>NC_043707.1:95714777-96006644 GCF_006229205.1 Suricata suricatta
CATATGGTTTCTGTCCTTCTCTGCCTGGCTTACTTCGCTCAGCATGACACCCTCAAGGTCCATCCACTTTCCTACGAAGGGCCATATATCATTCCCTCTCATTGCCATGTAGTACTCCATCGTGAATATATACCACATCTTCTAAAAAGCCAGTATTTTAAACCAGTTATACTGTCAGTAGACTTGATGGACCCCTGCAGACTACTCATTGAGAGTGAAGACACTATATAATATAGTTCAACAGCCTAAAAAAGGCATGATCGAGAAGGAAGAAAGTCTTATTTAGTGGTCATATACTAGATTGATTATATTACTTCTAGACATCACTGACATGTAGCTACCTCTGAGAAATTGTTTTCCCTATTAATTACTGTGTTCTCAAAAGTCCTGCTTATTGATCCATCTCCTACAAATTTTAGTACTTACTGAAAATTAGAATTTAACTGGAAAACATTCACATAAATACAAGCAGTTAGGAAAGTTAAAGTTACGGTATCTATTTATATTTTTTTATTGAAGTTGGAAGAAAATTTCATTTTCCTAACTAATCAATATTTAGAAAAGAAAGATGGAATTAAGATAATTTATCAAAGAAAGACAATTCTGCTCTCTGGTTAATTTTCTAACTGAAATAAATTCTCTAGTAGTGTCAGTGGTTATTATATAGCCTTATTTTTTCAATTTTCTTTTAAAACTTGCAAGATCAGAATGTTCCTTGGTCATATTAAAAGCTTGCGTTAAGAAGCTTTCTTAGGGAATCCTCTGCACAGAAGGTAGAGGTTGTAAGTGGGAAGGTAGAAGTGCAGGTGTCCTCCCCTTCCTTAAGTTCATGTTATGTCACTTCACTTTTAGGCTTTTCCATAAAGGCAAACGTACTCTTTGGATTTCTTTTGGTTAGTGAAAACAGGTACTAATATAGGTCTTTTGTAAAAGCAAAATAGCATAAGGCAAACTTTTTGAAAGAGAGGGACACCTGGATAGTAGTAGCCCCTCCTCCAATATTATCAGTGGGTGGGAGGGAGGGTGAGATGTAGTCCAAGACCCCCGTGGATTCCTATTTGTAGTATGGACTATACATACATACCTGTGATAAAAGTTTATAAGTTAAGCACAGTAGGAGATGAACAACAATAACTAATAATAAAATAGAACAATTATAATAATATACTGTAAAAAAAAGTTATGTGAGTGTGGCCTTCTCAGAGTATCCTCTTATAGTGTGTTCACGGTCCGCTTGTGATGATATGAGATGATGAACTGCCTGTGCGGTGAGATGGAGTAATGGGAGCCATGTGGGCTGTGACGCGGTGTTAGGCTGCTCTAGACCTTCTGCCAGTATGTGGGGAGGAGCATCTGCTTCCAGACAGCAGTTGAGTGGGAAGCTCAAACTGTGGAAATTGGAACTGTGGGTAAAGGGGACCACTACTCTGTATGATACTATGGACTCTCGAGAAGTCTGTAGGCATAGTTTTTAAAATATTCTTTCTATGTTTTGAAAATATTAATCTCTGATGGAGGAAATAAAGACTGTACTTTATGTTTTATACCATGGTGTTCTTTCTTTCTTTTTTTTTTTTAATGTTTATTTATTTGAGAGAGAGAGCAAGAGCGAGAAAGGGGAAAGGGCAGAGAGAGAATCTCAAGCAGGCCCTACACTGTCAGCGCAGAGCCTGAGGCAGGGCTTAAACTGTGAGGTCATGACCTGGACCGAAATTGAGAGTCAGATACTTAACCAACTGAGCCACCCAGGTGCCCCTACCATGGTGTTCTTTAAGTGCCGGGCATGGTGAGCACAAAACCTATGTCCTAGATACTCCATGAAATTAATTTTAAAAATACCCCTTTGTTACTTCTTTTGTTGTGAAACAGATATCCTTAATGGAACTTCTCTTTCTTGTTTCTTCTTAGTATATGTTTGATAGACCATACAGTAGAACATTGGAGGCTGAAGCTGACAAAATTGGATTGCAGCTTGCAGCAAAGGTAAGATGATTAGTAGTAGAGACTACACAGTGTCCTTCACACAGTAAAAGATAAATATACATTGTCTTAATGAGCTGTGGTATGAGCAGAGAATGAGGGCTGGATTGTATGAAATTTTTCATTAATACTGTTTTAAATTTGTGCCCTCTGGAAACACATACTATCTTTATTTTACTTTTCTCTCTTGTTTCACTGAGCTCAGGAGGCTTTTTTGAATAAAATAATTTAAGACTGTTTTTCCTCCCTCAGAGAAAGGTGTTTATGCTACTGTACTATGATCCTAGATGAGCAGACTGAATTTTCACCGTTTAAATAAATGGTAGAGGAGCAGACTTACTACTCTGTGTCTTTGAGGTTATTTTTGTTGCAGCTAATGAGTTACTTTTGCTAGCCACAGAGAGCAGCCCTAGGCCTTTACTATGGTTTAGGTTGGCTTTCTTCGTGTCTCCTTTACAGGGTACTTCATACCTGGCTCCTATTTTTTATCTGTGATAACAGTATTATTAGTAGAATTTAATATTAGAAATAAAGCTGAATTTTTAAAGATGAGTAAAAACAATGCAACTTTGTACATTAAATTTAAATTGTATTTGATTCTTTGTTGAGTTTCCAGTAGTTGTTAAAAAGTCCTAGCTATAAAAATTAACTATTATATGAGCTTCTACTTAGGAGCTATATGAATTTAATTTCATAAATGAAGATACTATTCACAAAAGCAAAAGCAGTTATTTGAATGTTATGTAATGAGAATTAAGTGAATTATCTGACTGCATAGGTTAAGAGGTTCCCAAATAGTTGATCACAGATTGGCTGTAAAGGTAAGAGTGTTTTGTGTTCTGGTTAAGAAATCTTGGTCTGTTTCAATAAATTGTTCCTGTTTTATTTCCAAGAAGCTTATTATTTTGTTAGCTTTTTAAAATATAATATGAGGTAGAAGTCAAGATAATTTTTTCCCGTGTGGATGTCTAATAGCCTCAGGACTGTTTATTGAAGAGTTATCTTTTTCCATTATTCTTCAGTGTCTCTGCCATAAATGTGGGAGCTACACAGAAGTCTATTTCTGGACTCCCTGTTGTATTCTCTTGGCCTGTTATCTGTCTCTTGGCCAATACCACATTGTCATTGTAACTTGGTAGTAAGACATGATATCTGATGACTTCTGTCCTCCAGTGTTGTCCTGCAAGGTTGACTTGGCTAGTCTTAGTCCTTTCCTTTCCATATGAATTTCAGGATCAGCTTACCAAATTACATGCTTGGGATTTTGATTGGAACCGGGTGAATTTGGAGATAGTTGACTACTGTCAATAATATTGAGTCTCCCTGGAAAGTGTTGGTGGCTCAGTTGGTTGAGCATCCCACTCTGGATTTCAGCTCAGGGGTGTGAGATTAAGCCCCGCATCAGGCTCTGCACTGACTGCATGGAACCTACTTGGGATTCTCTCTCTCTCCCTCTCTCTCTCTGCTTTTTCTCCCCCTCTCTCTGCTCCTACCCTGTGCTCTCTCTCTCTCAAAATAAACAAACACTTAAAAAAATAATACTATTCCAATCCATGAGTGATATATTTGTTCATTTATATAGATGTTCTTATAATTTTAGTGATGTTTTCAAATATTTATGTGTGTCTGTGTATAGGAGTTATACATCTTTTGTTAGATTTACTGCTAAATATTTGACATTTTAACCGTAAAGTGTTATTTAAAAAATAAACTTCCTCATGGGGCGCCTGGGTGGCTCAGTCAGTTGGGTGTCTGACTTCGACTTAGATCATGGTCTCATGGTTCATGAGTTCAAGCCCTGTATAGGGCTCTATACTGACAGCTCAGAGCCTGGAGCCTGCTTTAGACTCTGTGTCTCCCTCTCTCTTTGTCCATACCCCACTCATACTCTATCTCTGTCTCAAAAATAACTAAAACATTAAAAGAAATAATAAACTTCCTCATATATAGAAATGCACTTTGTTTTTATAAATGACCTTGTGTCTAACAATCTTGCTAAATTCACTTAATTCTAATGTGTAATTCTAGTGTGTAGATTCCTTTAGATCTTATTTATACACATTTATGCTGCCTGTGAATACTGACAGATTTAGTTCTTCCTTTCCAATATGTGTACTTTCTGGTTTTGTTGTTGTTGTTGTTGTTTTTACCTTACTGTAAGGATCGGAAATTTCAGCACAATGTTGATGGTGAGCACCTTTGTTTCTTCATGACCATCTTCACCCTTCTGATTGATGTCTAAGTGGTTTTTCTTTTAATCTGACTTTTTAGAAGAGTTTCTCTTCTATTTCCAATCTGCTAAGAGACTTTTTAAAAATTATGAATAGCGAATTTTGTCAAATTTTTATATTGATGACTAATTTTTCTCTTTTAATCTCTTAATATGGCAAACTATATTGATTTTTTTACACATTAGGACAACTTTTATTTTCGTAATACATCCAATTTTATCAGTTACATTGTTCTTCCAATATATTCCTGAAGTTGGTTTGCTAATGTTTAGCTTAGAACAGAATGTTTGTATCTATATTCCTAAGAGATAATGTCCTGGCATTTTCTTTCCTTGTAAGGTACTGTCAGGTTTTGGTATCGAGATTATGTCGGTTTCATAAAATGAGTTGGGAAGTGTTTTTTTCTTTTCTCCAAGAGTTTGTGTAACATTAGTGATATTTATTTCTAAATGTTTGGAAGTGGGTAAAAGCCATATGGATTTCTTTTTTTTTTTTAAGTTTATTTATTTATTTTGAGAGAGAGAGAGTGTGCAAGTGAGCAAGGGAGGGAAGAGAGGGAATCCCAAGCAGGCTCTGCACTGACCAAGCCTGATAGGAGGCTTGGACTCACGAATTGCGAGATCATGACCTGAGCTGAGAACATGACCTGAGCCAAGATCAAGAATTGGACACTAAACAACGGAGCCAATTAGGTGCCCTGGGCCTACAGATTTCTTTGTGGGATGGCCTTTAGTTATGGATTCAATGTCTTTAATAGATCTAGAACTATTCAAATTTTTCTGTTTTGTGTCAGTTTTTATAAGTTTTATTTTTCTAGGAAGTTATGTTTTGTTTAGATTTTCAACATTATTTGTTGAAATATACATATATATTTGTATTTTGTATTTTTTTATTGAAGTGAAGTTGACACAATATTACATTTTAATGTATACAAGACAGAAATTCTACAACTCTGTATATGCTCACCATGAGTGTAGCTCCTTTCTGTCACCATGCGATGCTGTCATAGTACCACTGACTGTATTCTCTATGGTGTACCTTTCATTCTGTGGCTTAGTCATTCGATAACTGGTCTTGCTCCTTCGTCGGTTTTGCCTCTACCCTTACCCCCCTCTCTGTTGTCAGCCATCAGTTTGTTACCTTTACCATATATGTATCTTTTAAAAGTTTATTTATTTATTTTGAGAGAGACAGAGACAACATGAGTGGGGAGGGACAGAGAGGGAGGGAGGGAGAGAATCCCAAGCAGGCTCCGGCACTACCAGCGTAGAACCCAACGTGGGGGCTTGAATTCATGAAACTGTGACATTGTGCCCTGAGGCAAAACAAAGCATCGGAGACTTAACCATCTAAGCCACCCAGGTGCCCGTCTCCCTTACTATATTCTTAATGTCTCGAGGATACTGTGTTCTACAGATATATTAAAAGTTAATAGAGGGGCATGTGGGTGGCTCAGTTGGTGAGCATCCGACTTCAGCTCAGGTTATGACCTCACAGTTTGTGAGTTCCAGCCTCATGTGTTCAAGCCTGCGTTGGGCTCTGTGCTGACAGCTCAGACCCTGGAGCCTGCTTCAGATTCAGTGTCTCCCTCTCTGCCCCTTCCTTGTTTGTACTCTGTCTCTCTCTCAAAAATAAATAAACATTAAAAAATTTTTAAAGACTTAATATGTTTTTTTATTTTTGAGAGAGAGGTGACAGCCCAGAGCCCGATGCGGGGCTTCAACTCAAGAGGCTGGAACTCAGAAACCATGAGGTCATAACCTGAATGGAAGTCAGATGTTTCACTGCCTGAGCCACCCAGGAACCCCAAAAGTTAATGTATTTTTATTTAAGGAGTTTGACATGTTGTGGTTCCTCCCACTGCCATTCGCCTTAGTTCTTCCAAAGTTTAAGTCATAATTTTCAAGGCAGCCCTTTTTTGAAAAAGAAGTTTTGCTCAGTCCATCGTTCTTTTAGTTGAGCTTCTTTGATCTCCACTTGAATATGGGCATGTTTTAAAAGTTCTCCAGCTGTAATATTTGGGATCCAGTTTCTTCAGGCAATTTACTTTAGGGCCATGCTTAGGCCCTGAGTAGATAGATCTGCCTAGTTCTCAGTTTCAGACACCCTCTAAACATGAGTAAGTTCAAACCATATTCACTCCTAAACTGTCACACCTGAGAATAGTGCAGATGGTTGGGATGTGCCAGTACCTAAGATTAAAATAATCTGACTATTAGCAGATCTGGCTCATGGTTTCCACAGATAACACACATTTTAGCGTGTGTATTTTCTGTCACTGTCTTGTACTTTGAGCTGTGTCCATTATGCCATAAACTTATCTTTGACTTTTAAATTTTAGTTATTGTATTTTTCCATTCTGGAATTTTCATTTGATTCTCTTTATAAATTTTAGTCCTCTGGTGAAATTCTCTGTTTTGTCATAATTTTCTTCATATTTTCTTGAATATGTTTATCATAATTTTTTAAACTTCATGTTTATTAACTATTATTTTTATTATCTTTGATCTGTTTCTCTTGTCTGTTTTTATTTTTGCCTTTGATCTTGTTTCTTGGTATGCTTTGCCCATTTTTGACTGAATTCTGAACATTTCACATGAACAGTACTATTGGCTCTGAATGATAATTTCTTCCATCCTCGGGGTTTCCCCCTTCAGTCTGGAGAACAACTAGAAAAGAGCAGATTACATCAGTCGGTCACAGCCTGAGCTGAGTCTTCCTTAGTTTCAATTTGCTTCTACTTCACCTTCATTTATAAGCGTATTGCTGTTCAGGAGGTCTACTGAAGGCATGGAGTATTGACTAAGTTCCTTCTCTGCAGTGGTTTTTGAACTTCAGTTTTTTGATCTGCCAGCACTATGAGGATGTTGAAATCTCCGTTTTCATTCATGTTTTATTTTTAAAAAGTGCCCTGTGCAGCTTTAGAATTGATAGGTGCCTTGGTGAACTGGCATCTGGTGCTGTCTTTGCCCTCCTGTCTTTCAAATCTTGACTTCTCAAATTTGGCTGCCTTGCCAAGCCTGACTTATAAGTTTTGGCTCCTCAGTCCTGCCAGACAGCCGTAAATGCTCCTTAGTCACCTCTTTCTGCTTGGCTTTCTTTGAGTTTTGCTAGTTTTCTCAGCCTTTGGCTCATCACTTCTTAGAATTTAATAGATTTTGCTGAAAGCAAGAGCAACACACAGATGAGACTCATCTCCCTGAGCTTTCCTTCTTCCTGGATTTTGGCTTTTCTAGTATCGGCTGACTTGGTAACTCTGGTACCTTGGAACAAGTATTATTTATATTTTATCCAGATTTCCTTTTTTTTTGTTGAAGTAAAATTGACATACAGTATTCTATTGGTTTCAGGTGTATGTCCTATTGATTCAGTATTTTTATACATTGCAAAATAATCCTCATGGTAAGTATAGTTACCGTCTGTTGCCAGAGTTACTACAGTATTATTGACTCTATTTCCTATGCTGAACATGATATCCCCATGATTTATTTATTATATAACTGAAAGTTTTTACCTCTTAGTACCTTTCATTTAATAGATTTTCTAATTGTGTTTGATAGGAACACTGTTGTGCTATAATTTATTTACTCCATCATTGTTAGAAGTCTCTAACTTAGTTTTTTTAATAGCAATTCAATATTCTATAATGTCACTAATTCATTTAATCATGTACCTATTAATGAACTTTTGGGTTATTTCCAGAGTTTTTTGTTACTGTTTAACAAGTTGCAAATAATTCTGCATTTGACATTCTTATACACATGTCCTTATGTTTCTTATAGTTTTCTGGCATTGCCTTTTTATTTTATTTATTTTTATTTTTTTTAATGTTTTATTTTATTTTTGATACAGAGAGAGACAGAGCATGAGAGGGGGAGGGGCAGAGAGAGAAGGAGACACAGAACCAGAAGCAGGCTCCAGGCTCTGAGCTAGCTGTCAGCACAGAGCCTGAGGCGGGGCTCGAACCCACGAACGTGAGATCTGACCTGAGCCGAAGTCGGAGGGTCAACCCACTGAGCCACCCAGGCGCCCCTGCCTTTTTATTTTTAAAAGATACTCCCAGGGGTGCCTGGATGGCTCAGTTGGTTAACTATCTGACTATTGATTTCAACTGAAGTCATGATCTCACAGTTGTGAGATTCAGGCGATAGAGCTCTACACAGGGCATGGAGTCTGCTTGGTTCTCTCTCTCCCTCTTCCTCCACCCATTCCTAACTCATACTTTCCCTCTCTCTTAAAAAACAAAACAGAACAATACTTCCTATTATTACAGAATGTTGTAGCAAATCTTAACCAGTGACATATCAGAATATTCTTTATTTATGTGCATATCAGCACTGTTTTCAGTTATCTTTAATTTTTGTTAATTTGGACAAAAAAGGGAACCTCATTGCTTTTAATTAAAAATTTGCATTTTCTTGCCTAGTAATAAAGTTGAGGATGTTTCCTTTTTATTGGCTATTTTTTTTGAGATTGACTTTTTTTAAAATATGTTTTTCTCAGTAGATTTTAAAAATACATATTCTAGGCCCCATGCTTGGAAATTCTCAGTCAGTAGCTAGATGATGAGATCCTGAATCTAAGTATGTTTAGAAACCACCAGGTGATTCTGCTATCTAGGCAGGCTTGGGAATTACCGCTTTGAGTGATCCAATGCCAGTTTTGTGTTTTTGGGTGACTAGGTAAGTTAAATTTTCTGTTTCATTTAAAAAAGAATGGAATTAGGTTAGTAAATATTGATATTCTTTGGATTATTTATAATATGTAAACCATACATTTTTTAAGAAAGCACATCTGGATAGAGACAACTATCATTTAATTTTCTAAAGCACATTAAAATATTATGTTATGGACTAGATTACCTTTTGCCAGTTGTGATATTATATTTAGTTCAGAGGAGAAAATGATACTGCTACAGATGTTAAGTCATGAATACTTAGTGATACAGGTAATATCTTTGTTATGGAGCACTTAGGATACAAAAACGCCATCTCTGAGTACAAGTTTTTATTTCCTATCAAAAGGGAGCAACAGTTTAATAACCTCAAATAATATATTTATACTACCATTTATTCTATGATATCACCTATTTAGATAATAACTCCATTATCTGGCATTTAATACTTACTATATTCTTTTTTTTTAATGTTCATTTTTGAGAGAGGGGGAGAGACAGCACAATCGAGGGAAGGTCAGAGAGAGAGGGAGACACAGACTCTGAAGCAGACCCCAGGCTCCCAGCTATCAGCACAGAGCCCATTGTGGGGCTTGAACACATGAACTGTGAGATGACCTGAGCCAAAGTCAGACACTCAACCAAATGAGCCACCCAGGCGCCCCAATACTTAATACATTCTAATACCTGAATGTAATTTTGTAAATTTTGTGTGTTGTCTAACCTTATCCCTTAGTAGCTCCATGAAGTAGTTATTATTATCATTATCTCCATTTTATTGATAGAGGAACTGAAGCCCAGACAGGTTAAGTTACTTTCTTATAGGCGCAGAATGGTAAAATCATAATTCGAACCCAGATGTGTATGATTTCAAAGTCCATTCTCCAGTTTTTTTCTGATCTTATCCCTCCACCACAATTATATTTCACAATATCAACTTGTCACCTCCATGTTGTCAAATACCATACTTACTTTTTTACCTTCATCTTGTTCTTTCTCTTAGTAGCATTTGACACTATGAACCATATTCCCCTTTAAAAATATGTATATATTTGCGGTATAGCCACACATTTCATTATAGTATAGAAGGTCATTTAGTATTGTAAACTCATATTGGGAAATAACAGTCCTCACTGCCCATGTGCCCTACATCCCAGAAATGAAAGTCACCTTACCTTCTTTAGTTATTTACCTCTATATTTCCACATGATGTGTTTATTTTGTGATTTCATGACTCATTAGGTTTAGACAATTGATTTCTTGTTATGGAAGATTTAATCTTTTATAACCTGACTAATGTTTTTATTATGTGCTTATGTGTTATGTCTATTCTTCCTTGGTTAAGTATCATTCAATTTTTTTCCCTCTATAATCTGATAGTATTTTCTCTTTTCTTATAGTGGACTTTAGAGTGTTCTTTACGTATTGTGGATACAGTCATTTGTTGGTTTGTGATTTGAAAATAGGTTTTCCTTAGGGCGCCTGGGTGGCTCAGTTGGTTAAGCGTTTGACTTCAGCTCAGGTCATGATCTTGTGGTTGTGAGTTCGAGCACCGCCTAGGGCTCCCTGCTGACAGCTCAGAGCCTGGAGACTGCTTCAAATTCTGTCTCTCTCCACCCCTCCCCCGCTCACATTCTGTCTCTCTTTCCCGCAAAAATAACCATTAAAATATTTTTAAAAGAAGTTTTTCCTCATCTGTGGCTCATCTTTTTTTAAGCAAACTTTTATTTTTGTTTTTTTGTATTGTTGTTTTTTTCTGGTTTTTTGTTTTTTTGGTTTGTTTTTTGCAGAGCAAACATTTTTAATTGTGATGAAATCTAGTTTAAGGTACCCAAGAAAACTCTGCCACTTTCTGCGGTGAGCTTCTTTCTGATGTTTTAAGCCATAAATTCTTACTACTCCTGAAGCACTAAACTTTTGTCTTCCTACGTCCTTAGCTTGGACAAACTTACCATGCTCTGCTTGGGTTCTACCCCCTTACATTGTGGTCAGGAAACTGCCCCCAGGCCAAGAGAGTAGGAGCAAAGCTGGGGATCACAGTACATAGTATTTCTCTCTATGTCAGAATCAGTCTTGGGGCACCTGGGTGGCTCAGTCAGTTAAGTGTCCGACCTCAGCTGAGGTCATGATCTCATGGTTTGTGAGTTTGAGCCCTGCATTGGACTCTTTGCTGACAGCTCAGAGCCTGAAGCCTGCTTCAGCTTCTGTGTCTCCCCACTTGCACTCAGTCTCTCTCTCAAAAATAAATAAACATTAAACATTAAAAAAATAAAAGAATCACAGTCCTGTCTTGTCTCTTGTCCAGTACTTGAAAATGTTTGCTTTATGTAGTTCATAAGGCACATGTCTAGCTTTTTGGTTATTTATAGAGTGGATGAGTCCAATACCAGTTACTCTCATGGATGGAAGTGTACATCCCCAAGTTTGTAATTCATGATTGTCCATCCATAGTTTATAAGAAGGCACTAAGAAACTCTTCAGAGTTCATATACAGGTGGGGATAGTGGACTTCACTGTAAGACGATAGGGCAGTGAATAGCCCAGGAGAGCCCTTTCTTTGGGAACTTTTAGTTGAAATATATATTGGCTTTTTTTCTGTGGCTATTCACGTGCCTTTGCAGAAGAATCCTGTAAAGCTGGCTGTCATTGTTTAAGGGTTAGAAAGAGAGGGTGGTGGGGTTATTCCATTCATTATGGAGTCCTTCTTTGATTCTCTATTTGAACCTTATACCTCAGCCCTCTTTTCTTGAATACCAAATACTGAACCTTTCTGGAGTCCCCAGTCAGCTGCCAAAAGTGATAATGCGTGAGCTCAGGAACTTGACTGCCTAAGTTTGACATATGCTTTGCCAGCTCTAGAGTACTAGCTGTGTGGTCTTGGGTGAGTTTTCTATCCTTTCTAAACTTCACTTTCCTCATCTATAGGATAGGAACAGTAATAAAACCAACATTATAGAAGTAATACAATTAAAGAGACAATTAGTTATAAGAGCACTGATCTTCTAATTATTGTATTTAAATTATGCCAGTGTTTCAACTATACTCAAAAAAATTAAAACCAAAATAAGGGGCACCTGGGTGACTCAGTCAGTTAAATGTTTGACTTCAACTCAGGTCATGATCTCACAGTTTGTGGGTTCGAGCCCCATGTCAGGTTCTGTACAAACAGCTCAGAGCCTGGAGCCTGCTTCAGGTTCTGTTTCTCCCTCTCTCTCTGCCCCTCCCCCACTCACATTCTGACTCTCTCTCAAAAATATACATTAAAAGGAAAAAAATATTTAAAAACCCCAAATATCTACCTGTTATTTGCCGTATTACACAAGTATCTCAAACCTAATACAGTCATTGTATCCCTAATTTCCCCTCACATCTACTTCTAGTCTTCCTTTCCCCAGTGAATATATACCACCTCTTGCTTTTAGAAGAAATTTAAAGTCCTCCTTAGTACTTCCTTATTCTTTATCATTCACATGGAATCTTTCATCAAATGTCAGTAGTTATATCTATAAAATAAGTCTCAGTATGTCTCTGTCTCCATCATTAGCATTCTACCTGAACAACTGTCCCAGCCTCGTGACCAATCTCACGGACTCCAGTCGTATTCCCCTCCACTTTGCCATAAATAAGAATTAGGTCCAGCTAGCTAGGATATTCACTTTTTCAATGTGAGACTTAAGTGGCCAGCATTTGCCACCACATTTTTCAGATTCGGGGCTGACCAACCCCTACTTTTGATTGGCACATTCTTTTTCATATTTGTGACCACATGCTATTAGAAGACCCCTCTGAGACCTAGGTGTAGGTGTATCATCTTCTAGGGTGCAGGCTTACATGATGCCTTCTTGGCGTCAGAATTTGAATTTTAAAAAGGCATTCAGTAAACAATTTTTATGGTTTAAAGTATTGTGATAGAGATACACAGGATCCCCTGAAAGAGAAGAGCAGAAATGTCACAGTAGCTAGGGATGAGAACTTGGCCTAGAGATGGGACTGAGGAGGAGATATTTACAGCAGACATCTGAAAGCTAAGTACTAAGTATCCTGATGAATATGCTGACGGGGGTGTTTCTGGCACGGAGGACAGCACATTCAAAGGCAAAAGGAAAGATTAAACAATCCTGAATTAAGCCAGCAGTTAAAAATGCAGTATGGCTAAAACGAGATAAGAGTTCAAGAGTACCGGTGTCAGTAGATAATGGTAGAGCCTTCTTTGTTAGCAGTTTTGAGGATTCCGTATCTTACCCAGCATAGTGGTTGGGATCTTGGACTCAAGTCAGACTGACATGTATTTGAACTCTTACTTCCTTTGTGTGATTGTAGGCAAATCACTTAACCTTTTTGAGACTTGTTTTTAGTCTGAAAATTGGGAATCGTGACCATACCTACCAAAAATGGTTATTTTGCATGTCCTGTACTTGATTTTTACTTGTGGCTTATATCCTTTCTTTGAACATTGATGCATCAGACTTTCTTGACTTCTTGCCACTTAATATTCAAATCACAGAACATAATTATCTTATTCCTAATTCTATCCTTATTAGGCAACCTTCTGATGATAGCCTGGTGTCCTTTGTACCATGCCTAAAAGAGCACATGATGACTTGAGGACACAAATGCTCTGTACCCTTGGTAGTTTTGCCAGTTAGAGTTATTGCTGCAAGTTAATAAGGTGCTATTCTGCTTTTATATCAATTTTGTGACCTTGGTTAATGGGAGCTGTCCCTGTGAGACGGGTCTGTCGGTCCTGTGCTGTCCCATTAGGTCTGTGTGATGTTAAGGCCACGGGCTAAACAGACTATGGGAAATTCATTAAAATCAAGTTTCTCAAGAGGCCTCTTTGAGAATAGGCAGCTTGTCTCCTGCCCCCCTTTTTTGCTTTGTTATTGAGCATGAGCTTATTTTGTATATTTACATTTTTATGGTTTAAATCCTTCATTTATAAGACATTAAGTTTGTCATTATATAAATTACCAGAAAGGCTAATACACGGTTGGTAAAAACTGGTTGGACTAAGGTGTGATTTAATCACAGAATAATAACAAGATGTTGGTTACCAGCTGACAATCAAATTAAGTCTTTGATTTTGTGTGTATAGACTCACTTGTCACTGAAAAGATAATTTGACACTATATACTCATTTACAGAAATAACTGATTTCACTCACAGCTAAATCATTTTTATTTTTTAGTATCTGTTTCTTAAGTATGAAAAAGGAAATGAATTTTGTGTTAGTGGTTTTAATGCAGGAGTGAACAGCCGTTTAGTAGAGCACTGTATAAGATTGTTTTGATTGTCACAGCGATAGGATAGTAAAGATTCCTGATGAATGGGCATGCAGTGGCGGGGGGGTGGCAGGGAGGTATCTTAAATACCTTGTAAAGGCCTGGAGAGCCCTACAGAGGGAAGAATTGTCTAGCCCCCAAAGTTTCTAACTGCTCCTGTTGAGAGAGATTGCCTCATGGGTTCTTCAAGTAATATGGATAACTATGCACATAGCACCATCTAGTGACAGAAATAGGTAATAAATAAAATCTACTTTCATCACTGAACTAAAATTCTAAACTTTCTGTAAAATAGCAAGTTAAAATAATAGATTTTGGAGCAGGAAGGACAGTTGGAGAGAATCTAACCTTATCCTATTACAGATAGGGAACTAGGGTACCAAGAGGTAAAGCAATTTGTCCTATAACCTAGTTAGGAAGAGCCCATGCTAGGGGCACCAGGGTGGTTCCGTCTGTTAAGTGTCCCGTTTTGACTCAGGTCATGATCTCACAGTTAGTGAGTTCAAGCCCTGCGTCAGGCTCTGTGCTGACAGCTTAGAGCCTGGAACCTGTCTTCGGATTTTGTGTCTCGCTCTCTCTCTGACCCTTCCCTGCTCGCGCTATCTCTATCTCTCAAAAATAAATAAAAACATTTTAAAAAATAAAAAAGAGCCCATGCTAGAATCCAGGTCTCCGAGTTTTCCAGGTTAGTAATCTGAGCCTTTGTCGTAGCAAACTGTTTTTCTGTTCTATTTGGGTTAATACCTTCAGTGCTTTGCTTAGTAATTTAAGAATAAAAAACCAGTAAATAAGGAGAACATCTCATTGACTAGGTGTGTTATAATTGTAAATTTTCATAAAGTACACATCACGCTTTACCTCCTCCTTTGAGCCTCATTGTGTTACCTAAAGAAGCAAGACAGGCTTTTGTGTATTCATTTAATTTTTTAGTGCAGTGATTTTTAGCTTTTAATGTTGAGTCTTATGATAAAACTTTATCTAGGATATGAAAAAATATGTACATGAAAGTTTATTAAAGCCTTATTGATTGAGGAACTGACATGTTGGCTGTCAAAAAACTTTAAAATAAACTGAATTACAAAGTGATGGAAATCTTTCTGTTTGTCTTTGTTAGGGCATATAACACACTTTTAATAAGTCAGGGTTTTTTGTTGTTTGTTTTTTGGTTTTATGAGAGGTATTGGCAGATAATGAGAATGGTTTAGGTGAAACCATTGGAAAAGAGCACTTTTTAATTATGGACAGGAAAATGTTGTTGAGACAAGAAATGGGTTCCACAGTAAAGTGAGCTTTGGTGAGTGATATCATCAGAAGTATTGGGGAAATTAACGTATGAAAGAGACCAAAGTGAACCAGTTTTCTGGTAGATGATGCTGACATTGAGGACGTTGTGGGGAGAATGGTGATGATGCCTTGGCAGCAGTGGGGGTGATGGTAACTGATGGCCGTCTGCGCTGGGCGCTGCTCTGAGTGTTTGCATGTGCTAATTCTTTAACACATGAATGATAGGTGCTATTGTCATCCTCGTCTTTGTTTTTAATTTCTTATGTTTATTTATTATTGAGACTGAAGCAGAGCATGAGTGTGGGAGGGGCAGAGAGACAGACACAGAATCCAAAGCAGGCTCTAAGCTGTCAGCACAGAGCACGATGCGGGGCTTGAACCCACGAACCGTGAGATCATGACCTGAGCCCAAGTTGGACACCCAACCGACTGAGCCACCCAGGCGCCCCCAGTCATCCTCATTTATAGATGGAACCAAGGGATAGAGAGATTAAGTAACTTGCCAAAGATCTCACAGATAGTAAGATTTTTCTCTTCCAGGATAAAGGTAGATTTGTTTCTGAAATGGAACTTTTTATAATATTTTAATGTGCTAGGAACAATTTTGGTTTTCTGTAGCTCTGCTTCTAAGATGATTATTTTGTTATCTCTTTTGGTGCCTTTAAATCTTGTTTTAAAATAGCCCTCAGTGTATTCTTCTGCCTCTAAGGAGTCCCAACTAACCTCTTGCTGCGGTCCTTTGTAGTATTATCTCTGATGACTATTTTCCCTCCCACATGTCTGTGTGAAATACAGAGGAGGATGCCAGAGGGACAGGGACAAGTGTAAGGTGTCAGTGGTGTTCTGAAAGATGACTCAGAACCGCTAATGTCAGACTTTACCTCTTAGGGTGATGGCTGGCAGGAGTTTTGTTGCAGAGGCTAGGTGAATAGAAAGCAAAATTCAGAGACATTTTCATCATCACATATCTAATGAAAACTTTGGCTACAGGTAGGATATACTAGGCCTGGATTTATTTATACATTTTTTTCTGGCATTGAACATTGGGAAATGTTCAAATATAAGCATAGAGTACTATTGTACTCTTATGAGTATCATATCCCACTGAGTTTCTAATTGAATAGTAGCAAATTTGTTGTCAATTAATATGTCCCTTAATGCATATTTATGCATATTGGTATTATAGGCTGAACTAAACTAAATCCTTCTTTGGTTATAAATTTGTAATATCATCACTTATGACCAAACCTAACATCCTGCAATATTAGTTGCTCACTAGGGGAAGTAAGAGTAGATGTAGTACCCACTGGGTTCTGAGTTCTGGGCTGAATACTATACAAAGTTATCACATTTAATCCTAATGACCCACTGCTTTAATTTCATTTTTACAGATGTATCTGAGACTCCTGGAGACTAAGTTATTGGCCCAAAGTCACAAACTTTGTCACCAGTCTACTTGTGTTATGTTACTTACAATGAATTATTTGACCTCTGTGGGCCTTGGTTTCTTCATCTGATCTGTAAAATGAGTGTAATAGTACTTACTTCATAAATTTGTTACGATGATTCAGTGAGTTAATATTTGTCCTATGCTTAGAACAGTACTTGGCATATAGTGCCATGTAAGTTATTATTAATCAAAATAAATGAGTGCTTGTTTTAAAAGTGTTTATTTTTGGGAGAGAGAGCAAGCACACTTGCACATGCACCACAAGGGGAGGGACGGAGGGAGGGGGACAGAGGATCTGAAGCGGGTTCTGCGCTAACAGCAGAGAGCCTGATGCAGGGCTTGAACTCACAGGCTGTGAAATCACGACGGAGCCAAAGTTGGATGTTCAACTGACTGACCCACCCAGGTGGCCCATAAGTAAGTGATATTTTGAACTTGGTCTTTCTGTTTCTAAAACCTGTGCTCTTCTCATTATGCCAGTATAATACCTCAAAAATTATTCCAGGACTAATACGTTTCACTGAAACATATTTTCTTATATTTTCCTGGACAACTATGACCATTTCTAGTTTTAAGAGATTTATTTTAATTGTCTAGAAATTATCCTATGCTTTCTTAATGTATTTCCAGACACTAGGTAAATAAAGCTTCCTTACTTTGCCATAATTTTTATTGAGGCAAGTGGATTAGATTTGTGATGGGCTGAATATTTTTAAAATATGTTTTGATCTATGATTGTCACTTTTTCTCTTTTTTCTTGTGGCAAGAACATTTAACATCAGATCTACCCCCTTAGCAAAGTTTTAAGGGTATAATACAGTACTATTAACTATAGTCTCAGTGTTGTACAACAGATCTCTAGAATGCATTTGTCTTGCATAACTGAAACTTTCTACCTTTTGAATAGCAACATCTCATTTCTTCCTGTCTCTAGCCCTTGGTAACCATAGTCTACCCTCTGATTCTGTGAGGTTGACTAATTAAATACCTCATCTAAGTGGAATCATGCAGTATTTGTCCTTCTGTGAGTAGGTTTATTTCACTTAGTATAATGTACTTAAGGTTCATCCATGTTGTTGCATATGGTAAGATTTTCTTCTTTTTCAAATAAAAAATTTTTAGAGACAGAGAGCAGTGGTGGGGGAGCGAAGGAGGGGGGGAAGAGAGAGAGAGAGAGAGAGAGAGAGCGAGCGAGCGAGCGAGAGAGAGCGAGCGAGAGAGAGAGAGAGAGAGAGAGAGAGAGAATCCCAAGCAGGCTCCACGTTCCATGCTCAATTCTTTATAAATACCTGTAAGTGGCATTGCTGGATCATATAAGTTTTTCTTAATTTTTTTTTTTTAGGAGCCTACATACTGTTTTCTGTAGTGGCTGCACTATTTTACATTATCAGTGACAGTGTACTGGGGTTCTCTGTTCACACCAACACTTACTCTTTTTTTTTTTTTTTTAATCATAGTCATCCAGACAGATATGTGGTGATCTGTCATTATGGTTTTGATTTGCATTACCCTGATGGTTAGTGATATTGAGCATTTTTAAGTATACCTATTGGTTGTTTGTATGTTGTTTTTAGAGAAACATCTGTTCAGGTGTTTTGCCCAATTTAATAGTGTTATTTTGGGGGTTTTTTTGGTTTTTTTTTTTTTACTGTTGAGTTGTAGGAGTTCCTTATATTTAAATATTAACTCTGATATATTAAATATATCAGTTGTATGGTCTGCAAATATTTTTTTCTCATTCTGTAGGTTGCCTTTTCATTCTGTTAATTTTTTTTTTTTTTACTGTGCGGAAGCTTTTCAGTTTGATGTGGTCCCATTTGTCAGTTTTTGCTTTTGTTGCTTTGGGTTTCTAATCCAAGAAATCATTGCCAAGATCAATATCATGAAGCTTTACCCCCCTATGTTTTCTTTGAGGAGTTTTATAAGTTTCAAGTTTTATGTTTAAGGTTTTAATTTATTTTGATTTGATTTTTGTCTGTGGTGTAAAGTGAGGGTCCATTTTCATTGTTTGACACGTGGATATCCAGTGTTCCCAATACCATTAGATAAAGATACTGTCCTTTTCCCATTGTATATTTTTAGCACTTTTGTCAAAGATCACTTGACTATATATGAGTTTATTTCCGGGCTCTCTATTCTGTTCATTTGGTTTGTATGTCTATCTTTATGCCAGTATTGTTTTAATCACTGTAGCTTTGAGATAGATTTTGAAATTAGGAAGTATGACGTCTCCACCTTTCTTCTTCTTAAGATTATTTTGCCTTGTTGGAGTCTTCTGTGATTCTGTATGAATTTTAGGATTGTTTTCTATTCTATTCTATTCTATTCTATTCTATTCTATTCTATTCTATTCTATTCTAGAGGGAGCACAAGCAGGGTAGATGGACAGGGGGAGAGAGAGAATCTTAAGCATGCTTCTCACTCAGCACAGAGCCCAACACAGGGCTTGGACCTGTATCCCATGATTCTGGGATCATAACCTGAGCTGAAATCGAGTCAGACACTCACCCGACTGAGTCACCCAAGCACCCTAGGATTGTTTTTTCTATTCCTGTAAAAAATGCCATTGAGATTTTGATAGACATAATATCAAATCTGTAGATCACTTTGGATATCATGGGAATTTTAATATGTCTTCCAATCTATGAACACAGGGTATATTTCCATTTATTTGTATCTTCTTCATTTCTTTGAATATTGTTTTATAGTTTTTAGTATACAAGTCTTAGACCTTTTTAGTTAAGTTTATTCCTAAGTATTTTACTGTTTTTGATGCTAAGTAGGATTCTTTTCCTTTTTTTTTTTTTTAAGTTTATTTACTTATTTTGAGAGAGAGAGCAAGCAGAGCAGGGGCAGAGAGAGAGAGAGAGAGAGAGAGAATCCCAAGCTGGCCCTGTGTTGTCAGCATAGAGCGTGACATCTCACGAACCGTGAGATTATGACCTGAGCCGAAATCAAGAGTGGGATGCTTAACCAGCTGAGTCCCCCAGGTCCCCCAGGATTATTTTCTTAATTTTCTCTTCAGGTAATTTGTTGTTAGTATATAGAAACACACTGAATTTTATATGTTGATCTTTCTAATTTGGTGAATTCATTTATTCTAGCAGTTTTCTTTTGTGGCATCTTTAATGTTTTCTACATGTGAGATCATGCCATCTGCAAACAGATAACTTCTTTTTTTCTGATTTATATACTCTTTTTTTCTTTTTCTTCAAAATTGCTGTTGCCGGGAGTTCTGGTACTATGTTGAATAAAAGTAACGAATTTTTTTTAATTTTTTAAATTTTATTTATTTATTTTGAGAGAGAGCTTGAGTAGGGAAGGGGCACAGAGAGACAGGGAGAGAGAGAGAATCCAAGCAAGCTCTGCACTGACAGGTATGGGATTCAAACTCACAAACTGTAAGATCATGACCTAAACTAAAATCAAGGGTTGGCTGCCCAACCAACTGAGCCATTCAGGTGCCCCAGGAGTGTCCTTGATCATAGAGGAAAAGCCTTCAATTTTTCACCATTGAATATGATGGTTGCTGGGGTTTCTTCATATATGACTTTTATTATGTTAAAGTAATTGCCTTCTAGTCTTAGTTTGTTGACTTTTTTTTTAAGGAAAGGGTGTTGGATGAGTAAAATCTTGCCTCGCTTCTGTTCAGCGGGCCTTTCGACATCAGCCTGATTCATGAAGCGGGAAGGCATCCCTTTAATTTGTGAGCCTTGATGCAGGCTTTTCCTCAAAGAGTGGTAACAGGTCTCCTGAACAGGAGTTGAGGAGAGTGAGGTAGCACAGCAAACTTTTTCTGTGCTCAAGCAGAATTTCTGGGCTTCTGTGGGAGGGGAGGCCCCCTGAAAACAGAGATGGGAAACGCAAGGATTGGTCTCCCGCTAGGAGCTCACAGTTTCTGAATAGCTCCTGACACTACTGACTAGGAGGAAGTTGGGCCTTTTCTGCATTTCAAAGCCGTGCCTGCAGGCTAGGAGTTTCTGGCGGTGAGGCTGTGTTGATGGCTTTAAAGGCATTTTTTCCCCCTAATTCAGCTGTGATTTCCCCTCAAAGATCATCTGAGAAAGAAATCTAGAGGAAGAAGTGAGAGAAGAAATGGCTGGTTCTCAGGGACTGGTGACCTTCAGGGATGTGGCCATAGAATTCTGTGAGGAGGAGTGGGGATGCCTGACCCGCAGCCAGCGGGAACTGTACAGGGATGTGATGTTTGAGAACTACGGACACCTCCTCTTCTTGGGTCTTATTGTGTCAAAGCCAGACCTGGTCATCTTTCTGGAACAAAAGAAGGACGTCTGGGATGTGAGGAGAAAGGAGACAGAAGCCTCATGTCCAGCTATATTTTCACTTGGCACCCAGACATTCCTGCCAAAGTCATGCCAAGAATCTTCTTTCCAAAAAGTGTCTGTGAGTAGATATAAACATAGTTCCCTTGAGAATGGACACTTAATGGCAGACTGGAACAAGGATGGGGAGAGTGAAGACCATCAAAGACATCTGGGGACTCCCATTCCGGAGAATGATTATGAATGTAATAAAAATGGGGAGGTCTTTGATCAAAGCACGAATCTTATTACACACGAGAGTATCCCTAATGGAGAGAATCCTTACAAATATAACAAATGTGGGGAAATTCTTAACCAGTCCTCCCATGTTGGTGATCATCAGAGGACTCATATGGGAAAAAACCATAACCTATGCAATAAACCTGGGAACATGTTTGGTGATTCATCAAAACTAAATATACCTAAGACAGTTGATACTGGAGAGAAAAGGTTTATAGGTAACAAATGTGTCAAAGCCTTTGACCACCAGCAAATGGATAATGGACAGAAACCTTACAACAGTGAAGAATGTGGCAAGACTTTCCATTGTGCTCAACACTTACTCACATGAAGTAACTCACACTGGAGAGAAGCCGTACGAATGGAAGGAATGTGGCAATGTCCTTAACCAGCTCTCAACCCTTACAGAAGACCACAGGATTCATACTGGAGAGAAACTTTACCAATGTAAAGAATGTGGCAAGGCCTTTAACAAGCTCTCAGTCCTTAGTAGACATCACAAAATTCATACTCAAGAGAAACTTTACCAGTGTAAAGAAAGTGGCAAGGCATTTCACTGGTCCTCAGACCTTATTCCACATCACAGAATCCATACTGGAGAGAAACCTTACCAATGTAAAGCATGTGGCAAGGCCTTTATGTACCTCTCAACCTTTACAGAACATCATAGAACTCATACTGGAGTCAAACCTTACAAATGTAAAGAATGTGACATAACCTTTTACCGCCAGTCAAGCCTTACTGGACATCAGAGAATTCATACTGGGGAGAAACCTTACCAATGTAAGGAATGTGGTAAGGCCTTTAGGTTCCTCTCAACTTTTACAGATCATCGCAAAACTCATACTGGAGCGCCACCTTACAAATGTGACGGATGTGGCAAAACTTTTTACCGCCACAGAAGCCTTACTGAATATCATCGTATCCATACTGGAGAGAAACCTTACCAATGTAAAGAATGTGGCAAGGCCTTTCCCTGGCGCTCAGCCTTTAGTAAACATAACAAAATCCATGCTGGAGAGAAACCTTACCAATGTAAAGCATGTGGCAAGGCCTTTACGTACCTCTCAACCTTTACAGATCATCACAGAACTCATACTGGAGTCAAACCTTACAAATGTAAAGAATGTGGCAAAACCTTTTACCGCCAGTCAAGCCTTACTGGACATCAGAGAATTCATACTGGGGAGAAACCTTACCAATGTAAGGAATGTGGTAAGGCCTTTAGGTTCCTCTCAACTTTTACAGATCATCGCAAAACTCATACTGGAGCGCCACCTTACCAATGTGACGAATGTGGCAAAACTTTTTACCGCTACAAAAGCCTTACTGAACACCATCATATCCATACTGGAGAGAAACCTTACCAATGTAAAGAATGTGGCAAGTCCTTTACCCACCGTTCAAACCTTACTGAACAGCACAGAATCCATACTGGAGAGAAACCTTACCAATGTAAAGAATGTGGCAAGTCCTTTCAAGGGCACTCACACCTTACGCGACATCAGAGAATTCATACTGGAGAGAAACCTTACAAATGTAAAGACTGTGGCAAGGCCTTTAACCAGCACGCATCCCTGATTCAACATCTCAGGATTCATACTGGAGAGAAACCTTACATTTTAAAGAATGTGGCAAGGCCTTTAGGTACTTCTCAACCCTAACTGAACATCAGAGAATTCATACTGGAGAGAGACCTTACAAATGTAAAGAATGTGGAAAGGCCTTTAACTGGCACTCCTCCCTGAGTGAGCATCACAGAACTCATGCTGGAGATGGACCTTACCAATATAAAGAATATGAGAAAACCTTTAATTACTTTTCAAACTTTACTTAATAACACAGAATTAATACTAGAGATAATCTAAATATTAAGACAATGACAGAATTTGTAAGGACTCCTCAACTCTTATTCCACATCAGATAACTCATACTGGAGAGTAATGATACTCATGTGGGAATGTGGCAAGACCTTAAAGCAGTGCTACACCCTGATATCTCATCAGAAAGTATATACTGGAGATGATTTCATAAATCGAATTTGGCAAGCCCTTTAATCAGTACTCAAGCCTCATTCAACATCACAGAACTCCTACTACAGAGAAAACTTAGAAATAATGTGGTAAAACACTCAGACTGTTAAAGCCTTACTCATGATCACAGTTTCTGTGGAGAAACATTCCAAATGTAATGAATGTGGCAAGTGTCTGGCTGGAATTCACAACTTCCTCAACATGACAGTTATTATTCAAACTGTATGGGCACATGGGTGGCTTAGTCGGTTGAGTGTCCGGCTTTGGCTCTGGTCATGATCCCTTGATTCGTGGGCTCAAGCCCCACATCAGGCTGTGTTGACAGCTAGCTCAGAGCCTGGAGCCTGTCTTCAGATTCTGTCTCTCTCTCTCCCTCTCTCTCTCTCTCTCAAAAATAAATAAAACTTAAAAAAAAAAAAGAGTGTAACTGTAAAAAAAAAAAAGGGTGTTGAAGTTTGTCAGATACTTTTTCTGCATCTGTCGAAATGATCATGCAAATTTTATCCTTCATTTTGTTAATGTAGTATGTTACATTAATTGATTTTTGTATGTTGAATCATCCTTATATCCCCCAAAATAAATCTTATTTTGTAATAGTGTATGATTTTTTTTTCAGGCTGAGTACAATTTATTTTTAAAATAAAATTTAATTGAAGTATAGTCGACATATTAATTTCAGGCATACAACATAAGGATTCAACAATTATATACATTACACAGTGCTCACTATGATATGTGTAATTACAATCTGTCACCAAAGTTATTACAATCTTATTAGTTATATTCCCTTCTTGTACTTTTCATCCCTGTGACTTACTTATTTTATAACTGGAATTTTGTACCTGCTTACCTCTTCCTCCTATCCTTTATCCCCTCTACTCTGGCAGTGAGTTCCGTGTATTTACGAGTCTGTTTCTGGTTTTTTGTTGTTGCTTATTCATCTGCTTAGTCTTACAGATTCCATGTTAAAATCATAAAATCATTCATATTCCATGAGAAAAATCATGGTATTTGTGTTTCTCCCTGACTTATTTCGCTTAGCATAATACCCTCTAAGTCTATCCATGTTGCCATGAAAGGCATGATTTTATTTTTTTTTTATTGTTGAGTGTATATTCCACTGTGTATGTATGTGTGTGTTTCTTCTTTAACTATTCATCTATTAGTGGACATTTAGGTTGTTTCCATATCTTGTCTGTTGTGAATTAGTGTTTTCGCTTGATGGTTTTTTTTTTTTTTTAGTAACTCCTCAGAAGTAAAATTACTATGTCATATGGTATTTCTATTTCTATTTTGAGGAAACGTCATACTGTTTTCCACGCACCAGTTTGCATTCCCACCAACAGTGCACAAGGGTTTCCTTTTCGTCACATCTTTGACAACACCTGTTATTTCTTACCTTTTTGATACTACTCATTTGACTGGTGTGAGATGATATCTCATAGTGGTTTTGATTTACATTTCTCTGATGATGAGTGATGTTGAGCATTTTTCATGCGTCTGTTGACCATTTGTATGTCTTCTTTGGAAAAATACCTATTCAGGTTCTCTGCTTATTTCTTATTGGATTGTGTGTGTGTGTGTGTGTGTGTGTGTTGTGTGTGTGTGCGTGCGCGTGTGTGTGTTGCATTGTATGAGTTCTTTATTTTAGATATTACCCACTTATCAGTTATATCATTTGAAAATATCTTCTTCATTCAGTAGGTTACCTTTTTATTTTGTTGATGGTTTCCTATACTATTTCCAGTTTGAGGTCATCTCAGTTTATTTTTGCTTTTATTTTCCTTGGAGGAGACACATCCAGAAAAGTATTCCTAAGGTTGATGTTCAAGAGATTACAGCCTATGTTTTTTTGTAGGAGTTTTATAATTATTATAGTTTCCATGTTTATTAATCATTTATCATTACATAATGTCCCTTTTCTCTTGTGGCAGTTTTTATCTTTAAGTCTGTTTTGTCTGATTTAAGTATATACACCCCCAGTCTCCTTTGGTTACTTAATAGCATAGTATATATTTTTTTCTAGTCCTTCACTGTCAGCCTGTGTCCTTATATCTTAAATGAGTCTCTGGTAAGACTGCATTTGGATGGATCTGTTTTTTCATTCTTTCAGACATTCTTTATCTTATGATTGAAGAGTTTAATGCATTTACAAATAAAGTAATTATTAATAGGGAAAGAACTTACTGTTGCTATTTTAATTGTTTTCTCTGGCTTATAGTTTGTCCTTTTCTTCTGCTGTCACTGTGTTTTGCTGACTTTTGTATTGATATTCTTTGATTCCTGTCTTTTTCTTTTGTGTATCTTATATAGGCACTCTGTGGTTACTGTGGGACTTACATAAACTGTTTGATGTTAAAATAGTCTATTTTAAGCTGGTAACAATTACATATAAAAACCCCTCACTTTTACTTTTCCTCCCCCCCACACTTTATGTTACTGATTTCACAGTTTACATATTTCTAGATTGTATATCCATTAATATACTCTTATTATTTTTAATACAACTGGCATCAAACTAGAATTGGTTTGATGACTACTATTACAATATTACAATATTCTGTATTTGTCTATATATTTACCATTACCAGTGAGTTTTATACTTTCATTGCTTTTATATTGCTGTTTATAGTTCTTTTCTTCACACTCTGAAGAGTTCTCTTTAATGTTTCTTTTTTATTAATGTTTACTTATTTATTTTGAGAAGGAGAATGTGAGCGGGAGAGGGGCAGAGAGAGAGAGAGGAGAGAGAATCCCAAGCACGCTCCACACTGTCAGCACAGAGTCCGACGCAGGACTCAATCTCAGGAACCACAGGATCATGAGCTAAAATCAAAAGTCGGACCCTCAGCCACCCAGGTGCCCTCCTCTTTACTGTTTCTTGTAAGGCGGGTGTAGTGGTGATGCAGTCCCTCAGATTTTGTTTGGGAAAGTCTATATCCTTCATTTTTGAAGGACATTTTTCATATATTCTTTTTGGTTGGCAACTTTTTTCTTTCAGCACTTTGTTTTTTTTGTTTGTTTGTTTGTTTGTTTCTTTCAGCACTTTGAATATAATATCCTACTCCCACCTGGCCTGCAAGGTATTTGCTGAGAAAACCAATAATATGGGGATGCCCTATATGTATTGACTCACTTTTTTTCCCTAAAAATTCTCTTTTTGTCCTTGACTTTCTAACTTTTTGCTTATAATAAGTCTAGATATTGATTTCTTTGAATTCATCTTTATTGGAATGAATTGGATTTCCTGGATCTGGACCCACAAACATGGGAAGTTGTTTTCGCTATTATTTTTATTAATAAACTTTCTGCCCCTTTATCTCTCTTTTCTTTTTAGGGACATCTGCAATGCATTTGTTAGTCTACTGGATGGTATTCTGTAAAGTCTTTAAATTTTCCTCACTCTTTTTGTTTTTATTTTTCTTTTTAGTTTTGGGATAATTTCCAGTGACTTGTCTTTAAATTTATTGATCCTCTCTGAATCTAGTTTGTGTTGAACTCCTCTGTAAAGTTTTTGCCTCATTTATTGTATTTTTCAGTTCTAAGATTTCTATTTCTATTTTTTACTGTTTACTTGTCATAGTTTTCACCTTTGTTTATATGTTTCTTCTTGCCTTGGTGACCATCTTTATGAGGGTTGGTTTGAGTGTCTCTCAGGTAAATCATGTATAAATTTCATTAGAAGCAGTTTCTGGAGATTTAAGTCTTACTTTTGGGATGTATTTCCCTGTTCATTTTTCTTGACTCTGAGTTAGTATCTTTTTTTTTTTTTAATGTTTGTTCATTTATTTATTTTTTTTGAGAGAGAGAGGGTGGGGAGAGGGGAGAGAGAATCCCAAGCAGGCCCCATGTGGTCACTGGGGAGCCCCATGAAGGGCTCAAACTCAGGAACTGTGAGATCATGACTTGAGCCAAAACCCAAGAGTCAGATGCTTAAACGACTGAGCCACGCAGGTGCCCCTGAGTGGGTATCTTTACATTTGAAAAAACAATCGACCTTTCTAGTCTTCATGGATTGGCCTTGTACAGGAGAAGATCCTCACCAATCATCCCAGCCAGACTTTGTGGACCTCTCAAACCTTTTTGCCAGTCCAGCCGCCTTCCTTGTTCTCCGTGGAACCCAGGCATCTGAAGTACACCAGGCCCCGTCAGAGCTCTGAGATAGGTGAAGCGGTGGGCAGTTTCTCAGGCAGCTCCCCGAAGTGTCACAACTTTAGATACATGGCTCACCTTCTTTCCTCTCCTGGGATGAAGCTAGGATCTGGGGGAGTTTGCTGCTCACTCCGTGTTGGGCTGGGGGAGGGGCTATCGTGTGCTTGTTCAGACTCTGCTAGGATAGCAGTCTCCCTGGCCTCCAGGGCTAGCTGTGCTGTGTCTTGTCAGTGCTCAGAGACAAGACAAGCCACTGTTCCTTGGCAGCCCTGGAAAACTTGGAATGTTGATAGATTGTCCAATTCTTTCCCTCCCCAGGGAGAAGCTGGGGACTGAGGGTTTCTTGCAGTTGTATAGTATGGTGTAGAGGGTAAAGATTATGGCAAGGGTCTGTCCCAAAGTTTCCTACTGGCTTTGATGTGTTTGGTTTCATAATTGCCCACGGTGTTGGAGCCTCTGAATTAGTTTCTTCATTTCTCAGAAAGGGAATGTGTCTGAATATTGTTGAATCAGTGTATTTGTGGTGGGGAAAAGGGGCCAGTGCTTCTTATTTCAACATCTTGCTGATACCCTGTCACTTATTTTTCATAAAATAAAAAAATATTAAAAAATACTTCTTCTGAAAACAAAGTTATCTTACACTAGTGGTTCTCTGAATTGGGTTTTAGAAGTATAGACATACTTCAACACCTTTATCTTAATATTAAAGCAGATATCTTCAGTCCTTTTGGGATACTTTTAAGTTTGGAATATTTGTCAGTTGGTGGAATAATTTTCTTCTTCTATTTATGCATATAAAATATTGCTTTAAACTTGCCTTCTACTCTGTTGTTTAGAGAATGAGAGGGAAGTATTTTATTTTACTTTTGATTAACACTTTTAGTGTGAAAAATACTAGATAAGTATTGTTTTAGTATGTATATTATTATGTGTAGGCTACCTCATAGTAGACAATCCCTGATTTTGTGAAGTCTGTTAAAGTGTTTAACTTAGTTTTCAGGTTTTATTTTAAGCTGCTATATGGATTGTGTTTTTTAAAATGGTAGCTTATTATTTCAGTTAAAATTTTTTCGACTCATATGATATGAATTATCTTAGAATACCTTGCTTGTCTCAACTTGTCTTGTATTTATATTATTATGAATATGTTGATTTATGGAAGGACATATTTCTGTGTGTGTTTAGAATTCAGCATCAAATAATTAATGTTTGGATATACATGCACACCCAAACTCACATGTGTAAGATATGTATATATCTTATATATGAACATTTATATATGCATAGACATGGATCACATATTTATGTTTTAAATATTTACATATTTTTATTTATACACATATAAACATGTTTGTTCATATATGAAGAGTAGAGCAGAATGCTTTGAATTCTTTTTAATATGGAGTGCGCAGAGATCTTAAAGAATTAGGTTGCAGTTCTCTAAAGATGGTGGACTAGGAAGAACCGGGAGTGTGTCTCCCCCATGTAGACAACAATTACACCAGCAGACTGTCTGTAACTATTTTGGAATTTTGGGGCCTATTGAAGGCTTGCACCTTCCAGGGGAAGACGGGACAATGAGCTGTGTTTCATTTTGGTCAGTTTCACCCCTTATCACAGTAGCTGCTGCCTACCCCACCACTGTCACATGTCAGTGCACATGTTCCTGGAGCATCTTGTGACAGCTTACTGGAGCCAGGGTGATCAAAAAGGCCCCAGTTCTCCAATTATCGGTGACCTGTGCTCTGATCACTGAATGCTGCTTTGATCATTGGGTGCTTAAAGGTGAGCAGCCACTGTATTGCACTACTCCCGTTACCGCAAGCCCTCCCTCTTTGGCCAAGGTGACTTCCAGAGGACTTAGTGTCCAGTATTATTCCCAAGCCCCCAGCTCCCTGCTTCATTTTTTTCACTTTCTGGTGAGGGGAGTCAGACATCAAAGATTAGGACTTTCAAAAGCAACTGCATATTTGGGGAAAATTAGAAAGTGCCTGACCATGCTTAGAAAACACCTGAGGAGACCTTATATTTACCGCTCAGGCTAACCCTCGGCATAGAGATAGCAGTAGTTAAAAAACAAAACAAAACAAAACAAAAGCCAAACAATAACAAAAACAGTAAACTCTGTAGAAAAGGTAGAATCTGATATCCAGAGTTACCACAGTATTAGATTCAAATGTCCAGTGTTGACCAAAAAGGACAAGGTATGTAAGAAACTGGAAAGAATGGCCTATTCATAGGAGAAAATTAAATCAGAAACTGTCCCTTAAGAATATCTAATGACAGACATTCTAGACAACAACTTTAAAACAGTTGTCTTAAAGATGCTTAAAGAACTAAAAGGAAGGTGTGGAGAAAGTCAAGAAAGTGAACAAGAACAAAATGGAAATATCAGTTTAGAGATAGAAATCCCCACCCTGATAAAAACATACTAACAAGAAATTTTGGAGCTGAAAAATACAACAAAAATGTAAAACTTGCTAGACGGAGTCAAAGGAAGATTGACAGGCAGAAGAAAGCATCTGTGAACTTGAAATAGGACAATGGAAATTAACAAGGCTGAGAAACAGAAAGAAAAAGATTTATTTTAGGGAACTGTGAGACACCATCAAGAGGACCAACATATGCAACATGGGAGTCCCAAAAGGAAAAGAGAGAGAAAGGGAAAGAGAAAATATTTTAAGAAATAATGGTTGAAAACTTCCCAAATTTGATAAATGACATGAATATAAGCATCCATAGAAGCTCAGTGAACTTAACGTAGGATGAACCAGCAAGGCCCACACTGAAAATGTGATAATCAGACTTTAAAAAGCCAAAGACACAGAGAATATCTTGAAAGTACCAAGAGGGAAATGAATCCTCACATTCAAGGGATCCTCACTAAGATTATCAGCAGATTTCTTACCAGAAACTTTGTGCTACAGAAGGGAGTGTGCAGTATATCCAAAGTACTATAAAAGAATAAAACTGTCACCAAGAATCCTATGTCCAACAAAATAGTTTTTCAAAAGTAATGGAAAAATTAAGACATTTTCAGTTAAACAAAAGTTGAGGGAGTTAATGACTGCCAGAACTCCTCCATATGAAGTGTTCAAGTTCAGTAACTCAAAGCTTATGGAGAAATAAAGATCTTAACAAAGATAAAATACATGCACAATTTTAAAAGCTAGTATTATTGTAATAATGGTTTGTAACTATACTTTTGTCTTCTACACAATTTAAGAAGTATTTTTAACAGCAGACTTTTAACAAAAATACCTTTAAAGAAAAAATCCAGTTATTAGTTTAAAAGTTAGTATTACTATAAAATTAGTTTGTAACTTCAAATCTTGTTTTCTGTATAACTTGGGTGACTAATGCATTTAAAAGAATTATTTATTTTTTGGTTATACGGTGCATTAAGATACAATTTTGTCACATCAAGGATTGAAGAGAGGAGGACAGTTCTGTGAAGGAGCAGTTTTTATATGTTACTGAAGTTCAACTGGTATAAATTCAAATTAAAGATATAATTTGATTAAATGTAATCTCCATGGTAATTACAAAGAAAAGAGCTATAGGATATGCACAAAAGGAAATGAGAAAGGAATTTATTTTACTACAAAAAAAATCACCTAAACAAGGAAGTAATGTAGGAAACAAGGGACAAAAAAGGTATAAGACATGTAGAAAAGAAATAGTGCAATGACAGAAGTAAGTCCTGCTTATCATTCATCAGTCACTTTAACTATAAATAGGTGAACACTCCAGTTGAAAGACAGAGATTGCTAGAATGGATAAAACTGCATGACTGAACTATATGCTGTCTACTGTAGACTACTTTGAGATCCAAGGACAAAAACAGGTTGAAACTAAAAGGATGGAAAAAGATACTCCATGCAAATAGTAACCGGTAGAAAGAAGGGATGGCTGTCCTAATAGACAAAATAGACTTTTATCAAGAAAGATTACAAGAGACAGAGAACACCATTTAATACTAATAGAAGTTTCAAACAATGAGAAGACATAATAATTATGAAGATTTATGTATCTAATTATATACTACCAAAATATATGAAGCAAAAACTGACATAATAAAGGAAGTAATAGTTCTACAGTTATTGTTGGAAGACTTCAATAGCTTACTAGGAATAATGGATAGAACAACCAGATAGAAGATAAAGAAATAAAAGGCTTAACTCAGTAAACCAACTAGATCCAAGAGAATATACAGAATTCTCTATTCCAGAACAGCATATTCTTAAGAGCATATGGAACACATTCTTAAGAGCAGATGGGACATTTTTCAGGGTATACCATACATTGGGCCACAATTCTTGTAGATTGTATAGATCATATAGTATATCTTCTCTGACCACAGTGGGATGACGTTCAAAGTATGCAAGTAAAGCTGGAAAATTCACAAAATCGTGAAAATTAAACAATACACTTTTTAAAAAATGTTTATTTTTGAGAGAGCGAGAGAACACTCATGCAAGCAGGGAAGGGGCAGAAAGAGAGGGAGACAGAGGATCTGACGCAGGTTCTGTGCTTACAGCAGAGAGCTCAGTGTGGGGCGTGAACTCACAAATGGCGAGATCATGAGCAGACCCAAAGTCAGCCACCCAGGCACCCCTAAATAATACCCCTTTAAATAACCAATGTATTGAAGAAATTACTAGGAATTTAATAAAAACTAGAAATGAATGATACAAAAAATTATGGATGCATTGAAAGCAGTGCTGAGTATGAAATTTATAAGTACGAATGCTTACATTAAAAAACCAAGAAACTTCACATGAACAACCTAACTTCACAAATTAATGAATTAGGAAAGGAAGAACTACACCCAAACCTAGTAAAATTAGGGAAAGTGTAAAGATTAGAGCAGAGACAAATGAAATAGAGAATAGACAACCAATTCGAGGAGAATCATTAAAGCCAAAACATGTTCTTGAAAATTTGATCAGCAAAATTGCCAAAATGTTAGCTAGCTGGACTAAGATAAAAGTAAAGAAGACTTAAATTACTGAAATCAGAAATGAAAGTGTGGAGATTACTAATGATTCTATAGAAATAAAAGTATTATAAGAAGGTACTATGAACAATTGCATGACAAAACATTGGATAACTTAGATGAAACGGATAAGTTCCTAGAAACACAAAACCTTACCAAGACTAAATCATGAAAAGATAGAAAATTTGAATCAACCTGTAACTAGTAATGAAATTGAATTGGTAATAAGAATCTTTAAAGAAAAGTCCTGAATCTGACAGCATCACTGGTGTATTCTACCAAGCATTTAAAAACGAAGTAATTTTAATTCTCAAACTTCCCCAAAAGATTGAAGAGGAGGGAACACTTCCCAGCTCATTCTTTGAGGCCAACATAACCCTGATACAAAGCCAGACAAAGACACTACAAGAAAATTGCAGACCAGTATCCATTAAAATATTGATAAAAAATTGCCCCCAAAATACTAGTAAACAGATTTCACTAGTATTTTAAAAAGATTATGCACAATGGCCAAGGAGGTCTTGTATTCCTGGAATACAAGAATGGTCTGGTATGTAAAAATTGATCAACAAAAGGAAAAAAACCTGATCATTTCAATTGATGCAAAAAATAAAACTTGAGAGTATTTAACACTATTTCCTTATAGAAATACTCAACAAAATCAGAATGGAAGAAAACTACATCAACATAAAAACTGTCTATGTGTGTGTGTGTGTGTGTGTGTGTGTGTGTGTGTGTGTGTGTGTGTATAAAACCCATAGCAAACATCTTAATGGTGAAACACTGAAAGCTTCAGAGATGAGAAGGATGACCACTTCGACTTCTATTCAACATAGTACTGGAAATTTCTAGCCAGAGCAAGAAAAAGAAGTAACAGGTATCCAAATTGGAAAGGAAGAAGTAAAATTTATCTTTGTTTGCAGATGATATGATCTTGTATGTAGGAAACCCTAAAGACTCCAAAAAAGGATTTTTAATAATTGAATTCAGCAAAGTATCAGGATAGCCAACACCCAAAAATTCATTTCTATACATGAACAATGAACAATCTGAAAAGGAAATTATAAAAACAATTTCATTTATAATAGCCTCAGCAAGAATAAAAGATTTAGAAATTAAGGAAGTAAAAGACATATACGATGAAAATTAAACATTCATTGCTGAAACAAATTAAGGAAGACACAAAGAAATGGAAAGACATCCTGTGCTCATGGACTGGAAAACTTAATATTTTTTAAATGTCAGTAGTACCCAGTGATCTATGGATTCAATACAATCCCTATCAAAATCCCAGTGACCTGTTTTGTTTGTTTGTTTGTTTTGTGTGTGTATGTGTATAAAAATAGAAAAACGCAACTTAAAATTTGTGTGTATTCTTAAGGGACCTGAATAGCTAAAATGATCTGGAAAGAATAAACTGGAGAACTCACATTTCCAGATTTCAAAACTTGCTACACAGTGACAGTTATCAAAAACAGTGTGCTATTGGCAAAAAGGCATATAGATAAATGTAACAGAATAGAATGGAGAGCCCACAAATGAATCTTCACATGTATGATCAAATAATTTTTTGTCAAGAATGAAAAATGGGTAATGGGCAGTCTTTTCAACAAATGGTGCTGGAAAACTGAATATCCACAAGAAGAATGAAATTGGACCCTCACATTGCACCATATACAAAAATTAACTCAGGCACAGTTAATAAAAGGGAAAAGTAGGCAAAATGGACTTCATGATTTTTTTTAGTATTGCATCAAAAGACATCATCAACAATAAAAAGACAACCTGCAAAATGGGAGAAATAATTGCAAATCATATATTTGGAAAGAAATTAATATCCAGAATACAGAGAACTTTAAAAAACCCAACAACAACATAAAAACCTGATCCCAAACAGGGCAAAGGACTTGAATAGACATTGCTCCGAAGAAGATAATGTTAAGAAGCACATGAAAAGATGCTCAGCATCACTAATCATTAGATAATGCAAATCAAAACTACAGTGAGATACTATCTCATTAGGATGGCTACTGTCAAATGTCAAAATAACAAATGTTCGTAAAATGTGAAGAAATTGGCACTCTTGTGCATTGGTGCTAGGAATGTAAGATGGTAAGCCACTGTGAAAATGGTACCGTAGTTTCACAAAAGAATTAAAATTAGAATTACCGTATGATCTGGCAGCTCCACTTCTGGATATAGTTTTCAAAGGATTGAAAGCAAATTATCAAAAACATATATGCATGCTCACCACAGCATTATTCACACAGTAGCTAAAATGTGAAAGCAATCCAAATGTCCACTGACCCCTGAATGGATAAACAAAATATGGTGTGTGTATATATATCTACATATATGGTGTACATCTGGTGAGATATTGTTCAGTCTTAAAAAGGCAGGAAATTCTGCGATATGCCATATTACTGAATGAACCTTGAGGACATTGTGCTAAGTGAAGTAAGCCAGTCACAAGAAGACAAAAACTGTGTGGTTCCACTTGTATGAGGTATAGAGTGGTCAGACTCATAAAAATAGAGTATGTAATGGTGGTTGCCCAGGGCAGCAGTGAGAGGAGACTAGGGAATTGTTTAATGGAGAGTTTCAGTTTTACAGGATGAAAGGAGCAATGGGGATGGATGGTGGTGATGGCTGCACAGCAATATGAGTATATTTAATAGCCCTGAAGACATGTACACTGAAAAATGGTTAAAATTAAAACAGCAAAGTTTATGGGTGTTTTACCACAATAAGAAATAATTGCATTGTTTTATTATTTATTTGTGTATTGATTTATTTTAAGTTTATTCATTTTATTTTGAGAGGGAGAGAGCAAGTGGAGGAGGGGCAGAGAGAAAGAGAGGGAGAGAGAGAGGGAGAGGGAGGGAGGGAGGGAGGGGGAGAGAGAATCTTAGGCAGGCTCCACACATTATGATATAATGCCCTTCTTGATCTGTTGTTACAGTCTTTATTTTAAAATCTAGTTTGTCTGTTGTAAGTGTGACTACTCTGGCTCTCTTTTGTCGACTATTAATTAGCATGATAGATGGTTCTCCATCCTCTTATTTTCAATCTGGAGGTGTCTTTAGGTCTGAAGTGGGTCTCTCGTAAACAGCATTTAGATGGGTCTTGTTTTCTTATCCATTCTGTTACCCTGTGTCTTTTGATTGGAGTGTTTAGACCATTGATGTTTAGCCTGAGTACCGAAAGTTACAAATTTATTGCCATTAAGTCAACCGTAGAGTTGGAGTTTCTGGTAGTGTTCTTTTGTCCTTTCTAGTCTTTGTTGCTTTTGATCTTTTTTGTTTTTGTTTTTTTCCCCATCTTTTCTCACCTCAGAGAGTCCCCCTTAAAATTTCTTATAGCTGGCTTAGTGGTCATAAACTCCTTTAATTTTTGTTTTTCTGGGAAACTTTTTATCTCTTCTATTTTTTAAATTTTTAAAATGTTTTTATTTTTATTTTTGATAGAGAGAGACAGCGTGAGCAGGGGAGGGTCAGAGAGAGGGAGACACATAATCTGAAGACAGGCTCCAGGCTCTGAGCTAGCTGTCAGCACAGAGCCTGACACAGGGCTCAAAACCATGAACTGTGAGATCATGATGTGAGCCGAAGCCAGATGCTCAACCGACTGAGCCACCCAGGCACCCCTCTCTCCTATTTTGAATGACAGTCTCGCTGGATAAAGAACTCTTGGCTGCATATTTTTCTGATTCAGCACATTGAATATATGCTGTCACTTCTTTCTGGCCTGCCATTTTTCTGTGGATAGGTCTCCTGCGAACCTGATTTGTCCTTCCTTGTAGGTTAAGGACTTTTTTCCCTTGCTGCTTTCATGATTCCTTGCCTGAGTAGTTTGTGAATTTGACTATAATATGCCTTGGTGATGCTCAGTTTTTGTTGAGTCTAATAGGAGTCCTCTGTGCTCCCTGGATTTTGATATCTGTGTCTTTTCCCAGGTTAGGAAAGTTTTCTGCCATGATTTGCTCACATAAATTTTTTACCCCTGTTTTGCTCTCTTCATCTTTTGATTCTGATGTTATTCCTTTTTAATGAGTCACTGAGTTCTCTAATTTTTATTTTGTGTTCTTTTGCCTTATTCTCCCTCTTTTTCCTGCTTCATTATTCTCCATAAGTTTGTCTTCTGTATCACAGATTCACTGCTTTGCCTCATCCATCCTTGCCATCATGGCGACCATTCGAAATTGGAGCTCAGTTATAACATTTTTTATTTCATCCTATCTAGTGCTTATTTTATCTCCACAGAAAGAGATTCTAATCTTTTCAACCTCAGCTAGTATTCTTATTATTGTGATTCTAAATTCTGGTTCAGACTACTTGTTTGTATCTGTGTTAATTCCCTGGCTTTCATTTCTTCCTGTTCTTTTTTGGGGGGGGGGTGAATTTCTTTGTTTCATCATTTTGGAGGAAGAAAAATAGTGAATAAAGTAAAAAGAACCTTAAAATTAAAAACAACACAAAGAAATCAAATAAAGGATAATAGATCCTAGATGTGTTGTGGTCTGGTTGTTGAAAGAAGCTTGACAGAGAAAAAAGAGAAAAGAAAATAAAGACAGAAGGGAAAAAAGGGGGGAAACAAAGGGAGAAAAAGGGAAAATGTTTGAAAATTTGAAAAAAGGAATACAATAGAATAGAATGAAACGATGACAATAAAATAGAATTTAAAAATTTTAAGTAAAAGTAAAATATATAGTAGAAAAAGATTTAAAATTTTTTTAATAATAGAAAATAAGTTTTTCTCTTTCTGTATTCAAGAATAAGAAAAGGAAAAATTTTTGAATAAAAGAACCAGTGAACAGAATGAAGTACAATTGAAATGACCTCTGGTTTCCCGTAGAAGTCAAACTATGAAGCACTTTGAAGTCTGTAAACTAAGCAGGCAGAGAGATTTGTGTTTCTCAAGAGCACTTTTGGTCTAGTTGGTGGGGCTTAGTGTAATGGCTCTATTCCCCACTAGATGGCGCTGCTTAGCTTAGTGGGGTGGGTTGTTGGGGTGTGTCTAGGCCTGTAGGCACATGCGTGGTAGGGTTGAAAATGGCGTCTCCCAGCTACCCAGTCTCTAGAATTGGAACTCTGTGCTCTCCACAACCGACAGTCCATCTACTCCTTACTTCTATACTGCCATCAGAATGCCACGCAGTACCTGCCTTCTGAGTTTTATCTCAAATGGGGCTGTTTCCCAGCCCCTCACTTCTGAGGAATTGTGGCTTTGACCTGCTCAGATATTCTGGGAGATGGTCTCTCTGAGCAGTGGCCGGTGCAGGCCTGCCCCCAGGAACATTCGAGGGACTGTGCTGCTGCCGATGCCCAGGGACTGCAGCTGGGTGCCAGCACGCCCCAGAAAAAGTTCACGTGATCTTGTAGCAGCAGCATTTCAGGGTTATGGAAAACCACTACACCCATCGGTCACCAGGCTTCACTCTTAACACCTTGTTCCAGTGCCAGCAATTGTGGTGGTTCTCCGAGATTTGCCGGGAACTTTGCCTTGGGGGTGGCCGCCACTTCTACCAGCTGTCCTCCCAGCAGGGGAACTGCCACTCCCGTGTGGGCCGCAGACTCTCGGACCTTGGACCTTGATCGTGGGGATTTGCTTTTCCTACCAGAACACTGCCAGGTATCAAGCTGTGGCGTCTCAGACTCTGTGCCTGTCCTCCCCCCGCTGTTGATAGAGTCTTAGTGGAATTTAGACCCTCTACTTTCTCCCTCTTTTGTTCAGTCCCTGCAGCTATGTACACTTTTCCATGTTCTCTCCGGCTGTTTTTTTGGGTGGCGGGGAGACCGGGGTCCTTTTCCAGTACTCTCCCCACCGTCTCCATCCTCTGCGCGCAAAAACAGCTCCCTGCCCGCTGAGGCTTCTCTCTCCCCCAGTTCACCTCTCCGCGCTGTGTAGCTGGCGAGTTCTGTGGTTCAGGTTGGGCAGATTGGTGTGTTAATCCTCAGATCAGTTTCCTAGGTGTGCAAAATGGTTTGGTGTTGGTCTGGCTGCATTTCAGGGATGAGAGACATAAAAAAACTTCCATGCTGTTCTGCCATCTTGGCCTAATGGATTAGATTTTGAAACCTTACTTTTATGAAAACAAAATACTACTTTGTGTGAAGACTTTTGCCCTCAATACATATTAATATCTGTCATACTGAAAATAATGTCTTCTCTTTGGGAGTGGGTTTATTGTGAATGCTATACAGGGGGAGGGAGGGAGGGCATTCTCTTTTGGGCTTCTCTAATAAAATAATGTATTTTTAAAGCAATGAATATGTCTACTTTTATTAAAATGTTGATAGAAAATATTGCTGTGACTTTTTGTTTCTTGCTATCTTCTTTTTTGCTTTTTAAAAATTTCTTAAATTCCAGTTAGTAACCATGCAGTGTTATAATGGTTTCAGGTGTATAATGCAGCGATTCAGCACTTTGATACAACACCTGGTGCTCATCACAAGTGCATTCCACAATCCCCATCACCTATTTAACCCATCCCTCCACTTTCTCCCCTCTGGCAGGAGTTTGTCTTATATAATTAAGAACCTATTTCTTGTTTTGTCTCTTTTTTGTTTTGTTTTGTTTCTTTTTTTAAAAAATATTTATTTATTTTGAGAGAGCATGAGTGAGAGAGGGGCAGAGAGAGAGTGAGGGAAGGAGAGAGAGGATCCCAAGCAGGCTTGATGCTGTCAGCACAGAGCCCGACATGGCGCTTGAACCCACAGACTGTTAGATCATGACCTAAATCAAAACCAAGAGTTGAACACTTAACTGATGGAGCCACCCAGTCGCCCCTAGTTTGTTTATTAAATTCCACATATAAGTGAAATCATATGGTATTTGCCTTCCTCTGACTCACTTACTTCACTTAGTGTTATGTTCTCTAGCTTCATCCATGTTATTTGCAGATTGCAAGATTTCATTCTTTTGTATGACGGAATAATACTTCATTGTATGTATGTGCCACATCTTCATCCATTCATCAGTTGGTGAACACTTAGGCTGCTTCCATATTTTGGCTATTATAAATAATGCCGCTATAAACACAGGGGTGAAAATACCCTTCAGATTCATGCTCTTGTATATTTGGGGTAAATATGCAGTAGTGCAGTTGCTGGATCAGAAGGTAGTTTTATTTTTAACTTCCTGAGGAATCGCCATACTGTTTTCTGTTGTGTCGCCAGATTGCAGCCACTAACAGTGCACCAGTGTTCCTTTTTCTCCACATCTTCACCAACAACTGTTGATTGTTACTGATTTTAGCCATTCTGACAGGTGTGAGGTGTTAAATTGAGTTTTGATTGGTATTTCCATGATGACAAGCACCTTTTCATGCATTGGTTGGCCATCTGGATGTCTTTTTGGAGAAATCTCTGTTCATGTTTTTTGCCCAGTTTTTAATTGGATTATTTGTTTTTTGGATGTTGAGTTATTTTTACATTTTGGATACTAGCTCTTTATCAGATATATCATTTTCAAATAATGATAGAAAGTACCTTTAAAATGTAATGATGAAAGCTAAATTTAAAAAAATGCTCTCATAACTAAGCTCAGTTTCTTTTCTGTTACTAATTCTGGTTCTAGGCTTGTGTTGATGTCAGAGCCAGTTCAGTGTTTTGGCAGCAGATGGAATTTGCAGATAGCCTCCAAGGTCATCCCAAGTTGCCAGAGTGGTTGTCCACACACCCTTCTCATGGAAATCGAGCTGAGTACTTGGATAGGCTCATACCTCAGGTGAGCTACCCTTGTAGAAGGCAAGACATTATTTTTACTGTGTCATTTATTTTTAATGTTGTTACTTCTTATGCTTAATAAAAGAGAGTTCTAGTCTAGCCTGTCAAATATTTTGATTGTTTTAATCATGGATTATCAGTTTTTAAAGGCTTTGACTAAAAAGTAAAATCCTATTTGTCCACAAGTCTTGGGGAATAAATTGGTGTAAAGCTGACTTTTCTTGATGGTGGAGGTTTACCCTTTTTATACCTTCTAATTTTAACTGATTTGACTGAAGTCTAAAACTCAAGGCCTGTTTTTTTCAACCTACTGATCATAATATAGTCTCTTCTTGGTGATTTAAGCTTTGTTACAAAGCTTGTTTTAAATACCAGTTAATGAATCGTACAAAATTCTTAGGTTAATTGGCCATCTCGATATTGATGCTAGAATTCGTTTTCTAAAAAAAAAAAATCTCTTCATATTAGGTTTTTTTTTTTAGTTTTTTATTTGTTTATAAGGATAGAGTAAAGTGTGTGCTGTGTAGCATTTTGGTTTTTTTGTTTGTGGGTAGGATTCCTGAATGGGTCAAGGTGAAGCAGCTTTCCCTCAAGTGATTTTTACTATCTTCTGAAAATCTTTTGACTTAACATCATTCAGAATGTTTCCTGTAGTTACCACATCAGTACAAAATGGATGTCAGGCATCTCTAAGCCAGGCTACATCTCTCTTCTGTTTCACTTGCATTAAATTTGCTGGTTGGTTATAAAAGCAGAATATTCTTTAGAATTTAAGAATTGGAATTGGGCTGTTTGCTAAAGGATAACAGATCCAGGTGTATTATAAAAGTATCTTTTAGTGCAACTTCAAATTCAGCTTAAGAAATACTAAGTACTTATAAGAAAGGAATGATGCTAGTAGGTACAGGGATACAAAGAGAAGTAAGATACAGTTCTTGTTACTTTCGTGCTAAGCACATATTGATTCTTAACACAACAGGGAGTATGACTTCTCATAAGAAAAGAAATGTAGTGGTATGCAATATGAAGGAATAATAGCCTGCATCTAGTTTGAGATAAGAAACAATCACAGGATTCATTCATTAATTTATGTGATCAGTATTTGTTGATACTCAGCACTAATCTACTCTTCTGTGTTCTATTGCTGGGAATGAGCAAGGACAAAACAAAACAGGCTTTGCTTTCTTGGAGCTAACGTTTTAATTAGGTAATGCACATAATAAACAAACAAACAAGTAAATATATAGTATGTCAACTGGTGATAAGCACGATGGGGAAATACGAAAGGCAGAGAGGGCTGGGCAGTAGAGAAGGTCTACTAGTCTGGTTCATGTGTCAGGGAAGGCCTTACTGAATAGAGCCTGGAAAGAAGCCAGGGAGCCAGCCTTTGGAGGGAGTCTTTTAGGCTGAGGAAGCGGTAATGCACAGCATCTAAAGGGAGAGCGTGTTTGGTCTGTTCATGGAACAGCAAGGAAGACATTGGAGCTGAATGGAGTAAGGGAAGGTGGGGAATGCTTGAAATTTAGGGGGACCAGACCATGAAGGGTCATCTAAACCACTGTGAGGACTCGACTTATTTCAAGTGATGGAGAAAAGCTAGTAGAGGTTGTTGAGCAGAGTTGACCTGACTCATGTGTTTTATAGTGATCACTGGGGCCCCCAAGTGCAGAGTGTCCTAGAGTGGGGCAAGGGTAGGGTCAGGCAGACTATTTAGTAGGCCCTTGCAATAAGCCTATAAACATTATGGAGGTAGAAGAGAGCGAGAGAAGTGGTCAGATTTGGGGCATATCTTGAAAGGAATGATGAGAGAATTTGTTCATAGTCCGGGCATACTTTGTACCTTTCCATGAGCATTGGGGAATAGCCAAACCTTTCTAAATATACTTTGTGTATACTCCTAATTTGAAGAAAAAAATTTTGAGAAAGAAACAGCAGTGAAATTTACTTGATATAATGTATACTAATCATCTTAAATGGGCAACGTAGAACTGGGATCCTGTGTGTTTCCTTAGTAAGTGAAGAGTACTGAAGACCACTGGCTCTGAGAGTCAGTCCTCCCTAAGACCTGGGACCTTGTACCGCCCTGGGAAGTTTAGCCTATCTCTAAGGTCATAATAACCACATGGTTTTCTTTCAGAATTTCCTTTCTTTGCACATTTGCTCAGTGAAATTCTAAAAGTATATGGTTTGCTTAAACTGAATAATGAGTTCTAGCCAACTTTTATCTGAAGCCTGTCCTAAATTCTGTTAAAAAATATGCTTTAGAGAAGTTTTTAAAATAATGATGAATTGATTATCATCATTTAAAATAATGATGAACTGAAGGAAAGTGATTGGAGAAACGAATGTTATTTGGGAATCAATGATGAAAAGCACTGGGAGATTTTTTTTTTCTTCTAAAAGTAAACTGTCCTAGTTCAGAAATGTAATTTGAAAGGCTCATATAATTTCTTATATTCCCCCCCAAGTGATTAAATTCAATTTGAAAGTAATAAAACTCTACTACAATATTGGGAATAATTCAGTGGTTGAAGTGAAACTGATAGTGCAAGAGTATATTGTTAATTAGAATACATAGTCATAATTCAGAGATTGGAATTCCCTACTATTGTAAGTCTAATTTCTATAATGAAAGAAAGCAATTCTCCAGGCAGTATATAGAATTTTGTGAGTCTGTAGACTACTACTAATAAAGACTACTTTTTGTTGTTGTTGTTGTTGTTGTTTTACTCAAGTGAGTACAGTGTTATATTGTACGTAGAGCTCATGTCTTTGACATTCCTGACGGTAAGCCTGAAGTGATCCACATCTCAGGATAGTTGGGAGTACAGCACCAGAGAACAGAGAAATCTGACAAGAGACGAGGGTTTCAGAGTTACCTAAACTGTTACAGTTGAAGCAGAATGGATGAGTTCACTTAGGAAGAAAGCAGAGACAAAGATACTGGACAGAGCTAACTGTATAAGGTAGTTTCCGTATTTAATTAGTAGGATGAAGATTGAGGTTCTGGTAAATCAGATTTATAGGAGGAGAAAAGATGAGGAATATCAGGAAAGTAAGATTCTTTGGTTCTATGAGAACAAAAATCTTGATAATTTTGATTTTTTTTTTAAATTAGCTTATTAAAGATTGTATATTTTTTATTTCTAATTGGATTCCTTGAATATCATCAAAGAAATGTATTATTTTCTATGATAATATATCAACATTTAAGGTATATTAAAGTCTGTATTTTGTGCATTCGACATTTATTGATTACATGTTATGTCAGACCATAGGTGTTATGAACAAAATAGACAAAAAACCTTGCCCTGATTAAGCTTATTATGCAGTAAAGGGAGACAGACAATAAATAGCATTAATTAGTAATGTATAGAATAAATCACTGATACATTGCATATTAGTAATGACCGTTGATGAGGAAAATACAGGAAGAGCAGTGTATTAGGTTGGGCTCCCACAACAGAATACCAGAGATTGGGTGGCTTAAGCAACAGAAATGAATTTTTCACAGTTCTGAAGGCTAGAAGTCCAAGATCAAGGTTCTGGCTTAAGCAACAGCAGTTAATTTTTTCGTAATTCTGAAGGTCAGAAATCCAATAATTTTCTGGTGGATTCAGTTTCTGGTAAGGTCTTTAGGTTTGTAGATGGCTGCCTTCTAGAACATTGTGTCCTTATGTGGGGGAGAAAGTGGGTGTGTTGATGTCTCTTCCTTTTTTTACAAGGGCATGTTAATCCCTTCATGAGGGCTTCCTCCCTCATTTCCTCATCTAGACCTAATTGCCTTCAAAAGGTCTGTCTCTAAATACTGTCCTCACATTAGAGGCTAGGGGTTCAACATAAGAATTTGGGGCAGGGGCAATAGCTCAGTCTGTAGCAGATAGATGACATGTGAGCAGAGGCAGTAGAGGTGTTGAAATAGCTCTTTGAAATGGGGTCAGTCAGAGAAGGTTTCACTGAGAAGATGGTGTTTGAATGAAGAATTGAAATAAATGAAAGAATGAGCCATGTGGCTTCTGTAGGAGAACCGCTTTCCAGGCAGAAGAAATAGTAAGTGCAAGGCCCTAGGGCAGGAGTGAGCCTGGTGTATATGAGAGACCGGAAGGACACTAGTGAGCCTGGATGGGGCAAGCAAGGGAAAGCAGAGAGTGCACGGTTCATAGTCGATGGAAGGACTTCGGATTTGCTCACAGATGGGACACCAGTTGACAATTTTGAGCAGAGGACTAGAAGAGTAATAGGATTGACTCATGTTTGGAAAGAATGTGATCTGTAGCTCCTACAAAGCACTAAAATCGTATAATTTTGAAGTACTTTAGTATAGTATATTGTTCAGAAAATGGACTATTTCCTTGTTTTGTTTTGCTTTTAAATCAAGAAAATGCCCCCAAGTTAGAAAAAAAAATGCCCTTACTGTTCTTTTAATGTGTATTCTGAGATAAAGCATATATGAATGCCTCTTAAATGTAACCCACCAGCATCTAAAAAGGATAAACATAGGGTTATAGTATTAATAATATTTGTGGTTAATAAGATGATATGCTATAATTTTATTTACTTGAAATAATCAGTTAAATTTAGGTAACAAATATTCCACATATTTTGGTTACCATAACAACTTGGGTGAAAAATTCAAGAACAGATGTTATATCAACCTGTTGATGTTTAATGGTATGACAGTTTTAAAATTATACTTACACTGTTCAGATTTTAAATTTATGTGTAACATAAGTTGTCCTTGAAAGAGATAACATTATTTAACTTGCTCTCTATAAAGATTGTTATAAAATATGGATGAATAGTTGTGAATAAAGGAAATTGTATTATAACCCAGGGTAGAAATTTACTTGAAAGATTTACTTTATAACCAAAAACATTTAGACTGAATTTTTATTTTCTGTTTCTTTCACCATCTTCCTCTCTGCCATCCTTTACTTGGTGAGGGGAAGGAGATGGAGAATGATAGACTATATAGGAAAAACATTTAAATTGGCCTTATTGTTGTTTGGGGTTATATTATTATTATTATAATTTGAATAAGATTTATTTTTTAATGTTTCTTGGACCTTTCAATGTTACCTTATTTTTAAACTGCTTTTTAAATCTTGATGTTCGCATTTACTACATTCAGTTTTTATTGATACTAGCAGGCTATAAATGCATTCATTTTAATCTCATTTTATCTTGAATTCTTTAAACTTTCAGGAAGCTGGGAATTGAACTCATGTAAATCTTTTTTATGCATTTATAATTGGACAAAGTAAATGCATAAATCATTAATATTATACATCTCATGAGTTAGAAAACACGAGTGTTTAACACGGAAGTGAAATGTCGTTGTTGGCCAGTGTACACAAGTGTGCATTGTTCACCTTACAGAATTTCATTTTGTCTGACGTGGGGAGCGTGGAGGAAAAGGCAAATATCATAGCAGCTGCTGTAATTGGATTGGCCTCTGAATCATATAAAGCCAGGAAGCCTGACAGTAACATTGTCTAAAACCTTAAAAAAATATTATGGTGCATGTGATGTGTATCTACTTGAGGCTGACGTGAATGGGCTATTAGAAAAAAATTGCTTTTAGGGGAAAGAAAAGTATGAAAACATGTTTAAAAAATGGAGGCTTTTTTTTTTCTCTTGAAATGACTTGGTTTTTACTTTCAAAGGAAGCTTTTAATCTAATTATAAAGCTTCTCTGGCCAAGAGATTTTTTTCCTCTGTTTTTTTTTTTTTTTCCAAACCTAATTATCATAGCTTATTTCTCATGAGTGAGTAAGTGCTGTTCCCCTGACCTGTGGAGCCCTGAAGAGTCCTGATGTGCCCAACAGTTGCATAAACACTTCAGTGGTTCCTGGGAGTAAATACAGCCATTTCCTCATATGTCATTCTCATGTCAGGGCTGGTTGATTGTAAGATTTATTTGAAAACTTTCTCTTATTTATCATTTTAGAAGAAAACTGACCCATGCCAAGTTGGCCTTAAATTTAATTTTTTGTATTTACTAAAATTTGTAGTTATTTATAATTAATTTTTAGACCCCTTAAAAAACTAACCAGACTCCAATTTCCATTGCAGTTTATGAAAGAAAATGAATTAGAGGTCAAAAACATTTTTAAAGTAAAATCATGACTTCATAAATAGAAGATGAACAATCTGAGATTTTCTTTAACTGTTATCACTGAAAGAGCCAGTAACACGTTACAGTGAGTTTACAAGAGAATTTAAGAACAACCAGGAATGCTGAAATGACTACAAATAGATGCAAAATTGATCTACTAGAAGGCAATAATCAACAACATCCCCCCCCCCCCACAGTTCACTTACATTTCTATGGACAAGTATGTGCATTGTTAATAGTTTTCTACTACTTACAGAGTTGTAAACAACTCTAGCCCCTTGAAAGGCAGAGGTTATACTGAAGGACTCAGTTGAGAGGATACCCTGATGATCTGTTTTGCCCATTTCCAAGTCTTTCACAGTTTTTTCTGTTTTTATTTTCAATTGTCATCTGTTTGCCTTTCAAGAAAAGATAATAAATCAAATCGTCCTGTCAGGCTTATACACCGAAGTATTTGTTTTGTTATTTTTAAGTAGTCATATAGCCATCATCCTTGTTGTATTTCTTTTTTGTCTCCCTTTTTTTTTTTAATTCTTATTTTTTCTTGAGAGAGAGAGATAGAGTATGAGCAGGGGAGGGGCAGAGAGAGAGAGGGAGACACAGAATTCAAAGCAGGCTCCAGGCTCCAAGCTGTCAGCACAGAGCCCAACACGGGGCTCGAACTCACAGACCATGAGATCATGACCTGAGCAGAAGTTAGACCCTTAAGTAACCGAGCCACCCAGCCACCCAGGCTCCCCATATTTGTTTGTTTTTAAACATGCCATTGACTTGTTCAATAAATCTAGCCCAACATTCTAGATTTATTGATTGCTTTTTTTGTGATATTATATAACCTAACTTGTGTTAAGAAACAAAATTCAACTGAGTAAATTTAGAGATTAGATTGGCTTTATTCAGTGATAAATGATCTGGGCAGTGAAACAGGGTGATGTCAAAAAAGACCACCAAATGCCAAATAGAAGCGAGGCAAGATTTTATTTATGGCTGGGCCAAACCTGATCTCCTGATCTTGAGAAGAATGCAGAGAATGGCCCTGAACAAGGGTGGCAGTGAGCTTATATGGACATTAGCAAGGCAGAATACATCATTATTTAGTTAACCAATCACAATTTATCTCATTTCATGGTAGCCAATTATATGGTAATACACAGACGTTAGTTTTGGCAGGAACCTATCATTTTAAAGTTCTTTGTCTTTTGTAAAATGACCAATCATAGTTAGACACCTAAGATACTGCAGGCAGCGACTAGGTGACTCTTAACCTTGTCTTAGCCAGGTCTTAGTAAACAGGGTGGGGTTGCTTAACAGAATCTTGAAAAACAAGTTAACCTTTAGGTCACAATATTCATTATCAAGTTACATTCTTAGGGTAGAGTCTGGTTGCCCAGCCTTTAATCATTTACCAGAATGGGAGTTTAAGCCAAACTTGTATACAGTAAGCTCTCTGGTATCTTATAAGTTAACCTATTACATTCCATACGTTGATCTATTATATTCCATAAGTTGACCTATTACAGGCAGCATCCCATCTAGCAACAGAAAGGATCTCCAAGGAGCCGAACAAAATGAGGGACTTCTATAGGCAGAAGGGCACAGGGAATGAGAGGTTACCTCATCTTTCTTTGGGGGACAGAAGGGGACTGTCTGGCAGATTAACTAAGTGCTGACCAGGAAATTACAGATTTACTGGTTTAAGATTCCATTTCTAGAAGAGGTTGAAACTGCAGTTAGGTTAGCGTTAAGTCTTGGTTTGCTGATGTGGGGCTTATTGGAAGTGACTCTGTTTGGGGCCTATTCTCTCTCTCTGTTTTAACACGTTTCTCTACATCCCTATAAACAGAAGTTAAATGTTGGCAGGAATATTTTATAGGCGGTGCAGCTATGCTTTTCTCATCAGGATTCCCTTAATCTGGCTGCTCCACACTTAGTGATGCCACATTTGATCAGGGATTTGAATGGTGATGGCCTGACCCTTCCTTTGTCAACACGGTTTTCTCTCCGTAAGGCCAACGAGTAACTGTGGAGTAATGCTTTAGCGCTCTGCAAATAGCCAGTTTTTCCGCAACCTGAGAAGTTTCTTGATTGAGAGGACTATCATTGTCCTCCGTCTTAAAAGGCTAAGCTGTGTGTATGTATGTCAGGAGGAATCTATATAGAACAATGAAGAAGAAGCTCAGACCAACCAAATCAAATATAGTGGAATAAAAGATGTTGCAGCCATATTTTTCTCCTATTCAAGAGTAGATTTAAGAGATAGTTAGACAGATTTTTAAAAAATCGGAATGATGATGAGTGCATGAGTTGAAAATAAAGATGATCATAAGTAATTGTATTTAAAAGACATTTAGTATCTGACTGTCCTTAACTAATAATACCAAAAGGAGCCCCATCTAAACTAAATCTAATAATAATAATCACAAAAAGCCTCTGAAATGCCCATTTTCTTTCAGTAGGATAAGCTTCAAAGAGTAGAAAAATCTAAAAAAAAAATTTAAAAAACAAGTCTCAGGTATAATTTAAAAACTTCACTGCATTGGAGGAGACAGCCTAGGTGCCCCCTGAAGCTGGCACCAGAAGGCTGATTTAACTACATTGAAAGTGACAGAAGAGGAAAGAATGACTTAACAAATTAAGATACATCCGTTCCAGAAAATTGCTAAACTTGTGAATACCGCAGACAAGCTGTTAAACTTTCAGTGGAGGCTGCGAAGAGCAGAATTGATGCCCCAGAGCAAAGACTCATTGATGCTGGAGAAAAAGGAACATAGATAGCATAGCCAAACTAAAACACCCAGATCTAAAAAAACATCTGAAAAAATGGAAGAGTACTGAAAAGACACAGGAAGTCAGGCTGCATATAACAGCAGTAAAGACCAGAATCTTCATTTATGTCTTAGTTTCTTTGACTGATTTCTGTATCACATGTTTGATTTAGATAACACTTCTCAAAGTCCCAGAGCAGGATCCCTGAGGAACCCTGAAATGATGTTGCCTAGACCTTTAAATTCATCAAGTGTTTAATCTTCATTACAAAGATAGGATTTTACAAGCTGCCAGATGTAAAGAGAAAATATAAAGACACATAGGAGTAAGAATTATTTTAGATCTTTCCTTTTAGACTTTGGCAAAGTGGAAGAGTTTAGGGGAAAAGAGGTAAAACGAAAAACAGTGAAGGTAATACACACTAGTATGCTGTGTAGCCAAACCAGCTTTTCTTCCTTTAAGATCAAAGACCCCTTACTATACAGAACACATAAAACAATACGCCATGAAGTTCTCAGCATTAGGTCTCTTTCCAGAATCTACTGACAATAGAGAATTAGATAGAACATGTAGTTTAGTTTGTTTATATATGACTGTGATTGTAGCTTCCAGCCTACTATTCTTCGAAAACTACAGAGCAAGTAAGGAATTAACAAAGAATTGAGTTGAAAAATATGAAAAATAAGATTAAACTGACATAAAATACTAAATGCTAGGGCAAAGATGTATTTTTTCCAAGTGTACATGCGTCTTTCATAAAAATATTGGTCATTAACTTGGACAGAAATGTGTATGCTTAATATAAAGATGTTATGGTTCAAATTATTAGAACATAGTACATTAAAATTAATATAACAAAAATTAAAATATGGGCAACCACATGAAAATTAAAATTGTTGTATGTATAGGACAAGAAAGAAATCCATAAACAATACGAGCATGCCTTAAAATAAAAAAAAATTTGTGGTGGTTGCAGTTGTATTTTCATGGATTGGTGTCAAATCTATATGTAAAAAATATTTATCAATTTAAATGTCTGTGTTAGTAATAGAGAAAAAGAGAAAGAAAATTGAGAAATATAGTATGCCCCCTGACAGGGAAAATAAAATTAAGTAGAAATAAACAGAATTATAATAGTTGCTTCAAAAATTTTGTCCAAGTGGAAATTATTGAATCAGTTAGACAAAGTAAAATATAAATAGGATCAGGAAAAGCTACAATAATTACAATGCAGGCAAACCAAAACACTTGAGAGCATGTTATTTTTAGGTAGATGGTGTTAATTCATGACTCAGGTCAAGATCAGAAGTAATTAAAGTGTGTGTATGCATGAGCGTATTTGTGAGAGAAAGCTGCGTGGGTACAGCTAGAAGTAGAAATTGTAACTAGAATGTACCTCCTCAAATTAATTCTTGATGAAAGAGGGAAGGTGTAATTAAATCAAATAAATAAAAATGACTGTATTAGAAACCCAGAGTCGTAACGGATTAGCGAAGAAAAGAGCACTTAGCCCTGATGGGGATTTACTTTGAAGAATTTTTTGGAAGTTTGAAGAACAGTTATTCAATGAATGAGTAACTCTAGCTTCAAAATATAGAAAGGGATCTTGTTAATTATCTGATTCATTTTATGAACATTTTGTTTTGACAAATTGATAAAAAACCACCTTTGGAAGAATTTATGGACTGGGGTCATGAAGCAGCAAACAATACAGTGCTAAGTAACAATAATTATTTACGTGGAGCAAGCAAATTATCCTCAGATACATGGGGAGCATAATGAAAGCAATGCTGTCAACACAGGAGGGAATTCAGGACTCCTTTCTCATTCCTCCCTTCCCTCTCTGTGTCCTCCCGGGAGAAAATCTTGTGACTGCCCCTTCTCCATCCCTGCTGCCACGGCCCTCGCAAAAGTTACCAGCATCTCTGCCCATCAGTCACTGCAGCCACCTCATGCTGAATCCTCCTGCTCTGTTTTCACCTCAACCCCCAACAGCCTGTGTGCAGTACAGCAAGCAGAACGATCTTTTCAATGTTGTTTTTCTGCATAAACCTTTCAGTGACCTCTCTTGAATTGAGAATGAAAATCCAGACTCCTCACTCAGTCTTTGAGTCAGGTGTTTGGGCCACTGCTTCATTCCCCAGTGTTTTCATGTGTCCCTCTCCCCAGGTTTTCTTTGATTCCAGTGATTGCACACTGGGCTTCTTTCCTCCTCACAGCTGCTCTGCTTGATTTCCTTGTCTGAAATACTCTTCCCTCAGCTCTTCACATAAACGTTATCTCCCCTCGGAGGCTCTTCTCGATTCCCCCAATCTCAAATAGCCCTTCTTCCATGCAGCTGCTCTCACAAAGTTCACGGTTTTGTTTCTTCATGTAGGCAATGAAAGTGATCTTGTTTACTGGTTTGTTGTCTGTCTCCTCCCCTACAAGGTAAGGCCCTTATTCGCTGCTGTATCCCTAGTGCCTGTCACAGTCTCTGAGATGCTTAGTGAATATTTGTTGAATGATTGCATGCTAGGTCATAATAGGAAAGATAAGTTAAATAATATTGATTAAAAATAGGAAAATTGGGCAGTACAGTTGAGTAGCAGTTACGTTCCCTCATGGAAATTTAGCATGTAGCAAACTAATAGTTGATAACAGGAAAAGGACATTTAAGGGAAGTACTATAAAATAGCAGTGGCCTTGGGAGTTTTAGGTTTTAATTCTGATCTACCACCCCCCTAACTTTGCAGAAGTTACCTAATCTAACCTTCAGGTTCTTCATCTGTAAAATTGTGGTATAATATCTACTGATTGTTTTATGTACATATATGAGGGTTTGTGGGTAAGGACCTGCCTCTTTCCAGCTTTCCCTCTCTCTCTCTCTCTCTCTCCTTTAAGACACTTTAATGACAAATATTCTACATTTGTCCCAAGATTTTAGAAGTGGTTCATAGCATAACACCAATATAGATAACATAAGTAAAATGGGTGGTAGAGGACAAAGCACATAGAAAGTGAACAGTGTATGTTAGTTTCTTTCACATCTAGTGAGACTCTCTAGGTTGCTTATTCCATATTTAACTCCAAATCTTCCTTGGTGTTTTTAGAAGTGTATATTTTTGTTATTAGAGTACATTCCTGCTCTTAGACTCTCAACTCCTAAAGAGTGTTTTCCCTATGACATTTATCATAATGATTTATTCATAGCTTATGTGTCATAGGTGTTTGTTTAAAATTCAGCGTGTATTTATTAAGTACCTGTTATGTACAGTGCATAAAGTTAAGTGCAAAAACAAGTAAAGGCAACAGAAAGGCATATTCTAGTTGTATAGTGGGAAAATATCGCTGACTTACAAAGAAATAAAGCTATATTTAATAAATAGATTCAAATTTATAAAAATAAAAGATGTTGACAACCTGAAATATAATAAATGTGGAAAAGACAAAGTAGAAAATAAAAATATTTTACCAACATACATGATAAAATCTTACTGTGCAAAATAGATGAAGATTTGTTAGAAATGTATATGGCCTGTAATAGGATTTTGCTTGATAGATAGTTGGAGGACAGAATTCACACGTAGAAATATTCGTAGAAAACCTTTATGAAGAATATATAGTTTTTCTAGCAGTTAAATGTAACTTAGACAACTGAAAGGTAAAGATTTACTGAAGCAACAATGTGGTGCAAAAACTTTAGTACAAAAGCATGTAGTGTAAAAGCATTAAAAACCAAGACAACAGAAGTGGATTCTGATCCCTTTTCCCTAGGCTTCTTACTTTTGTGCCTCTTCCCAAATTATTTTTAAATTAGACTATTTTTAAGGGCAGTTTTAGGTTCACAACAAAAATTCATGGAGGGTACAGGAGAGATTTCTCATATACCCCTTGCTTTGCTCAGTCTCCCCCACTATCAAAGTCCTGTGCCAGAGTGGTACACTTCCTACAAAAAGGGAACCTGCACTGACCCATCTTTATGACCCAGAGTCCGTAGTTTATACTAGGGTTCGCTCTTAGTGTATGTTCTGTGGGTTTTGACAAGTGTATAATGACTTGTATTCACCATTACAGTATCACATAGAGTCGTTTCATTGCCCTACAATATTCTGCCAATTCATCCCTCTCTGCCTGCTCAGCCCTAACAACCATGGATCCTTTTAGTATCACCATTGTTTGCCTTTTCCAAAAGGTTATGTATATAGTCAGAATCATATGCTATATAGTCTTTTTAGATAGATTTTTTTTTCCACTTTATATGCACTTAAGGTTCTTTCATGTATTCTCATGGCTTGATAGATCAGTTCTTCTTAGTGCTTAATAACATTCCACTGTTGGAGGTAACACAGATTACGTATCCATTCACCTACTGAAGGACATTTGGCTGCTCCAATTATGAATAAAGCTGCTATAAACATTTGCCAAGCAATTTTTTATTTCCTGCGAGTCACTTAACCTCGTTGGGGTTAAATTTCCTCAATCTGTTAACTGTAGCTGATGATTTCTAAGTTTTCTAAGATTTGAAATTATATAGTTATTATCTACTTTTAAAAATTGTGAAATCTTATGTTATACAGATTACGAATAACTTAGGCCTGTACGCTGAAGACATTATAAGTTGGTAAAGCCTTTCTGACAGAAAGCAGTCTGGTCCTATATAAACTAAAATTATTCTCTGATCACATCATTCTCTTTGGGCAGGTATACTTCAAGTAACCCAAATGGAAGTTAAAACTTTTTTTCTTAGCAACAATTTTCATAGGGTCATTTATTAAAGCCAAATAAAACAAAACAAAATTGGAAACTATTCAAATGCCCAGTAATGGGGAAATGCAAAGTAAATTGTGTGAGGGCAGGGATCATGACTGTGTATTGTGATTGACGTGTACCCAGCACATCACTCAGTGTGGTGTTCTAAGTATCGGAACTTAGGGGAGAGAGAAAAGCTTCTACTGAATGTGAAAGATTAGATGGCATTCTGCTCCTCTCTTTGCTGCTCTGCATCTCTCATTGGTGAGCTCAGCTTTACCGGCTGTTAACCTGCTAGATTTCACACTTGCCCCTTACACTAGTGAAGGTTCAGGCATGTGCTGTCACAGCCATAACAGAGCAGCTTCTCTCTTGGAAAAGGACATCAGCATGGCTATCAAGGGGTGAAAGCTACAGTGGACTTTGTGTCCCCATTTTGCCAGGGCAGGCTCAGTTTCTGCGTGATGTCTCCATATCTCCATAGCATCTTTCACTCTCAAAGGCATTCTGGTTTGGGTGGTAGGTCCCCATTTTGCTGGTGGTCTGACTTTCTGTTTACTTCAATGCTATAGTTTTCAAATGTTTTCTTGACTTTTCAGTTCAGTTTACTTTAATGAACATTTTTTTAATGCTCAGTAGATGATTGTGAGGCACAAAGAAAATTCAGACGATGCCCTGGGCGCCACAGAATTTCACTTGAATGCTTTTTCCTCTTTAGTTTATTGTGGTAACCCATAGCCTCCTTCATAATCACAAGTGTTCCTAGATCCAAGCTCCTGCCCTTGTGTCACCCATATAGCGGACCTTTTCCTGGTTTTCCTCTGGCTGCAAGCCCTCCTCTTTTTTGGAACTCTTAGGAATATTCCCATCTAAGAACCTGTGTCCTTACCACGTGGCACTCTGGGTCTTTGGGATAATGGAAATCCTTGCCCAAACACTTTTGATACTGCTTCTGGGGCCTCTGTTGATCTCTTCCCTTGGACACATGCACACAGAGCTCCTCATAGTGCCCTGGAAGCCAGGAATAGGAGATGGGAGTGGACAGTGGGCCAGTGGCAGGAAGTGGGTAGGCTCTCTGCAACCTTACACATTCCAAAATTCAAGAAATCTAGGTTTGTGTCTGGCCTTCAGAATCAATTTGAGTGTGTATTTCTCTAAGTAAGAGAATAGAACATATATCTACAGTAATTTATTAGCTTGACTTACTGCTTTTAGCTATTTAAACACATGGTCTCTGAGCCTCCATTTACATTCTTGCCATGGACCTCACAAGTAGCAGGGGCATCCCCACTGATAGCAAAACCTAAAGTCCTATGACCTGTGAGAGCCTGCATAATCTGCTCTTGCCCCTGCCCTGCTCCAGCTGTACTGGCTTCCTCTCTGTTCCAGAACAGTGCAGGCACACTGCCATCTCTGGTCTTTGCCTCCCTGCTGCTGCTGCTGCTTGGGATGCTCTTCTTGCAGGCATCCACGTGACCTCTTCCCTCATCCTTCAGCCTTCAGGTCTTCTCCCCGTAATTATTTTATCAGTGAGACCTTACTGGGCTAATCTTTCTAAAATTTTACTATCCCTACAGACATTGATTGTTTCCTTCCCAGCTTTGCTTATGTCCCTCAACATCCATCACTATAAAAAGTTAAAAGTGGGGCACCTGGGTGGCTCAGTTGGTTAAACGTCCAACTTCAACTCCGGTCATGATGTCACAGTTCATGGGTTTGAGCCCCGTGTCAGACTCTATGGTGACAGCTCAGCCTGCTTCAGATTCTGTGTCTCCTTCTTTCTCTCTGCTCCTTCCCTGCTCATGCTCTCTCTTTCTCTCAAAAAGAAATACACATAAAGAAAAAAAAAGAAAAATTAGAAGTAGTAAGAAACTAAACCAGCTTCCTCCCCTAAAAATCTTTCTTTTAACCCCCATTAGATATAAAATGTTTTTGCCATAAAAATTCACTATTTTAGTTTTTATGTCTTAAAGTTCTTTATGAAACCACTGTAAAGAATCCCGTAGATCTCCAAGTCCAGTGATTTAAAGCTGCAGTCCCCTACCTGCCCTTAGTTTTAAGGGTAACCGTTTCCAGCTCTCTTAAATAGTTCTCTCGGTATTTCCCACCATATCTACCATAGCATAGTCATATCGCTACTTCCTAACTTTGCAGCTTTAAGCATTACCAGCTTGCTTTCCCCCGTGAGGATGAGAACGAAGGGCCCCCTTTTCACGGACACATCTGTGTGTGCACATCTGTGTGCGTGGACACAGTGTATCCGGCTCTCCCTCTTCCAGTTGTTCGTTTGTGATTTGGGGTAGATCAAGAATCCGCGTTTTTAAAACAGTACACCAGTCACCGCTGAACCAGGTCATACCCTGCGGTTACTTTTCCTGTGGCAGTTTGTTTTTCCTGGAATTAAAAATCATCATGATCTTGATCTGCTTGATCTTGTGGGATGTTGGCCTCAGTACGCCCGCAGACGGCCCTAGTTACAATATCTTCTTCCAGTGTGCGCATACTTCTACCTCCTCTGTTTTCTTTTTCTTGAAAAAGTCTCTGAATCTTCAGATCTTTTGAAATCTGAATGGGTGCTCTCACGGTCAGCTCTAGTGTGACTGAAAGCAGAGATACCTCTTATTTATCCCCAATAGGACATCAGACAGTCACTGTAGTTATTTTTTTCTTCAAATATGTTACTATGTGAACAAATGGTGAAAATGTAACTCTTGATGGTGAATTTCTCTATGGTTCTCTTTCACATGTTGTAATTAAGATACCTTTTATTCTAAAAATATAGAATGTATTCTTATGTTTCATTGTTTTACATACAGCATAGTAGGAATTACTGGAATAATCTTAATAAATATATATACACACATATTGTATTGTCTTCTTTATTTATAGGCCCTTAAAATTAGAGAGATATGTAATTGCCCACCACTTTCTGGACCAGACCCTCGATTACTGTTCAAACTCAGCATGAAGCATTTTCTTGAAGAATCGGAAAAAGAAGACCTAAATATCACTGCTAAGAAACAGAAAATGGATACTCCTCCCATTCAAAATCAGAAGCAAATACCCTTAACATATATAGTAGAGAAAAGAACTGGCAAGTAAATTAAAATTCATGAGCACGGGATATATGAAGAATACAGCAGTCCTTATTTTTATGTTCCTTTTTAAAAAATAATGTTTAAAATTAAAAAAATGTATATTCAGGGTCAAATCATGTATATTACAGGTATTATCTAAATTCTTCTACAAGGTATTTTCATGAAATACTGATGTATTTTAATCTGTTTTAAAGTATCTTCAATGAGGAAAATGTCACAGAATACATTTATATTACATTTTACTCTGTCTCATGCTCGTTTTTGATCTGGAGGCAGACCTCCAGTGGATGAGAAGTCAGAATGTGTGAGTGGTTCTTGCAGAGAGAGTTCCACCTGCGCCTCCACTGGGGCTCCAAGGCTGCGTGGTTCTGGTGAAGTGGGAAACCGACAATCAGCCTGAGGCATCTGTTCAGAGAGGTTGATTTGCACTTGGATAGGATTATGTGGAACAGGGGACCTTGGGATAGAGAGTCTGTGGGTCTTCTCGTAGGGAGGATGAGGGGGAAAGGGGTGTTGAGGCAGAAGCTTGAAGAAGCTGCTTCATAGGAGGCCAAAGGAGTGCTGTCTGTGGTCCAAGTGACAACACGAGAAACACGGCAGGGAGAGAGGGTCATGTCCCTGCAGTCACAGTGTGCTGCTGATGTTCTGAAGTCCTAACACAGAGCCGTGTCATCTTGGCTCCTTCACGACTTTATGATTTGGGAGTCTCGGGGGTTCTCAGAGAAGGCGACCACCCTATCCTCATCAGGGGTACCACCTGCGGGGGGTGGGTGGCAGAAGGTGCCACCCGCAAGTCGACCTCACTGGGCAGCAGATGTCAATAAAGGGTTGGAGGGAAGAAGGAGGAGAGGCCCAAGGCAGAGCCCTGGTGGCACTCAGAAATCACTGCATTCTAGGGGCGCCTGGGTGGCTCAGTTGGTTGAGCGTCCGACTTTGGCTGAGTTCATGATCTCACGGTTCGTGGGTTTGAGCCCCGCATCAGGTTCTGTGCTGACAGTTCAGAGCCTGGAGCCTGTTTCAGATTCTGTGTCTCCCGCTCTCTCTGCCCCTCCCTGCCTCAAGCTCTGTCTGTCTCTGTCTCAAAAATAAGCAAACAGTAAAAAAAAAAAAAAAAAAAAAAAAAAAAAAAATTACCGTATTCCATAATCCTGGAAATAGGTTTTTGAGCTATATTATTGTGTATAAAATTATTTGTACTCCCAACCTGGTAAAGTCTAGTAATGTTGAGCTTCTCTTCCTGGTAGGGACATATTTCTGGAGACACATTATATTCAGTAGTGTCTTGGAGGATTGGAGGGGAAATAAATGATCTTTTGTTGCCTGTCTCCTGTGAGCTGGGCCAATTTATCCCCAAACCCCGTGGAGTAGGTTTAGCAGTCTCATTTTACACTGAGAATCAGGCTTGGAGAGGATGCACGGTACACCTGGGGACTGTCACCAAGAAAGAACAGAGCTCTGGCTGCAGATCTGTCCCTCTCCACAGCTCTCGGGTATCTAAACCTAAGCCATCAAAGGGAGCAAGTGCCACCTCAGTTGTGCTTTAGTATCCTCATATCTGGCTTCAGTACAGGGGGAAAATCTAATTATAAACTCAGGATCGCCTACCTGCAGGATGACTTTCCAGGCACTCAGACCTTTCCATCTAGAACATGAGGAGCCTGGGGTGAGGGCAGGTTAGGACAGTGGAGCCCTCCCTGTGCCCCGCCTTCCCCTGCCTGTGAAAGCCTATGACTTCCCATTTGGGATGTGTCCTGAAACGTCTCCTTAGACAAAATGTGTGCCTAGTTGTGAGGAGAATTTCAGGGGCTCCTTACATTTTCCAGGGCTTACTGCAGATGGCTGGTAAGGACTTTCCTGCTCTGCACGCAAGATAACACTTGTAAGGAGGAGGTTCAGATGAACTGTTCTAGTCATTACGGTGCTGTCCGAGGCACTCCACAACGTGTAAAGACGTTCAGAGAATGTCACCTAGAGGTAAACAGTAAGACACACCATCAGATTTCCCTGCAGATTTCCTGAGAAAATAGTGTACTGGAGGCCCTAGTCTATTTTTCCTTCCATCCCATTATCACATCTAATTGTACTGTTCAGACTCAGACTTCCTAGGAAACATACACAAGGTGACATGTCAGAAAGAACAGAGAAAATATGAAGAGAATTCCTTTATACTGCATGTGAAAGATATTTTTTAACCCATGGGATCAAAATAGAAATGTTCCATTTCAGCTCAGGGCTTTAGGAAAAATTAAATAGTTGGATGTAAAATGTATACATATGCTCTAAGTTGCATATGGAAAAGCCCGCTCTAAGTTCTGCATCTAGTTGTCTACCATACTGCCAGGGCTTCTCCTGTGCCTATAGGACTTAAGTGTCATTGGCTAGTTGCTCAGTTGTTAGGAGGTCTCTAACTCTCATTTTTCTTTTCATTTGTAAAATGGGGATAAGAAATCCTACCTTGTAGGGGCGCCTGAGTGGCTCAGTTGGGTAAGCGTCTGGCTTCAGCTCATGTCATGATCCCATGGTTCATGGGTTCAAGTCCCTTGTCAGGCTCTGTGCTGACAGCTCAGAGCCTGGAGCCTGCTTCAGATTCTGTGTCTCCCTTTCTCTCTGCCCCGGTCCTGCTCACGCTCTCTCTCTCTCTCGCTCGCTCTCTCTCAAAAATAAATTAACACTTAAAAAATTTATATATATGAAAAAAGAAATCCTACCTTGTAGGTTGATATGATGATTAAGCAAAATGATGTACTGAAAGCATTTAGCATAATGTGAGGAGCTCCAAACATAATAGAAAACTACAGTCTATTGAAGGCTTACTTTGTACCATGCTAAGCATTCTTCAAGCACTGTTGAACTTTATCATTCAAGCACTGTTGAACTTTAGTAGTGCTAGGCAGCTCTGTGTGCCTAGCACTACTCTGCTCATAATGGCGGAACTGGGATTCAAACCCTCATCTTCTTGCTCTGTGTGTGATAGGTATTATTTTACCACCCATTGTCGATCAGGAAACTGAAGTTGAGAGGGTTAATGAAACTTGCTCGATGTTACATGGTGTATTTCTTAAGATTATTTTACTTGCAAGAACAGAAAAAATACATCTCAAGAAAATTTATTGCTTCACCTAACAAAAAACCCCCAGAAGTACACTAGCTTTGGACATGATTTAGTCCAGAGGATCGTGATACCGTCAGAGCAGTGGCTTTTTCTCTGCGATTTTTCTCAGCTCTGGCTTCACTCTTCCCTGCTGAAGTCAAGATGGCTGCCAGCAGCTGCCAAGGTTCATGCTTCATTCACATAAATTTGGGAAGAGTGGCTCACCTTGCTACTATTGAAACAAAACCTTCGATGCCAACTGGAACCTCTGAAGAGCAACCCAGAAACAGTAACCACCACAGGGCATGGGATGATCCTGACAGGCTGGAGGTGAGGATTGTTACAGTCGGCACCCTACAAACAGTGGCTAGCATACAACCTCAGCGTCTAGTCAGTAAATGGAATAAAAACCTGTTACATGTCTCCTCTTTCAGCAGGCAAAGACACTAGGTAATTCTTTGTAAATTTGGTCCAGAAGTGATATTTAATCTGAGCAAAAACAATGTTGCCTAAGTTTTCTGTTTCTGTTGATAGTAAATTTCCCTTAGTGTATTTACTTTATCACTTATATTTTTTTCCGTTGTCCTATCCTCACAACCAGCCCCTGTGATCGAAAGGACAAGTGTGGTCTATTTGCTTATAAGAAAGAAGACTAAAGCTTGGAAGAGTGAGGCAAGTTACCCCAAGATCCACTTGAAGTAAACATCTGAATGGAACTAGAAGGAAAGGGTTCTTGATTTGAAATCTGGTGCTCCTTCAGCAATACCTCACTCTTTGCAGAGGGAGGTGTTACATACATTTTTAATCTGGACACCAAAGCTCAAAGATATTAAGCAACTGTGTGCCTAGCACTACTCTGCTCATAATGCTGGAACTGAGATTCAAACCCTCATCTTCTGGCTCCAAAGTCTATGCTCTTCATCTAGTTACTGCCACTCCCAGTGGCAAATCTCATAAAGGAAGTGGTGATGAAGTGTTCACTTCCTTCACCCTTCTCTTGGGAGCCCTCCTTTCTCTTAAACACATTCATTTTAATACTCTATGACAGGTGGTAAAGAGATTTACTTTAGGTGTATTCATATACATGAGGGATAAAATTCTTAATCATCTTATAATGTTTTTTTGTTGTCATTTGAGAGAGAGAGAGAGAGAGGGCGAGCGCTGAGGAGAAGGACAGAGAGAGAGAGAGAGAGAGCGAGAAAATCCCAAGCAAGATCTGAACTGCCAGCACAGAGCCTGACACAGAGCTCAAACTCATGAACCATGAGATCATGACCTGAGCCCAAATTAAGCATCAGATGCTTAACCAACTGAGCCACCCCAGTGCCCCTTATGCTGTTTTTGTTCGGGCCCAGAGAGTTCCTTAATCTGTGTTAAGAATTCTCTCTCACTTCATTACTGGAAAGAACCCCATTGGTATATACCCCTTTACACCATTCCCTAACGTCTGTCCCATAGGTAGACCAGTGACTCCCAGCCTTTTAATCATCAAGGACCCCTTTTACATGACCTGACTGTGTGCGTGGACTTTTACAGCAGTGTTCCATCTTGAAGGAGCAGAGGGCATAGACTCATGACTAGGGTTTTTTGCTGTGCTGACTGTTTAGGAGTTGAGTTAGTTGGGCATGGGGCATAAGTCATGATGTCGTCCTGCTTCCACATCTCAGAATTTCTGTGATATCATCAAAGACCAATCAGGGCCTCTGATAATCATGTGATCACTGGTATTATCAAAATTTCAGCCAAAAGAATTTGTGATTTTAATCAGTCTGGGTGGCCTAATTATGTGAGAGAAAATATAAAATTTTTAGTTAGACTCTTTGAAATATTAAGCATAGCTGGAAGGTTCCCAGTACCATCTTTGTGGACCATAAGGGGCCTGGGACCTCATCCTGGGCGACACGGGTCTGAAGTCACAGTGCTGTCTTTTTCTCTTCAGAATATAAAACAAAGTAAAATTAGTATGTATTAATTTTGACCAATATATCTTTGTAAGTTAGGGATGATGGATGGTCTACTTAAGGGTTCTGTTGGTCTATATTTAAAGATGTTTTTTTAAGTAATTATTGTTTTTGTACACAAGTTGAATTTGATTTTTTCTGCAACTATTTCTCTGATGTTCTAGCAGCCTTGAGAGAATCGAGGGCAATATGACTGTCTTATTTGGGGGCAGTAACATGGGACAGTGACATCTGCCCTGATTACTTCCCAGGATTATCATGGGGTTTGAATATAGTTAACATGCATATGCTTTGTACAGCTTCCAAACAGCTATTCCCCTGCTGATTCTTACATTCTAGCATTGTCTTAGTCTGGGCTGTTAGATTATTAGTTAGGAGAGGTCATTTCCAAAAGGATGGCCATCTGTCTGATTGAGTACAACACAGAACTGAAGATGATCTGTTCTTTTTTTTTTCTTTATTCTTAATGTTTATTTTTGAGAGAGAGCAAGAGCGCAAACAGGGAAAGGGTGCGGGGGAGAGAGAGGGAAGCACAGAATTGGAAGCATGCTCCAGGCTCTGAGCTGTCAGCACAGAGCCCCTCGTGGGGTTCTAACCCACAAACTATGAGATCATGACCCTAGCTGCAGTCAGATGCTTAAACAATTGAGCCACCCAGGTGCCTGAAGATGATCTGTTCTTACTCAAGTGTGAGACAAAAGGAAGCCTGTTGGTAGAATGTTTTGTTTTAGTCTGATTTATGAGCACGTGTGTGTGTGTGTGTGTATTTAACCCAATTATCCTATTAATTCTGTAATGTCCTTGGTCTAGAGAATATTCCTGGTTTCCATCAATTTCTACTCTCTGATGCTTAACTCTAGAGAAATAAGGTCAAATCTCTTCCTGGCAAGCCCATTCTCCAGATGATGAACTGAGAGAATGGGAATGCATGTTTGGTTAGCCCTACTAAGACGAGACACCATAACCTCTCTCTCCTTTTAATCCTCATAGCATCTCCTCAAGGCATAGATTATTTTCCCAACTTACACATAGGGAAATGGCAAGCTCCATAATCCCTGACACCTTCCCTGGTCTCACCCCTCAGCACCATTTCTCGGTACTTGGCAGTGAGCCCAATAGCTAACCAAGAAGAGTTCATTGACAGCCACCCAGCAGCCTCAGGAATACACATCAGCACATATTAAGTGCTCAATGACTTCAAGTCCAAAGGCTGAAAGAACAAATGAATGAATGATTACATAGGAATGAATACAAACAAATGAGTAATAGAAGTTACTTGAATGCTTGAGGCAGTTTGGGGGTCAAGTTTATAATGTAGAGAGGGGAAAGCCTCACCCATGCCCCAAGGTATATCTCTATCACCCCCCTCCTATTACCCAGGGGCCTGTAAACCTCAGCTCTACCCACAAACACTCCATGGCAGGTGCAGAAAAATCCTGCCAGTTTTGTACCCTTGACTCACTACCTCTAGTCTCTGCTTTGTCTTCTTAGCATTTATCCCCATGGGGATAAGTAGACTTGCTTGATGCTATGACTACCCAAAGTCATTTGGGTCATGAGCTATGATGTGAGCTGATCACAAAGACCCTACTTCTGTCAAGGAAAGTAGCTTAGGAAGGAAGCCACTGAGTGTTTGAGGTCTGAAGACGGGGCTCCAGATCCTGCCTTCCTCCCTGGCTCTGTGGTGGAACAGCCACTCTGCCTCTCAGAGCTTCTGTGCTTCCTCACCTAGACGCTGTGGGTTGGGTGGTGAGCCTGCCCTTGGCCTGGGAGTGGCCTGGGGGCTGGAGCTCCTTTGCAGTCATTTTTCTTACTCTTGATCTATAGCACTGCTTGAGAGGTGCCTCTTAAATCAGTGTAAGAATAGAATAGTATATAAATAAATAAAATAGTGACTAGCGTCGCCTTCCAGTGTTGTCTGGGGAAGCTGTTCACAGAGCAAGTCTCCCAGTTCTGTCAAACAGGCTAGCACTCTGGTTAGGCTTTCCCTTAAGAGTTCACGCTCTGCCGTCGGAGCTGGATTTGATGCCAGCTCATTCTGCCTAGGTTACTTTACTCTGCGAAGGCTCAATTTTCTTCCTCTGGAAAATGGACATAGTAACCATTGGGACTTCGTTGGGGAGGGTGTGAGGCCCAAATATATGCCCAAAAAGATGCCAGCAGGGAGGAGGCTTGTGCACCTAGAGTGTGCGTCAGCGGTTCATGGGTTTGAGCCCCGCATTGGGCTCTGTGCTGATGGTGCGGACGGAGCCTGCTTGGAATTCTCTCTCTCCTCTCTCTCTGTCCCTCCCCTGCACTCCCCCCTCTCTCTCTTTCAAAAAAAAGTGCGTGTCAGGACCACTTGTGAGGTCACACCTCTGTCCCCTCAGCCCCTTGGCCCACCGAGCTCACCTGCAGCCTGATGGAGAGTTTCCAGTCCTGTCTCCACCCTGCTGCTTCCTTCTCTGCCGAGCGGCTTCTCTGGCACCACATGAACCACACGATTTCACTCATCCAGAAGCAGGGGCACATGAGAAGGACACCCCTGGTGTCCCACATCCAGGCGACAGCATCAGTGAGTAAGCATCTCATCCTTCTCGGAATATAGTAGTTCATATAGGTCATGCTTCAAAGTTTGTCAGCGGGTCCCCTGTGGGACTGGGCCTCCACAGCTTTCACCCTCTGCTCAGTGCATACTCTGGAGGCTTCTCTCCCTTCCCTCCCTCTTCATCCACTTCTTCACATGTGCTTCGCTGAGATCACTGCCAAATAAATGACCCAGTGCCCACCTACCTTACCTTAGGCCCTGCCTCGGGGCCTGCTGTGAGGGCAAACCAAACTGTGAAGTGCACTATCAAACTTGTTATTATCAAGTCTCCATAAAAACTCCACGTAACAGATGAAGACCCTGACGTTCCAGAGGTGAAGTAACTGGCCCTGCATTATGCTGCAAATAGTTCTAACAGTCCTTTTCTCCCTTATCTTGGGATCGTTTTGAGGAAGTCGTAGGTCAGTGCTCAGATATAAATGGGCCTCATAAACAGTAGTATTGGGCGTGAGTTGCTTATTGCCCGTTCAGAGTGCTACCTTTTCTAATGATGGTGACATGGACCGTGATCCTCAGATGCCCAGAGAGGCCATAAAAACATGCCCAAGTTACAGTAGCTAATCATCCCTCCTTCAGGCCACACCGTCCATTCCCACAGCAACCTCTCGGTTTGAACCTATTCTCTGTGATTCATGGGCTTTGGATCTGGAGTGACCCTAATAGCCATCCATGCAATGGGAGTTTTGACTTGGAAATCATAGTCCAGGCATAAAGCGGTATTTACACACATGTGACAGTTTGTGTGGGAGCAGGAGAAGTTTACTTAACAGCCAGAACAGATTGCAGAGTTCCTGCTGGATGGCCTGGTCCAGGACACAGAAATCTGTCAGGAGTCGAAACAAGAAGGAAACACAGGCTGGGGGGGGGGTCAAGCCAGTCTTGGGGAGGCCCGCTCAGTAGTGCTCAGACTTGCTCTGCAGAGGACACTCAGGTCGGATTGTTCTGGAAATATGGTCATTAGGGCTCAGCAAAATGAAGGTACTGATAGTAAGATCAGCAACTAGATTACTGAGACCTCTGACAAACCAGGCCCCACAGCACTTGATCAATTTGATTCCTCTAACAGTTCTGTGAGGTGGAGATCAATGTCCCACTTTATGTATCAATAAAGAAATCAGAGCCCAGAGAGCCTCAGTGACCGGACACAGACAGACATCACAATTTGGACTATGTAGCCCTTCCAAGCTTTTGGCTTCAGATTCTTGCCACCCAGAGGAGTTAGGTGTTAGTACGTCGGCTCTTTGGCCAGCTGGTCAGAATATAATGTGTGAAAATACAGTGTGATGTAAAGAAATGTCTTTCGAATCAGACAGACCTTAGATAAATTATGTCACTTTCCCAGGACTGATTTCACTTCTGCCGAATATCTGATAATATCTGCCTCCCAGAGCGCTGTGAGAAGGCGTGAGTTTGTACATGTAGATGCCTGGCACATGGTAACTGATTACTACTTGTTATTTCTCTTTCCCTCTCAACTTTGAGCCTTATAATCCTCTTAGTTCCAAAGATGATTTACAAGGAAAGTTTGGGGCCAAAATCTGAGAGGAGATTCATTGCTTGCCAGGCCTCAAATTAAGACAGTCTTTTATAAGGCAAAGAATGTCAAGAGACAAATAGAAGAGCATTTTTCAGCAATCTCATTTGTTGTTGTTGTTTACTCAAGATAGCATTAAGTAATAATCAGGCATTGCCTGCCCTGGTTTCTTTGCCTTCTGCTCGCAAGATGTCTCTCCTTGAACTCTTCCAGTGGTCCCAGCAGAACTGGAGAGCCCTCCTCCCTCTAGGCCCCATTGACATGTGAAGGGCAGTTAGGGCACCCATGGTCAAGCTCAATGACCATGACTGGTCACTGCCTTTCTCCCTTTAAGGGAACTTTCTTTTCCTCTTTTTACCCAAGATGTTGGTAAGATGTTGATTCCGGCTAAATTTCTAAGTGAGACTTAAGAAAAGTAATAATGATGAAATAAACAAACAAACAAAAAAAAAAGCTAAAAATTAAAACTAAAAAAAGCCAACAATCCTAAAACTAATATTTATGTTGGGACCAAATAGACCAAGGAAAGGCAGGAGGGGACCCCTTCTGGGAGAAGATAATATGGTGAAGACAGGTAACACCAAAGTAATTCTTTTACTCCTATTAGGACGGAGGCTAATGGTCACACAAGGTATAAATTGCCCACCTCTGGGAGTGCCATCCACCCACATAACAATGTAGAGAACACCAGGAAGAGTTGTGCATCAAGGCAGCCCTGTCTCTGACCCCTTTATCCTTTCTGCCAGGGAGCATGATCATCAAGGTGGTAAATAATTTACCTTGAACTCAAGTTCTAGGTGGGAGAGGAGATGGTCAGAGAGAAGTTGGATACTTTTATTAATGTTTATGACAATACTAGGCAATTGTAGTAGTTAACACTTATATACCAAAAATGTGTCAGAGACCCTACTAAACACTTGGCATGTATGCTCTTCCATTTTACCCTCAATTATCATACTGTTTCTGCTCAGCCAATGGCTATACTTCCTCTTCCTTTCCAGCAAACTTTGTTCTGTTTAAGTGGCAATATGCCCTGCTCATGGAGATAAATCATGATTGTTTAAATCAATCAAGGCAATGTTTATCCTCCTAAGGCAGTATCTAGGAGTTAGCCATGTGACCAGATCTGGTCAATGAGGAATAAAGGAACATGTAAATATTTTCCAGAGATGGCAAATATTTTCATCCCTGATTAAAGAGAGGCTGGATACAAAGCCTGCCTTCCTTCCTTCCTTCCTTCCTTCCTTCCTTCCTTCTTTCCTTCCTTCCTACCTTCCTTCCTTCCTTCCTTCCTTCCTTCCTTCCTTCCTTCCTTCCTTCCTTCCTTTCTTCCTTTTTCCTTCCCTCCCTCCCTCCCTCCCTTATGTCTTCTATTTCTGCTTTGCAAGTACTGTGTTCAGATGCTTGTTGCTGCTATGGCTTTCTAATAAACCTGAGAATCATGAAGATACTAACCAAGAACAGTAATATCACCTTGTCATTGAGCCAACGCTGGCATTGCTTCCCTTGAAACTTTTTGTGAAATGAGATTATTAAATGTCTTTATTGTTTATGCTACTGTTAATTGAGTGTTGTCTTCCTTGCACCCAAAGAATTCCTGCTGATAAAATATTACTGGTTCTATTTTCCATTTTATGAGTTAAATAATATATTTTATGAGTTAGATAACAGTGTCATAGAGCTAGTAAGTAAAACAGCTGTGCGTTAAGCCAGGTATGCCTGTGCCTAAACTTTTCACTGCTACCATCCTGCCTGGAGCCAGGTCTAAAGTCCAGGTAATTACATTCCAGGGCAGTATGTTGGCCCAGTCAAATAAGAAGAACTCTCCATTGGCCAGGGATCTCCCTGTCACTGGAAATGTCCAAGCAAAGATGACTATCTATGAGGTGTTGGGGAAGAGGGTAGGTTCTGAGCAAACAAAGTGAGGAAGATGAACACGAAGTAAGAGGCAAGTATTCCATAAATGTATTCTGGAATAGAACCAAAGAGACCCCAAGACTAGGTGAAAAAGAAGTTGCAGCCTTGACTGACCACATTTTCGAACTCAGAAAGGGTCTCGGGCATTTGTGCTCAAGGAATGGGCATGATGGCTCTGCTCCTGGACTCCTGAGGGCTCCAGTGTGGGGCCTGGTAACGCTCAGGTCTGGGTCTATATCAGAGTCCTAACTCTGATATTTCGTACCTGTGAACGTTATTTTCCTCCTTTGTCCAATGGGAAAAGTGGACTTGGTGTACTTCACGGGGCCACTGTGAGGATTAAAGGAAATGAATGTGCACTTTCACAAACATTTTCTGAGGACCTACTGTGTGCCTAGGCTTTTGTTGAATCCTGATGTCTGTGTAGGCTGTAAAGAGCTTTCCAAATTTAAAACATTAAGTATTATTCTTTATTTTTAAAAATTGTAAAACTTTTGTCTCCTTTCTACCCTGCCAAGGGAGCAAAACAGGACCCCATCCATCTATTTTGAAATAAATTGAGCTCTTATCCAGGAAAATAGAAGAAATGGCTCCAACAGACAGAGTTTCCAGCAAGACAAATCCCCCAATGGCCTCCCTCTGCCACCGCTCAATAATGGTGTTTGCTATAAATCAGAGAGCTTCTTTATCAAGTGCCTTGGAAACGCTTGGGACTGATTTAGCCCTAGAGTGAGATTAATCACAAATGCTGCTTTAGAAAGAGTGATGGGTATGAATAAGAAGGTCCAATGGACATCATTTTGATTTACCTCAATTGCCATAGTTGGCTGGAGTTTGCAGAACTAGAGATCTAAGTTTTTAAACATTTCTCAGTTGGAGAAAAAGTATTGCATCCAAAAATAAATTTCTATATCCCTAATAATAACCTAGCAGTACAGAGGAAGAAACTCATGGTTTTTAAAACACCACCTATGTGTATCAAACACTGCTTATATCAACTCTTTTAATCCCCATAACAATTCTTTAAGATGGATCTAGTTATCCTCATTTTTAGATGAGAAATGTGAGATCTATCACTGTGAAATGATTGTATAAATGACAAGGTGGCAGAGAGGAGAATGAAATGCAGGTCTGTTTGACCCTAGAACCATAATATAGAGCCTCTTGGAATCTTGACTGTAGCAGATCCCTCACAGTTGAGCTGCATGGAGTCACCAAGAAATGGACAGAAATGGCTTACTGAGACTGCTGGCCCCAGCAGCAATGCTTGAAAGTCCTTTAGGACCATCTTTAATGACACGTTCTATGATGGCCTTCTCAAACATCTCACTTTGTTTTCAAAGGTAAAGGATGAGAGAATGAATGAAAGTCTGCCAGGCACAGTAAGAGTCTACCTCCTCTCTGCTCCCGACTACATACTCTGATCACAGTATGGTGGTCATGGAGGGGGTGGCACCACTCAGACCACCTTCTTCCAGAGAACCCACTCTGGGGAACACGGATGACCAATCCTCCACATCTCCAGACCCATTGTGATGCTTAACTCAGACTGCCCCTGCACCGGTGACTGAGCACAGCAGGAAGACCAAGGTTGGGCTGGACCATTCCTGCCTCACACGAGGTACTTCTAATGGGCTACTTTTGTGTAGGTACTTCCTGTTGGCTTTGCTGAGACTCTTAGAACTATACTACAGTCAGAAGCTCTTCTGACTCTACTTTCACTATTTGCAGATGACATGATATTCTATGTAGAAAACCCAAAAGTCTCCACCAAAAAATTGCTAAAACTAATACATGAATTTAGTAAAGTCACAGGACATGAAATCAATGCAGAAATCTGTTGCATTTCTACACACCAATAATAAAGCAGCAGAAGAAGAAACCATGGAATTGATCCCATTTGCAATTATACCAAAAACAGTAAGATACCTAGGAATAAACCTAACTAAAGAGGTAAAAGATCTAACTCTGAAAACTATAGAACACTTATGCAAGAAACTGAAGAGGACACAAAGAAATGGAAAAGCATTCCATGCTTGTGGATTGTAAGAACAAACATTGTTAAAATGCCTTTACTGCTCAAAGCAATATACATATTTAATGCATCTGTATCAAAATAGCACTAGCATTTTTCACAGAGCTGGATCAAATAATCCTAAAATCTATATGCAACCAGAAAAGATCTCACATAGCCAAAGCAATCCTGAAAAGGAAAAAAAACTTGAGGCATCATAATTCCAGATTTCAAGCTATATTACCAAGCTGTAGTCATCAAGACAGTATGGCACTGGCACAACGATCAATAGAACAGAATAGAAAACCCAGAAATGGACCCACAACTATATGGTCAATAAATCTTTAACAAAATAGGAAAGACTATCCAATGGAAAAAAAGACAGTCTCTTAAACAAATAGTGTTGGGAAAACTGGACAGTGACGTGCAGAAGAATGAGACTGGACCACTTTCTTACACCATACACAAAAATAAATTCAAAATAGATGAAACACCTAAATGTAAGACAGGAAACTATCAAAATCCTAGAAGACAACATAGGCAGTAACTTCTTTGACTTGGCCATAGCAAATTCTTACTAGACATGTCACTGTAGGCAAGGGAAACAAAAGTAAACATGAACTATTAGGACTTTATCAAGACAAAAATCTTCTACACAGTGAAAGAAACAGTCAACAAAACTAAAAGGCAGCCTAAAGAATGAGAGAAGATGTTTCAATCAACATATCTGATACAAGGTTAGTATCCAAAATCTGTAAAGAACTTATCCAACTCAACACTCAAAAAACAAATATCCCAGTCAAGAAATGGGTAAATGACATAAAAAACACTTTCCCAAAGAAGACATCCAGATGGCTAACAGGCATATGAAAAGATGCTCAACATGACTCATCATCAGGGAAATACAAATCAAAACCACAATGAGATACCACCTCACATCTGTCAAAATGGCTAAAATTAATAATACAAGAAACAACAGGTATTGGCAAGAATGCAGAGAAAGAGGAACACTCTTGCATTGGTGGTGGGAATGAAAACTGGTGCAGCCACTCTGGAGAACAGTATGGAGGTTCCTCAAGAAACTAATAATAGAACTACCCTACAATCCAGCAATTGTACTGTGAGGTATTTACCCAAAGAATACAAAAATACAGATTTGAAGGGTACATGCACCCCAATGTTTAGAGCAGCATTATTAACAATAGTGAAACTATGAAGAGAGCCCAAATGTCCATCAGCTGATGAATGGATAAAGAACATGTGGTACACACACACACACACACACACACACACACACACACGGGAATAATCCTTGGCTATCAAAAAGAATGAAATATTGCCATTTGCAATGATGTGGATGGAGCTAGAATGTATTATGTTAAGCAAAATAAGTCAATCAGAGAAAGAAAAATACCATATGATTTCATTCATCTGTGGAATTTAAGAAACAAAACAGATGAACATTGGGTAAGATAAGAGAGGGAAATAAACCACAAGAGACTCTTAATGATAGAGAACAAAGTATGAGTTGACAGAGAGAGGTGGGTGGGAGATGGGTTAGATGAGTGATAGATATTAAGGAGGGCACTTTTGATGAGCCCTGGATGTTGTGAACAATGAACCACTGAATTCTATTCCTGAAACCAATATTGCGCCGTAAGTTAACTAAAACTTAAATTAAAAAAAGAAGAAACTCTTCTGATTCAATCCTCCTTCCTCCCCACTCCCCTTACACAGGTGTCAGACCTGCATCATGGTCTGCAGACTCTCCCAGCCTACTGCTGCCCACCCCACCCCTCATCATTCACCAGTTTCTCCAATAACTCTCTTGCACATCTAATCCTACCGTGGTGTCTGCTTCTTGGAGAACTCTAAGGGACAGACTTAGTGATTCCATTTCCCCAACCCAGTGTCAACTGCCAGGAAAACAGATCAGTATGGTGATATTGTCACGGAATGGAATCCAATAGAGCAGTGACACATCAGTTAATATGGTATCAACATGGTGACATCTCAAAATATAATGTTGGGCAAAACCAAAATCGGTGCAGAGTGATACAGTATGTAATGTTTATATAAAGTTTTAAAATGTATAAAATAAATGGCCCCTGAGGTGACCCTCATTTGAAAAAAGGCAAAAGTGTAGAAATAAATACCTGGAGGGCACAAAAAAATGTGATGCATCATTTGTACATTCATGTACATTCATACATATGTAATAAAAGTATAAAAACACAGCAGAGAATGATAAGCACCAAATTCAGAAGAGAGGTTACCACTGAGGGTAGAAAGGAAGGAAAATGCATTCAAGTTTTTAGTGTAAGCTGGATAGTTGTTACATGGTTGCTCATTGTACTTATGCTTTATATATGCCTGAAGTGTTCCATAAAAAATTAAAACACAATAATCATACCCAACAAATTGCCTCTTTTGAAAAAAATATTAAAATGATTTGGAATTGGGTTCAGTGGAAAATCTTGGATCTGTGTTGTCACATGCCAGCATCTGGGCCTCAGTCTACTGTGGCTATTCCTGCCCGGAGTAGCAATTACTTACTTCTGTGCTTGTTTCTACTCTCTCCCTCTCCCTTACTAGACCACGAGCTCTAAGAAAGAAGACACTCAGCTCCTTATTTCTCAATCCCCAGTGGCTATGACAGTAGCAGGAGAGTAATATGTGTATATTATGTTTTTAATAATCAGAAGATGAGAAAACTGGGGATTGTGAAGACAGCAGGCAGGTAGAGCAGACAGCAGAGCATAAATAACTAATTTTGTCAACATAGCCAGGAAGGCGTTTGCCTTTGTCTGGGCACCACTGCATGTGGGAGTCAGGTGTGCAGTGAAGTGCCTGAGGGCCCAGGTTGGAGAATCTGACATATTTGAGTTCCTACTACTGTACCCCAGCCAACTTAGTAAAGGCTTCATGTGTTTATTTTCAATATTCCCAAGTTGGAGAGTTGGGCATTATCACCCCTTGTTACAGATAAAGAAACTGAGGCTCAGCAAAGTCAGGAACTGCCAGAATCATCCAGCTGCTAATTAGCAGAGACAGGTTCACACACAAGTCTTTATAGTCTCAATTGTCCACTGTGTGGCTCTTCACCCAGGTAGTATGTCCTTGCCTAGAGAAGAGTGAGGCTTGCTCATCTGCCTGGTCTGCTCCATCCTCTTCCAAGGAGTCTGCCTGACCAAGCCCACATCTTGGCCATATGACAGCACTCAAAATTGATGCCTTCTATACACACACGGTGCAACTGGTGTGACACCTTTAAGGAAGTATCTCTGTTTGAAAAAACAAAAACCAGTTCTCTTGTCTGTGCCTGCCGGCTGTGGATCTCTTAGCCAGATGCTCTGCTTCCCTATTTCTGTACTGTGTTCTTCCCTGTTCTCTCCTCCCCACAGCCCAGGTTCTGCATCTCCTCCCACTTAGTATCCATACTTCTTTGACTCCCCCCACCCCCCACGTTGTGATGTGAGCTCAGCTTCTCTCTTCCAAAATTGCCTCTTCCTAGCTTTGGAGCATTCACCCAGCATCTCCCAGAACCAGCTCCACTGATGTCCCATGGGCAGCCCCACAGTCTGCCCTGTCTCAGATTCCTGGGGACTACTGAGACACATGGCAAGTTCATGTACAGACTCATCTGTATGTAAGCCAGGGGCTGACATGAATTCACCTGGCCACACAGACCCATGTTTGCTGGGCCAAGAGCAAAGACAGAGACATGCCTGTGTGCCTTTGGGGGTAAAGGGCACACGTGCAAACCCACTCATGTTTTGTATACAACCGGGCATGCCCAGATGCACAGGTACATGTGCACACACACTCACGTGACTGTATGTATTTAAGGCTGGAGTCTGTGGTGCACAAACACCTCAGTATGTGGATACTGTCAATACACAGTGCCATGTGCACTTACACGGAACACACACGTGCATGGAAGGGCAAGGAAGGCAGGCTTAGCCTCCTCCTTCCCAAGGAAGAGTCCGTCACAGCATGGAACACACAGGTTCACACCTTCTCCTTGGGGCCAGCTCTGCCTTTGTCAGGTTGTCTGGCCCTAGGAACAGAGCCAGAACTTGTGGCCTGAGAGTCCCCAGGTGCCCATATGCTGGCCTGTCACCTCCACATTCAGCCACTCCTCTCACCAGGCACTCCCTGCTCTCAGCAGGCAAGGCACTAAGGCTTGAGGTAATTAAATCTCTCTGTGCTTCAGCAACATTGATCTATACAGGGACACACTCTGACTCCAAAGGAAACAAAGCTTTTAATTTCCCAGCTGGAATATGCTGTTCTTAGACTTGTTTCACGTGTGAGTCGTAAGAGTAAAAATTACAGCACACACTCTCATTTTCGGAGCCTGCTGTAGCTTGTAAGGCACTTTTGTACTGTTTCATTTGGGTCTCACAATAAGCCTATGGGAAAGATAGTATATGAATCAGTCCATTTTATAGATGAGGACAATGAGGCTAAACAGCAACAGCAGCTGTCACTGACTTCCTACTATGTGTCAGGCCCTGTTCTAAGTACTTTGTATGTTTTTATTTTTAAAAATTCTTACAGTTACACTAAGAGGTAGGTCTGTCTTCATCCCTATTTTACAGATGAGGAAACTGAAACACAATAAAGTCATATAAATAGCCTGAGGTCACATACTTGGTAAGCTGTCTGGCTTCATCAGATGCTTTATGCAGTTAAAGGAACTTGGCACAGGGTATTTGTGTAAAAATCTAAAACAATGACTCACCATGCTCTGACCACCAATGACCACATATATGATTTTCATACATGTCTCCATTTCTTTCTGACTCCATTTTTAAAAGATTTTATTCATTACAAACACTGTGTTCATAAAGAAATAACTGTCTTGCACAGAGTCTGTTTGGGATTCTCTCTCTCCCTCTCTCTCTCTGTGCCTTCCCTGCTCACACTGTCTCTGTCTCTCTCTAAATAAATAAATAAACTTTAAAGAATTAAAAATGAAAGAAATAGCCTGTCTTATAGCCATTACCATTGGACTTTAGAAGTTTTGAAAATAGCTTGGGGTTATGCTAAACCTCCAAAACATTGCTACTGATGGAGATGCGTTAGGATCAAGGGGGTCCAGGCTGGAGACACTTGAGATAGGGAAGATAATTTAGTTAAAGTACTTCCTAAGATTGCCCTGGGTTCAAATCCTGGCTCTGTCATTTACCCCTCTTAAAAAGTGTCCTTGGGTAAGTAGCATACCTGTCTGAGTCTTAATTCACATTTCTGCAGTGAGACATGGAGACAATAGCACCCATAACTGTGGCATCAAGGGCACAGCCAAGTGATCATAGATGCCCCACAACACCTCTGAGAGAGGAAAGAAGTATTTGTAATCGTCAGAAACAAGAAACAGCCAGCCGAAGTATACGAAATCAGTTACATAAATTGTGAACTATATGTCAAAGTTCTATTTATCCTGAGACAGGGTGGAAATCAGCACATTTCTCATCAAGATAGAAAATAAGAACAGAGAAAAGCCAGGAGCTCTTTGGAATAACTCAGCTGCAGAAAGAATTCATTCTCTTCATGGGCATTCTGTCGGGGCTCCCACAGGACCACCATTGTTCGACTTGATGCTTGCCTGCCTCTGTGTCCCTTGATGCTCACCTTCTGACTCTTGGAGCCATTTAGCTAATGAGATTTGGTTGTGGTTTTGTCCTTAGTTACTGTGCTTATGTGAAAACAACTTTAGAACAATCTTGCTTTCTCCTTGCCAATCCCTGCATAGCTCCGACTTTCTAAAGCCTCCGTGTCTGATGGTCTCCATCCTTGCTCTCTTCTTTCTCACCCATCTTGCCATTTTCTTACTTAGAATTGTTTCAAGAGACTCAGTGCAAGCCTTAACCACATTAGGAGAAACAACTGGATCATAAGCCTCTATTGATCTTGGAAATTTTGAGCACCTAGTACCAGCGTATGCATATTTCTTTGGTTTCTTCTCTACTATGTTATATGGTTTCTTCTCTACTAGTATTTTATGCATAAGGCATATACAAACTGAGATTTCTAAGATGGGGATTTTTTAAAAAGTGTGAGATAAAAATAACCAATAATTTAAAAAATTTATTAATGGGATAAAAATGCTTGCTCTCACTAAAATATTATGTTTTTGAAAATCTTGGTTTCTGAGATAGTTATTCAAAGATCTAGTTGAATGTTCAATTTATACCAGAGATTGAATTTAATAATTATCTTAGCTAAGAGACTACTGACAACTGGTTTCATCACAGAAAATGTCAGCAAATTGCAAACTCTTGACTTTTTGAAAAACAATTATATGTCTCATCTTTATTTTAGACAACTTTTTAAAGTACTTAGCTCTGATTGGATAGCTAGTGAACTTCTATGTGGTATAAAAGGTTTTCATTGTCTTCACCCAACTCTAGTATTTCAGATAATATAATCTATAAATCCACTTAACTGTACATATGCCAACTAAGATAAATCATGAAATGCTGAAAACCCAAAATTGAATGAGGATTCCATAGGTATCCCTTCTACATTTTAAGACACTTACAGTTTCCTTAGGATCCCTCATGGAGGGTACATAGCAAATCGAGCATCAGAGCATCAATGTCCAGCTGTGTATTACACATTAGTAAAACTTAATATTTACTTATTTTAAATTTGAATATATAAATAGAGGCCTAATGTATTTTTTCATAAAGCTTCCATGAATCATTATGCATGCTGTCTGGGTTGGTCAATCTCATTTTGAAGATCACTTGGCTAGAGAACAATCATTCAGGACTATGGACAGCTACATAGTCAAGTGGGAGGGCACCATATTTTAATAATCTGTCTTTGACACTTGATAGGATAATTGTGAGAAATACATAAACTGGCTTAGTAAATGTTCAATGAACATTAATTCCTTCCTTTCCCTTCTCTGCTACTCAACCTGAGGCTAAATAAAAGAAAGGAGATGGATTCAGGGAAGATATTCTGGCCAGAAATTAAACAATGTAATTTTGGAAGTGTTTCTGAGTAGGTCTTTCTTGTGCTTCCCTCCCCAAACACAATGCCCCAGTTAGGAGAAAGGCTTTATGCACAATATGTTCATATTCTCTTATATCACAGATGATGTGCCCTTCCTATCCCACGTATACATATTTCTCACTGGTGCCCATTTCTTCATCTGATAAGGTCAGGCCTCTTGGTACCTGCCTAGATCTGACTTGAGCTCCTGGATGGTAAAGTGGTATTCATATGTGTAGACTTTATGCCTTTAACTCTGGTTGATCCATCCATGCATTCTACTTGAAGGGAGCTCTGGACATTCAGTCCAGTTCATACTTGTGGTAGTTTTAATATATGTCCACATATTCATTGATATTTCTCTTTTTAAAATGTGGAGTTTAGTTCATCTCTTGGTCCAGTATGGGCTGGATCTAGTGACTTGATTTAATAAGATAGAATATGGCAGAAGTTATGGTATGTCATTTGTGAGATTAGATTACAAAAAACTGTGATCTTCTCTCATTTGCTGTCTCTCCCCTTTGGGTAATTTCCATGGGGAAAGTCGGAAGGGGCCAGTGGCACAATGGATAACGCGTCTGACTACTGATCAGGAGATTCTAGGTTCCATGGGGAAAGTCAGCTTCCATGCCTTAAGAACCCTCAGAGAGCCTTGTGTAGAGGACCAAGTGGTGAATATCCAACATGACCAACCAACAGCCAGAGAGAAACCAAAGCCTCCTGTCAACAGTCTTGTCACTAAGTCCTCTTACAAGTTGATTCTCCTGCCCCAGTCAAGCCTTCAGCTAACACAGCCCTGCCAGTATCTTGACAGCAGCCTTGTAAAGGATCCTGAGCCAGAGCCACCCAGCTAAACTGCTTTCAGATTCAGGCCCTCAGAAACAAGGAGATAATCATATTTGTTATTTTAAGGCACTAAGTCTTTGTGTAATTTGTCATGCAGAAAAAGGTAAATAATAAGATGTTCAAAATCCTGGGCCTACTTTCCTTGTTCCTCCTTGATTTTAATTTTTGCTTTCTTGAGTTTTCTAAAACAAATGATGTCTGAGTTTATTTCGTGTTTCTGATCCTAAACCACTATTGTTACCTCTCTTACTTAGAGCTCAGTTTCTTCATCCAAAACAACAACAATGGCTACTGAATATTGGGCATTCATCCTAGTCTAAGGATGTGCACACCTGTATTGTCCTGCCAATCATCTCTACCAGAATATGAAGTGACCATATGATTATCCCCATATAATGAGGGCTCAGAGAGATTAAAAAAATTGGCCCACATTAGTATTTAAATACTAATAGGTCATACCACAAGCCATATACTTTAAATTACTCTGCCCTTCTGGTGCACCTGAGTGGCTCAGTCAGTTAAGCATCCTGCTTCGACTCAGGTCACGATCTCGTGGTTCATGAGTTTGAGCCCCACCCATGTCAGGCTCTGTGCTGGTAGCTCAGAACCTGTAGCCTGCTTTGGATTCTGCATCTTTCTTTCTCCCTCTCTCTGCCCCTCTCCTACTTATGCTCTGTCTCTCTTTTTCTCAAAAATAAATAAACATGAAAATAATTTTTAAAAATTACTTTACATTTCTATGTAGATCTTTGATTTTGGTTCCTTTCACTTATTTATAGGTTTTAGAATAGGACAATGCCTGGTCCCACAACTGGCCAGGTGGTCACTGTTTCCTCCTTTCTAAAATAAAGGAAGGGGCTCCGGAGTGGCTCAGTCAGTTGAGTGTATGACATTTGATTTTGGCTCGGGCCATGATCTCATGGTTGTGGGATTGAGCCCTATGTAGGGCTCTGCATTGACAGTGTGGAATCTGCTTGGGATTCTTTCTCTTCTCTCTCACTCTGTCTCTCTGTCTCTCTCTCTCTCTCTCAAAACAAATAAATAAAAGATAAAAAAAACCACTATGGTATAAGTATATTCCGTATATAGCTTGGAACATACTTAGACTAAAAAAATTATAAAATAATGGAAAAAACATAACCTGAGAAGATTCTATGAAGACTAGATGCAAGAACATACGCATAATGTTCATCTGTCCCACTAAACCAGTGCTGTCCAGTAGAACTTTCTGTGATAATATAAGTGTTTCTTGTCTATCCACTATGGTAGCCTCTAGCCACAGGTATCTACTAAGCCCTTGAAATATGGCTAGTAGAAAGGAGGAACTGAATTTTTCACTGTATTTAATTTAGATCAGTTTAAATTTAAGTAACCACCTATGGCTATTGGCCACCATACTGGACAGCGTAGGACCAACTGCAGGCTCAAGAAAGTCTGAGACCAGGCCTCTTTGCCTACTGTAGTATATTCGGCCCTTATTGCAGTGCCTGACACAGAAGAGACACCTGTCTGTAATTGTTGAATTAAAGAATGGATGTACAAACAAGTGACTAGTCCACTGTGGGCATTTGATAAATGGTGTCTACCAGCTGGGCAGAGCATCGATGTTTAGCAGATCCCTTCTGCCCATGCGTGTCTCACCTTTTCTGCCCTTATCAACAGCAGCCAATTATGCTCTCCTGCAGAAATGTCATTGGAGGCAGGAATTGGACAGAGACCAGATTTCAGGTGACTGGGGGGACATAGAGAGAGAAGCCCCCTACATCTCTAATGGGCCACAGAGGACAGGAAGCCTTCTTCTCATCCCTCCAAGGCTGCCTAGAAAGTTTGTCTGTAACAGAGATGGTTAAATTAATGATGAGGCTCAATGACAGGGAGGCCAGAGCAACCCCCTAAATGTCACCTTCGTTATTTTTCAAGCCAATACGATGAACTGCCTTCCTAGTCAGCTTCCATGTTGTTACAGTTCTGCCTCAGGGTGGAGGGATTTTTTTCCCCTAATCCCTACAACATGAGCTGTGTAAGTTCAGCGAGGGCAAGAGACAAGATGGCGCAGGCCGCTTAATAAGGGGTTTGGCTGTCACTGAGCAGGAGCTGTTGCACAGACATGAAAAGGTGGTAGGGTGAGAGTGGCCTGCTGGGGATCCCTTCCTGGTTACCTCTCTGGAATGAAGCATCTGTCTTTTCAGTCCTGGGAACAAGAGAGCACCGTCTGACACTCTGACCCAGTACTGGGTTGTTTTTTTTTTTTTTTTATTTCCTTGCTACTTCTCTAGATCAATATTCTAGTCTACAACAGAATGAGGCATGGCTGGGAGCTGAGGGTCCAGAGATGCAGGTGGCCTGGACTCTGACACTACCGATGTGACTGACCTCTGGCAATTCACTTTCCATCTCTGAACCTCAATTTTCTACCCTGCCATGTGAGAGGGGATTGCACGTGGCAATCCCAAAAACCCCTTTCAGTTCTAAGCTTGCACAGTACCTAAAAGTATGGACTTTGAAGTTGCATAAACTAAAGTTTGAACCCTGGCTCTGCTCCTTCTGAGCTGTTACTTAGCCTCTCTGAGACAATAATAATAGACTCTCATAGGGATGCTGTGAGGATTCCACGAGGTAATCAATTCCAGGGGTCTCAACCCTGGCTGCACATCAGAATCACGTGGGGTGCTTTAAAAAATAGCAGTGCCTACAGCCTCACTCCCTGGTTTGATTGTCGTAAGGTCTGAGTACTGGGATTTAACACATAATCAGGTGCTTCTGAATCATACAGTCTAATGGGGGCGGGGGGAGGGCCCTCATATATAGCAAGAACTTAGTATTTGGTGATTCAGTGGGTATTTTTAAGATCATTTGCATCACCATCTTTCTCCAAAACTGGCTGCCTGGCCCTAAATTACACATTCCAAAAGCCAGCCCCAAGCGTGTGAAATACAAATCCCCATCGATCCCTCCTTCATCCTTCCTCCCTCCCTCTTTCCTAGTCCTCAGACTCCTCCATTTGCATACATGTCTGCACCACTCTGGGCCATCATTAGTGCACTTCTGAATTCATTTACTAGCCCATTAAATTACCTTCCTCCTCCCAGCATTCATTCATCAGGTAGATGCTATGATTATGAGCACGGACTCTAGAGCCACCCTGGGTGCTAATTCCATCTCAGATATTTACTAGCTTTGTGGTCTCGGATGAATTTTTTTAAACCTCTCTGGGCTCAGTTCCCTCATCTGACTACTGGGGACCCAAAGATCCCAATCTTTGTTTGAAATCAGTTTTTCTCCTCTAGGTGACCCTTTTACAATGTTACCCAGTATTAGGAGAAGGAAAGGAGATTGGGCAAGAGAAGTATTAAACACAATATTTTTTACACCTGTGTCATTTCATCACCCCAGATGCCCATGGATAGATAAACACATTTTACAGATGACAAATGCAAAGCACAGTAAAGTTAATTAACCTTCCCAAAGTCACATAGTGAGTAGAGGTAGCTCCATAGTCCTGCCCAAGACCGTCTATGTGAGAAGAAGGGCCATCCCTTTGGGGACATTTCTCCACTTTGCCTGACCTCACAACTCTGGGAGTGATACTTGTGGCATGGAGCAGGGAGGAAGGAGACACACTTCCTCACCTGCTTGTTTAACCACAGTTTCTGAACCAACTCTCTATTGGGTGACAAGTATCAAATTAGGGGATATCACGGTGGCTTTTTTCTTTTTTTGAGGGAGGACAGTTAGGAGGGTATAGACCACTTGAGTTAACCAGCCTGAGTTTTCCCAGCAAACTCATGAAGAATGAAATACAATAGCATTCAGTCCTTCTTTTGCATATCACTTTTGGATTTTACTTTGTAGTTATAGTGAGGTGGTAGGAAAGGAGAGGAATTTGAGCTTTACAGAATAAATGACTACTTGAAGGAAGAGTGTGTGACAAAATATTACCTTTCCTCTGAAAAGAAGACAGTGCTTTATTGTCACAAACGGGGTCTGGAGGATTGTAGTGCTGGGAGCAGGCAGAATGGAGTCTCAGAAAGATCTGTACCAGTGGTGACAAGGCAGTAGCCTCTCAGTCAAGACTTGGGTTGGGGAGGGTCCTGAGGTAATGGGGAGGAGGAGGATAACCCTCTGAAAGCAGGGAGGTGTGCCCCTAAAACTCTGATGCCCTCTTCTTTCCTGCCCTGGCACCTGCTTGCCCTTCACAGATCCGCCCTCCTATGCCCTTCCGTGGCCTGCCCCTTCATCTGTCAGCAAAGCTGTTCTGTGTTGCTCTGGCTGCCTTTGCTCAAGGTGAACTTTGAGTCTGGGTCAGCGACTCCTCCAGGCTTCTTTTAGCACCAGCAGGCCTCCTGGCCTCACCCTCTCTGAACCCTCCTCTGGCCCTGGCTAGTCTTAAAGGTATTTCTGGTCACCAGTCAGGCAGCTGGGTGATACATCTTAGTACTGAGGCTTCATGGCTTGCTCTAAACCGCACTTGGCCCTGTAGCTGGATGCATGATTTCAGCTTTGTCCCCGAGGGAGTGTTGTATATCAATTGCTCCACACGGCTGTGAATGAAATCAAGTGGCATTTTTCAAAGTGCCTGCCCTAGCTGCAGCCCCTGGAAGGAGAAGCTCATAGTCCATTTAACCCTTCCTAGTGCAATTTAATCCTTCGTCCAGTTGCTTACTGAGCAGAGGTGGGCACATAACCCCAGCCCAGAATTATGTGGCAGACTCAAAATGTTGGGAAAGGCAACTGATTTATTTCCCCAAAGTTTGGAATTGGAAATGTAAAGAGACTGCTGCCAGTATGTGGTAGGCCCTGCAGCAAAAAGGTCTTGTGGACCCATAACTAGAGGACTGAGGGGCACCTAAGAGCTGATATGCAAGCAGAAGAAAGCAGGAAGGGTCTGGAGAATGGGACAGACCCACTGAGAAAAGCAGAGACCTGCAGGCCCTATGAGCAAGAGACCACTCCTCCATTTCCCTGAGGAATGGCTCTTCTTAATTTCCTCTTAGATTCTGTGAGGACCCTGAGAAGCCCTAGGGTAAGTGCCTTTGACCCCGGCTGGATCCGATGGGTGTCTCTTTCATACAGTCAAGAGTCTTGATGGAAACAGGGCATGAGAGTAGCTACCACAATGACAGGCAGCAGCCCTGGAGAGCCACCTGGGGGAGTTGAGCATGGACTCCCACCAGCAGAATAGACAGGCTGGCTCCAAGGGGACTACTGCACCAGGTCTCCCTAAAGTGTCTGTAGGGTGCCTCAGGATGCCAAAGGACAGGAATCTTGAGAAGTGGGATTCCAGGTAATTATGCCTAGAGATTTAGATAGGCTGAGAGGAGGGAAAAAGTCCCTTCAGAGAGGGTACAGTGGAACAAATATATAAATGTATTTATTATTGTTGTATAAATTTACATACAGTCAAGCAGTTTCTTTTTCGGGCTTTACAGTTCTGGTAGTTTTAGTATATGTACAGATTTATGTAACCACTCTCATAATCAGAACACAGAGCAGCTCTCCCCCCAGAAACTCTCTCATGTCCCTGGCAGTCAAGCCTTCCTCCCCTTGTAACCCCAGTGCTCTTGGTCACTGCAGTTTTTCCTTTTTCTGAACGTTGTATAAATGGAGTCATTCAGCATTTAGCCTTTAGAGACTATCTTCTTTTACTCAACATGATTGTGGGATAGCCCTCCTACCCCCAAGGAATGTGGTGAAAACATCAAGACAAGGGAAGGCAACCTGGCTATGTGTGCATGCTTCCTTACTACTCTGTAACATAGACCATATATGTTACAGACTGTATGTTACCAAATATGGGAGACAAAGGAAAAAAAAATTGTACAAAAGGCGTTCCTTACCCCCCCCCCTCCGCCACCCTCCCACTGCTGTGCTCAGGGCTCAGCCTTTTTGGGGTCTTGGCCCCCTGAACCTGTGCTAGCGTGAATAAAGCTGCTTCCTGGAAAGAAAAGCCTCAGTGTCCCGACTCTCTGTGTGTGTCTGGCCACTACATTATGCCTCTGACATTCATCCCTGTTGTGTGTTTTTAATTGCTGAGTAGTATCCTAGTGTTTGGACGCACTATAGTTTGTTTATCCTTTCCATACGGTTTCCTATTTTTGGTAATTATGAATAGAGTTGCTATGACATTTACATACAAGCTTTTGTATGAACATGTTTTTAATTTTTCATTGTAAATACCTAGGAGTTAAACTCCTGAATCATCTGGTAGTTGTAGATTTAACTTTATAAGAACCTGCAGACTGCTTTGCAGACTGGCTGTACCATTCTGCATTTGAAAATTCCAGTTGCTCCATTTCCTTGTCAACCCTTGGTTTTATATTTATTCATTTAAAAAAATTTTTTAAATTATTTTTTATAGTTTTATATTTATTTTTAAGAAAAATTTAGCCATTTGCGATGGTATGTATGTGAATGTCAACAGTAAGAAAAATAAAAAACAAAAGATAGTGGTACCTGGGTGGCTCAGTTGGTTGAGCATCCAATTCTTTAAGAAAATTTTTTTTAATGTTTTTTTATTTTTGAGAGAGGGCGAGCACTTAGTAGGGGAGAGGCAGAGAGAGAGGGAGGCACAGAATCTGAAGCAGGCTCCAGGCTCTGAGCTGTCAGCACAGAGCCTGATACGGGGCTTGAATTCATAGACTGCAAGATCATGACCTGAGCCAAAGTTGGGAGCATCCAATTCTTGACTTCAGCTCAGGTCATGATCCCAGGGTTGTGGGACAGAGCCTTGCCTTGAGGTCTGTGCTGAGTGTGGAGACGGCTTGGGATTCTCTCTCTCTTCTTCTGCCCTTACTCTGCTCATACTCTTTCTAAAATAAAAAAAAAATAGTTTAAAAAATAAAAACAAACAAAAAAATGAAAGAGGAAGTAAGTCTGGAAGAAAATATTTGCAACTCACATATCCAAACAGGACTTGTATCCTGAATATATAAGGAAGTCTTCTGAATACAAGTCCTTTTTGGATATGTGAGATTATGGTTTTTATTGTCCCTTTTATCATAATTATATTTCTGGTAATATTTCTCATCCATGTTTCTACTTTGATATGAATCTAGTCCCTCTAGCTTTCTTATGGTTAGTATTTGTATGGTGTGTCTTTTTTCATTTTTTTATTAAAAAATACTTTTTATTTTGAAATAATTTTAGATATTCAGAGATTTCTCATGTATCTTTCACTTAGCTTACCCTAATGTTAACTTCTCACAATACCATGGTATGTTTGTCAAAACTAAGAAATTAACATTAGTAAATATTATTAACCAAGTTATGGACTTTATTTGGATCCACCAATTTCTTCACTAGTGTCTTTTTTCTGTTCTAATATCCAACTCAGGGTCCTATATTACATTCAGTCATCGTGTCTTTTTGATCTTCTCTGATGTGTAGAGTTTCCCAGGCTTTCCTTGTTTTTACCTGACCTCAATAAGTACTGGTCAGGTCCTTTGTAAAATGTCTCTCAATTTGACTTGGCCTATGTTTTCTTTTTTTTTTTAATGTTTAAAAATGTTTATTTATTTTTGAGAGAGAGAGAGAGAGAGAGAATGAGTGGGGGAGAGCAGGAGACACAGAATCCAAAGCAGGCTCCAGGCTCCAAGCTGTCAGCACACAGCCTAAAGCGGAAATCAAATCCATGAACTGTGAGATGATGACCTGAGCCGAAATCAGACGCTCAACCAACTGAGCCACCCAGGCACCCCTGCCTGATGTTTTCTGTTGATAGACCAGGGTTGAACAGGTGCAGGTCCTTCTCATTATTATACCAGGGACACAGGACTTCCACCTCTTACCATTGCCTTGTTCCCCTTGATCACTTCGTTATGGTATTGTTTGCCAAATTTTCCCACTATCCAGTTACCTTTTCCCCCCATCTATACTCTATTCTTTGGAAATGAGCCACTAAATCCAGCCACTCTTGAAGGGGAGAGGAATTAAGCCCTACGTCCTGCAGTGGGAAACCACTCTTTGAACCTGAATTAGAAGGAGCTTCTTCTCTGTTCATCCAATGCACAGTTCTAGATTTTAGACTGCCGTTTAGTCCAGGCAGGGAAATACTGGAGGAAAAATCAACAGGAAATTCAGCACTAGTTTGGTGTTACTTGAAGGTGTATTTCCTTTGCAGATTTGCGTACTACTATTTACTCTTCAGAGTCCTTAGAGAGCTGCCCCAAACTTGCTTTCTAGTGTTTTAGTTGCTTTCAAGAGGAATGAGGCAGAGTGGAGGGTGTACACTCCATCTTGACTGGAACCAGAAACCACTCATTTACTCTTTATTCACTAATTTCTTCAGTCACCCCATTTACTCATTCACGTATCCTTCATTTGTTAATTCTTTCCTTCATTATTACTTCTTTGCTTATGAATCATATGTATTTCCATCAATACACCTGCTTTGAGCACTTATTTTACCCATGTGCTATGCAAGTCAATGCAGATACAGATATGAAAAAGATATAGTTTCTGTCTGAAAATAATCTTGGGCTACCAAGAAAGCAGAATATCAAATAAATATAAATATAGTAGGGCACATTATGGGAATAACCAATTGCCTTAAGTGAGGGGACCTGTAAGAAGGCAGCCTGGCTTCAGGAAATTGTCTTCCTTGGAGACACATGAATTTGAAGTCTGTAGACATTTCACTTTGAAGGGACAGCAGGAACTAAAGTGCGACATTGTGAGATAAAGGGGGTATGTTTGAAGGAGTGGCATCTCTTGTCTTTGGCCTTGGCATTCTAGGATTTCCAGGAGGATGTGTGACAATCCAAGGATAAAACATAAGGACTCCTCCAAGATAACCCCTTAGATTAGAAAATTGGGGTTTGATGGTCTCTTCTATCTAAATTTTACTCATCCTGGTGGGTTCTGTCTGCTTGATGTTCTATCACTTGAAAAAAAATGTAGGTTTTACTCCAAGGTGCCTGAATAGTTTGTCACAGGGCTTACATGTCATCTGTAAAGGGCAGGAAGGCAGCAGAGCCTGCCTCTGCAGGTGCATCTCGAAAATGGGGGTGGAAGTGGGGGGAATAACCTGATTCCCACTGATGTTCGTATTCAAAGAGGAAGCAAGTCCTTAGATTTACCATTCATCTTCAAAGACTTTCCATCTCCTTCTTTATTCTTGGATCCCAATCCCTGAGGACTCAAAGCCCATCCCCCCCATCCATCCTCTGATATATATAGATCTTACATATTATCTGGCTTTTTCCCCCTATATTTGATCATTCATTCATTCAGTCATTTATTCATTCATGCATGCACGGATACATCTAAGTGTATTCTACTCATACCTTGTGCCAGACCTTGGTTTGACTACCCTTTTCCTATGAAAGTCTTTCTTGGCCTTCTATTCTATTCCTATTCTTTTCCTACCTTTCTAGCCATCCCTTTTGTTTCTTTTGATTGATTCTCTTTCTTTCTCTTTTCCATTAAGTATGGATGATTCACCTTCGAACTGTTCTCATCATCTGCCCTGCTCCCTCCTCCCCTAGCCATCTTGCTCTCACAGCTGAGGCAGCTGCGCAGTCCAGCACTGAGATGGAGAATTGCATGGGGTTCTACTCAGGCACTTAGCTGGGCTGCTAGTGCCTCAATTCTAATAGCCATGACTTCGCCTCATTTCTGAGGCCTTAGTTATAGTAATTTCTTCTGCTCGTGTTTCCTGTCTCCAAGTTTCTCCCGTTAAAATGCATTGTGCCTTTCTGTTCCCAGCCTTTCATCCCTTCCCATAATTGGGGCTCATTCACCTGCAGACACACTACCAGGACCAGCCCCACATCATAGGCAAAGCATCAAACCTCTTACCCTCCCTGCTCTGGATCTGGTCTGCTCTTCACTGCATGCTTTAAGATGGAGAAAAAACAAAATAAAACCTGAATTAGGGATCAGATTTATCTGTGCTCCAACATAAAATATTGTGAGATAAGTTATTTAATTCTTTGACATCAACTTTCTAATAGTAAAATTGATGGTGGGCAAAATTCCTTATCCCTCTTGCTAATGGAATCCTGTTTTTGTTTAGATGTTAAGCCATCACAAACTTCTAGGGAGGGAGTTAAAACGTCCAGTGGGTTAATATTGGTCGAAGCTGATCAGAGTAATTCCTTTCCTCTTGTTAGCAATTGTTTTAGGAAAAGGGCATGGGATGAAACTCTGGCCAATGACACATAGGGGGATGTCTGAGGGGGGATTTGGGAAATTATTTCTTCAATGGAAAAGGAGCCCTAGGAAAAGAAACACTCAGGTTGTCTCTCATACAGTGCTTGGAGTTGGGACAGCCATTGCAAGAGGCTGCACAATGTAGACCAAAAAGACAAATCCACATTCTGAGGAGGGTGGTAGGATATAAAGATAGGAAAACCTAGTTCTAGATGACACTGATAAGCCACTTCATTGAGCAACCCAGAAATTGTGCTTCCTTCAGTCTACATATTATTCAAGATGTATTTCCTCTTGCCCCCATTTCCTTTTGCTGCTCCTCACAGCCAAAATTATCCTGGTATGTGGTATTATAATTCCTATCTTGCAAGGTTTAAATGAGAAACTTTCTGCTCGCCCTTTAGATCTCAGCCCAAATGTCATCTCCTCAAGAAAGCCTTCCCTGATTGCCTGCAGTAGGTCATGTCATCCTGTCATACATGAATCACTAGCACCATGTATGTTTCCTTCCTTTTCTTCGTGGTGCTTGTCCCAATTTGTTTACCTGATTATGTGTACTCTCCTTCACTAGCCTATAGGCTCTGTGAAGGCAGAGGCAGTGTTCCTTTTGTTGTCCATTCTATTTCCTGTGGCTAGCAGACTGCCCAATATATAGTCAATTCTCAATAAATATTTTTAATTAAAGAAGAAATTAATACATGAACATTTGTAGAGCAGAACTGGCATATAGCAGGAAAGTCTATATTCATGCCCTTTATGAGACTGAAAAATTGATCAACTCTCCTTATTTTTCATTTTAACAAATAACTATGTACACAGTCATTGGTTGCTGTATTTCAAAACAGTTTATTTTTTGGTTCATTTTTATTTACTTATTTTGAGAGAGCTTACATAAGAGTGAGCAGGGGAGGGGCAGAGAAAGAGCAAGAGAGAATCTTAAGCGGGGGAATCTTAATCTCCATGATCAGCACAGAGCCTGATGTGGGGCTTGATCCCATGACCCTGGGGTCATGACCTGAACCAGAAACCAAGAGTCAAATGCTCAACTGACTGAGCTACCCAGGTGCCCCCAAAATAGTTCTAAATGTACTTTGAAATGCACCATTATTTCATCCCCCTCAGGAGCAGGTTCTATTCCTCCCCCATCTTCCCATTTTCTCTTTTGCTACTGTATTTTTTAGCATTCATGATGGCTAAGCAAACCCATTCTTTGATTTTTCTTCTTCTGCAGGATCTAAGAGACTGATCAGTCATGTCATTACTTGTGAATAATGACCTGGGAGGTTGCTAAACCATGTAGGAATCTGGCTACCTTGCAATGAATACTCAGCTCTGAGCGAATGAAATAAAGGCAGTTTTGTCACCAACACCATCCTAAAGGAATATCCAAAGAGTTGCCTTCCATTATCCAGTAGGGATCATGGGGCTTGTCATTGAAGGGGGATATGGAGGCTTTGGGAAAAACAAGCTGGAGCAGCTTCATCATCCCTTGTGAGTATTTTAGGGAAACAAGCCAGCATGGCATAGTGATTTATTTTTATGAAACATTAGTGTGCATTGTAGGGTGAAGGTACGAAAGTCTGAAGAGTCACAGCTTGCAGTGAGAGAGGCGGGACTTATCCTCAGCTTTCTCCTCCCTGTTAGCAAGGAACAACAATGGCGTCAATGATAACAATAATAACTGCAGCCTCAGAGGAGACTGGAAATGGATTTGGCAGCAAGTCTACGTGCTTATTTAGTACAGCATTTCTCAAAAGATGTTCTGCAGAGCATAAGTCCCCCAAATACTCTTTGCTAAAAGGGTTCATGGTTAAACTATTTGGAAAACATAGTATATACTTCATTCAGTAAATATAAAGGTCCCTGAAAAATAAGAAAACCTGATTGATTTTGTTTAATCCAGAAGTCTGGTGCTTATTTTATCCAGGAAACCATTATTTTTTCTAACTAATTTTAACAACTGCTAGAAGGAAGACATTTTGGGAAATGCCAGTCTGAGCAAGGGCAGTTACTAAATATTCTTATATATTATTTACTGAGAAATTAATTATTTCATTAATTCATTCACTTATTCATGTAATCATTCATTTATTTGAGAAAGATCTATTGAGAGACCATTCTGCATAATGTAATGGGCAAGGAGCAAGGGGTGCAGGGTTTGATCAATGCCTGCCTAAAGCTATAGTCCAGTGGATGAGACAAAATTAAATAACAAATTCCCCAACTGATTGCTTAATTACAGCTGTGATGAGTGCTACAAGGGAGAAGCACAGGATGCATATAAATTTACCTAGCAGGATAAGGGAGGTGGTCTGGGGCACTCAGGGAGGCTGTGGACCAACCATCCTGGCTTGCCTGGGACTGGGGGTGTCCTGTGACTGGTGACTTTAACTGCCAAATGTGGGACGGTCTCAGGCAAATCAGGATGGTTGGTCCCCCTAGCAGAATGTGCTTCTGAAGTGCCATCTGAGGATCTGGCTGTGATAGAACTCTGGTAAGGGGGAGACCTGTTTCCTGGAGTTGCTTCACCCCTGGGCCTGACCTCCCCTATCTGGATAAAGGATTGATTATCCAGCCTTTGCCAGCCATTCCAGGCTTCCTAGTCACCAGGGGTGACTCTTCCTTTTGGGGGAACTGTAATTCATCACTACCTGAAGGGAAGTGCCTATTCCTCTGGGAGATGTTTTTCTGAGAACATCATTAGCCGCACACACAGGTTTCTGAATCCACCAGCAAGAGGCATTTCCCACAGATGCAAGAACAGGAGCACATGTGCAAGATTTCCGTGGGAGATATGAATCGTGGAGGGGAGCTTGTCAGGATGCTGCAGGAAAGCACTTCCCCTGGGTCTACAAGGGGCTTTAGGCCAACAGCATCTTCCTGCTGGCATAACTCTGGGCAGAGCTTGAGGGCAGCACCTGGTCATGTAGCCCAAAGAACAGGCTTGCAAGTGTGCACCTTGGGTGACTCACTCCCTGCTGAGGTTTCAATGTCTTCCTCTATAAAGCAGAAGTAATGACGTTTATCTCTACCAGCTTTTTGGAGCACAACAACAACAGTAATAAATAATATCACCATGGGGTGCCTGGGTGGCTCAGTGGGTTGAGCATCCAGCTTCGGCTCAGGCCATTATCTTGTGATTTGTGGGTTCGAGCCCCGCATCAGGCTCTGTGCTGACAGCTAGCTCAGAGCCTGGAGCCTGTCTTCAGATTAAGCGTCTCCCCCTCTCTCTGACCCTCCCCTGCTCACGCTGTCTCTCTCTCTCTCTCAAAAATAAATAAAACATTAAAAAATAATATCACCAGCATGTAATGAGTTCACCACACACAAGGAGTGTTATATCTTTACATATGCACTTAACACCCCCCCCAATAGACTTGGTTATTATCTTCCATGTTACAAATGTCAAAGATGGGATTAGAGAGTTGAAAAGACTTGTCGAAGGTAGGATGATCAACTGTTCTGGTGTGCCTGGGACTGTTGATTTCACCACATGAAGTCCCGTCTTTGGAAACTCTCAGTCCCCAGGCAACGTGGAATGGTTGTCTTGTTAGACAGACACACAATTAATAAGTGATGGAACTCGGAAATATTTCAGGAAGAGGCTTGTTAAAAATGTTAAAAATTATGGCAGCAATTGTTGATATAATTATTGTTTTCATATAATCATATAATAATCATTATATCAACTTTCATCTCAATATAAACCAAGTGCTTCTAGACTTTTCATTTTATTTAATTTAATTTTTAATTTTGCATTATTATGTGTACTCTTTAATCTCCATCCCCTATTTCCCCATCCCTCCACCCACCTCCCCTCAGGTAACCATCAATTTTTTCTCTATAGTTAAGAGTCTATTTCTTGGTTTGTTTTTTTCTCTTTGCTGGTTTGTTTTACTTCTTAAATTACACCTATGAGTGAGATCATATGGTATTTGTCTTTCTCTGACTGATTTATTTCATTTAGCATTATACTTTCTAGATCCATCCACATTGTTACATGGCAAAAGTTTATTCTTTTTGATGGCTGAGTAATGTTCCATTTTGTGTGTGTGTGTGTGTGTGTGTGTGTGTGTGTGTGTGTGTGTGTATACACCACATCTTCTTTTTCCATTCATCTATCAATGGACACTTGGACTGCTTTCATAGTTTGGATATTGTAAATAATGCTGCTATAAACATAGAGGTGCATATAATCCTTTGAATTCATGTTTTTGTATTTCTTGCGTAAATACTAAGTAATGTAATTCTTGGATCATAGGATAGTTCTGTTTTTAGTTGTATGAGGAACCTCTATACTGTTCTTCACAGTAGCTTTACCAGTTTGCATTTTCACCAAAGGTGCATGACAGTTCCTTCTGCTCCACATCCTTGCCAACACTTGTTTCTTATGTTTTTAATTTTAGCTATTCTGACAGGTATGAGGTAATACCTCATTGTAGTTTTGATTTGTATTTTGATGAGTGATGTGCATCTTTTCTTCTGTCTTTTGGCCATCTGTATGTCTTCTTTGGAGAAATGTCTGTTCATTTCTTCTGCACATTTTAAATTGGATTATTTATTTTTGGGGTATTGAGTTATATCAGTCTTTTCTATATTTTGGATACTAATCTTTTATCAGATATATCATTTGCAAAAACTTCTCTTATTCAGTAGGTTGCTTTTTAGTGTTGTTTCCTTTGTGGTGCAGAAACTTTTTATTTTGATTAGACCTCATAGTTTATATTTGCTTTTATTTCCTTTGCTTCAGGAGACATATCTGGAAAATGTCGCTATGGCTGATGTCCAAGAAAGTACTGCCTGTGATCTTGTCAAGGATTTTTATGGTTTTAGGTCTCACATTTAGGTCTCTAATCCATTTGAGTTTATTTTTATGTATGGTGAAAGAAAGTGGTCCAGTTTCATTCTTTTGCATGTGACTGTCCAGTTTTCCCAACACCATTTCTTGAAGACTGTCTTTTTCCTATTATATGTTCACTTATTCAACTATTGATATAATGATTTTTTATTTTTATGTAATCATATAATAACTATGAGATCAAATTCCATCTCAATATAAGCCAAGCACTTCTAGATATTTAAGAAGACCCTTTCCCTTTTGTATTAATAATACCAGACTTCAGTGCTACTTACCAGTATTTGTAGTTTTCTTTCTTTTGGACCCAGAACCTTTGATGTTAGACATGACCAAATGACTTGTTTTGACTAATGGAATGTGACTGGAAGTGATATGCATCACTTCAAGGCAGAAACTATAAGGATCAGTATGCAGTTCTCCATGCCCCTTGCAGTGGATGCTGTTAGGGCCCTGCCCAGGTCCCTTTGCTGGCTGGTGCACTCACTCTGAAGCTGCTGTGATAGCTGGGATGCTAATAGCTCACAGCTGTCCCTACCTCGCAGGGCTAAGAGCATGAAAGCTGAAGCCAGACCACTTGGTCAAGCCCAACTCTGCCAAGAATGATTGAGTAACCCTGGATGAATTACTTAACCTCTCTGTGTCTTAGTTTCCCTGTCTTTAAAAGGGATAATCCCTACCTCATAGTGTTGAGGCAAGGATTAAATGAGTAATGCCTGTAAAGCTCTTATAACAATTTGGCATGTGGTTAAGAGCCTGGCTGGCTATTTTTATTCCTCTTGCTTTACTCTGACCTGTTGGAGTATGACAGCATATTATCGAGGATGCTAATGCTGTCACAAAAGAGTAACAGAGGAGGAAACAAAGTCACTTCACAGGTTTTTGAGTGTTACAAGGGGCTTTAATGCTGGAGTTGAATAAAAAACTAATACAGAGGAATGATAACAACACTAAGTCCGCAGTTACAATTTGCCTGGCATTGCATTCTTCCTTAATCATCCCAGAACATCTGGAATTACAATAATCCTGATTTCACAGATGTGGAAATAGAGGCGGGAGAGGTGAAATGAAGTTTCACAATGAGTATGTAGTAGCAGATCAGAAGAAAATAAAAATGAGGTATTTTAGGATGAAATATTATTTAGCAATGAAAATGACAACTGTGATTACTCTGTGTAAATAATGAAAATGGTGGTTACTAATTTTTCTTAAGCAGAGCAAACATTTGTTCATTTATTTACACAAGTTTTTCATACAACATCCACTAGGCTATACCTTGCCTTTTAAAAAAATAAACTTTTTAAAATTTTAGAATATCTTTGCCAAAAAGTTGCAAAGATTGTCCAGGGAGTTCCCATATACCTTCATCTAGCTTTCTCTAATGTTAACATCTCACATTTCCATGGTTTGTTGGCCAAAACTATTGGTACATAACTGTTAACTAAACTCCATGTTTTTTTTTTTGTTTTTTTTTTTTTTTTTACAGATCTCACCAGGTTTTTCACTACAATTCTTTGTGTATTTTAGGATTAAATCTAGAGTTTACTGAATTTTAGGTGAAGAACTGCCTTGCCAATGATGGAAAACCTTGTTTCCTAATGGAATAAGGATATGGTATTAGGGCAGTGGAATTATAAGTGGTTTTTCTTTCATTGTCAAAACTTTCACATTCTTGTTACATTATCTATATGGGGAAAGTTTTTACAGGAAGGGTCTCACACCATGGACATTTGGTATTGTCCAGTGCAAATCAGGTTGTGGACTAGAAAAGTCCTTAAACTATCTACTGGCCCCGTGGAATAAGGGAGAAGCACGTATATTCATGTTGTGGGGAGATAGGTGATATGGAAGCTGAACTACCACCATTGTCACAAGGAGGAGTGGACACAAAGAGGGAGGCACTGTATGCTTTTAAATTTTGTCCAGGGTTTCCATAATCTAGTGGCTGATCAATCTAGGAGAGCGATTTCAAAGGTTTTTTTGTGTTTTATTTTTTGTTTTCCATTTTAAAGTTTGTTTGTTTGTTTGTCTATTTATTTATTTGTTTAGAGGGGCACCTGGGTGGCTCAGTCAGTTAAGCATCCAACTTCAGCTCAAGTCATGATCTTGCGGTTCATGAGTTCGAGCTTCACTTCAGACTTGGGGTTGACAGCTTGGAGCCTGAAGTCTGCTTCAGATTCTGTGTCTCCCTCTCTCTCTGCCCCTCCCTTGCTCATGCTCTTTCTCTCTGTCTCTCAAAAATAAACAAATGTTAAAAAAAATTTTTTAAAAGACAGAGAGAGAGAGAGAGAGAGACAATGCAAGTGGGGGAGTGGCAGAGAGAGAGAGGGAGAGAATCCCAAGCAGTGTCCACGCTGTCAATGCAGCACCCTGACGTGCGGGCTCAAACCTACGAACTGTGAGATCATAACCTGAGGCAAAACCAAGAGTTGGACACTTAACCAACTGAGCCACCCAGGTGCCCTTGTTTGTTTTATTAATCTGAGCTTCTGTGATTCTTTGAACAAAGATTTATTATTATAATGTGGCAGGCCCTTGGTTGGGTGCATTACCTACATTCTCTATCTCTATAGTCCTCAAAACAAGATGTCCTTATTCCCATTTTAAAGATCAAAAGGGTGAGGTCAGAGAAACTAAGTAACTTGCCCAAGGACACAGTTTGTCAGTGGTAGAATTAGAACCCAGGTCTGTGCGACATTATTGTTGTTTTATGTCCCAAAATTGTACTCCTTTGACATGCTCTCAAAAAAAGCCTCTTTGGAGTTTGGCACCAGGGGAGAACCCTTCTATTCTGCAGGGCATTTGGCTAGGGGGCTGAAGGGACATAGGGTTGGGCAGACAGAAGCTTCAGGAGGTTTAGTAGGGTTGTGTGCATGTATGTTGCCAGTGGAGTTGCTGGGTGTAAACCATTGCCTGCAGTAGAGATTACAGCCTCTCCTTTCTCTTTTCCTCAGTTGAGCAATCACTAGGAATCTCGTGTCAACTCTTGGTTCAAATGAGCATTTTTATCAAAGCCAATGAGCAGGGCCCAGTCAGTCTCCAGATCCATCTGGGGTTCCCTTGGGACTGGCTAAGTTGAGTTTCCTGGGCCAGATGCCTGGGAAACCTCCAACTTGGCTTTGGGGGTACACAGGATCAAAATAAACAAAGTGGAATAAAAAAGCTAGAGGCACCCCAGCATGCCCTATTTACAAACTGCTTTAGTTCCTTCTGGTAGTATTTGATTTTCTCCTTCACTGAGAAGTGGGGCAACATTAGAATGACTTATGTGACAAAGAGAGGACTCCCGACCATCCTTCAGCCTCCCTCGCCCCCTCAGTCCCTTTTGTGTGACAGGATGCCCTCAATTACTCTCTCTGGGGGGGATCCCAGTCAGAAGGAGTTGGAGGCAACCATCTGTTACCGACTCCAGTGAGCAATTTAATTTTCTCTTGTTCCCAACAAGGAGGATTTTGTAAGTACATAAATTACTGTCAGCCCTGGTTAATCAGGAGCTTGCTGTCTGAAGGGGCAGAGATGGTCAAGCTGGAGACACCCACTGACCTGGGCTTACCAAGAGGGCAAGCACCCTACACTTTGGTGGAAAAGCCACAGGAGAGAAAGGAAGAATGTCAGACAGGGAAACTTACTTAGAAATCATCCAATCTGACACCTCCTTTTATAAAGGAGGAAATCAGGGCCAGAGAGGGGAAATGATCTGTCTAGCTAGGCAGGGCACAATTAGGCTTGAACTAAGGGGCCCTAATTCCTAAACTCTATCTTTTCAACAGAACACAAGGTAAAATGAATGACCTGACTACTTGCCTTTGGGTTTAATCTCTAAATGTGCACCAAAGGATGATAATCATGACAATGACAACCACCACAGGAGTTACACTTTGTGTGAGCCACAGTGTAGGAGGGGCAGTTTAATGCAGAGTTAATAGAATGGGCTCTGGAGCCAGATTGGCTGGGTCAAACCCCAGTTTTGTCACTTAATAGCTGTGCGATCTTGGGTAAGTTAAGTAACCTATAGCAGACATTGTCAAATTTTGCGGCCTATCCCTTCACATCCCCTTTCTGGCCCAATTTTCCTTGTCCGGCATCTGCATCTTTATTGGACAGCTATCCTTGGTGTAAGATTTAATAGACGAGGGAGAGGTGAGAGGAAAGAGAGACCAAGCTAAGGAGCAAAGAAAACCTTTATTGGAGTCTGCAATTCCTGGGCGAGGTTCCGTGACTCTGGAGTGGGGAGTCAGGGAAGTTGCCCCTGGTACTGGAGGGCAAGGTGTTTTATGGGTGCAAGAGTTCCGGGTTTGATCTCAAATGGGCAGAGAGCCAAGTAGGGGCATCTTTGGACTGTGGAAGGATAGGATTGGCTGTTTACTTCAGTGGGGTGAGGGGATGCTGGAATGCCATGGTGAGACATTCCAGTTTGAGACATTCCAGATCGGAGAGTGGGGGTCGTCAGTCCTTGGCGGTGCCTGGAACTATTCTCTGATCTGCAATAAAATGGCCTCTTGGTCACCTTCCTAAAGTAACTCTTACACTTGGGCCCCCAGAACCCACTCTGTCAATACACATTGCAGGTCCAGAGTCTCCTGGGGGCAATGACTGACAGATATGGGGGGATAGTTCCCAGGCATTTGTTTTGCACCATTTCCCAGAGTTCCCTGCAAGATCTAGTTCTATTTACCCACTATGGGAGTTGGCTTAATAATAGGTATGTTATTGCTGCCTTTCTTTTCCTCTGGTACTGTGTCCTTTGCGTCTCTTCATCAACTGCATGCATTCAAACCTTTGTCTCACGATCTGCATCTGGTTTGTTAATCCAGACTAAGATAGTGCCTCAGCTCTCTCATCTATACAGTGATGTTGGTAATGATTTCTATATCAAAGAGTAGTTGTTGGGGTTAAATGGGCTAAAAGTGCAAAGAACAGTGCCTGACCGAGAGTGAAAATACAAGGAATTAAATACTTATCTTATTAATTCTCTCATTAATTCCATACTGTACACACAATTACTCCCATTATACAAATGTGATAATCCAGGCTCAGAGAGGTTGTGATTTTTCCAAAGTCATGAAGCTTAGTTAGGAATAATGTCAAGATCCAATCGCTTCTCGGCCTTTTGGCTAAGATCAAGTGTAGGAATAATGTCAAGATCCAAATGCAAATCCATCTTTGAAGTTCTTTCCATTTTTATCTCTACCAAGAGGTGTTCCCTTATACTCCCAATCTGGGTCAAGGTCAAGAATCCTTCCTCCTGTGCTCCTACTCCCTTAGTCACAGTAATCATCCCAGTGTATTAAAATGGCCCACTTTGGGGGGCACCTGGGTGGCTCAGTTGGTTAAGCATCCAGGTTTCGGCTCAGGTCATGATCCACGGTTCGTGGGATCAAGCCCCACTGTCAGCGCCGAGTTTGCTTTGGATTCTCTCTCTATACCCTTTCCCTTCCTCCCCCTCTCTTTCTCAAAATTAACAAACACTTAAAAATAAAATAAAATAAAATAAAATAAAATGGCCCACTTGCTCGTCAGACTTTCCCTGCAGGCTTCAAGCTCTGTGAATGCCAGGACCTTCCCTAAGGCACTTCTGTGAGCTCAGCATTTAGCCTGGTGCCCTGCACGTAGTAGGCTTCAAGTGAGTGATGAATAAATAAGCGTGCAACCTGCAACCAGAGGAAGCAGTGAGCAAGGTGGGGAGGTGGGGCCCAGAGTACACTCCAGGGTGTCTGTCTGTGTATAGGTCTCACAAGCCTTCAGATTTCAATGGGAAGCATCTTGGAAATCTTCCCAGGAAATACGCTTCTCTTCCCATTCCTGCTGCAGACAGGATTTGTAAATGTGGTTGACGGGCCTCTTGGGGGTTCCAAAATGTCATCAAGGCGCCGAGTCCTTCTTAAAATCTTGTCAAGGAGACAAGGCTCTCACATGTTACCACATAGAGATAAGTGAGCATCCAGTCCCAGTAATTGTTCCATTGTGGGGGAAGCGGAGTGCAGAGCTTTCAAGGACTGTTAAGGAGTGAGAAAAAGAGCAGGCAGGAGATGAACTATGGATCGGCATGAATGGAATAATGCTTATGGGGGGAGGGAGGAGACCCAAATGAGGCTAGAAGTGCAGGGATCTTAGAATGATGGTGATAACCGATAATCGTACCCACCTCTTTTGAGTGCCTGCACTTATGTTGGCTTCAACATATTGTTTATGAATCTAAGTTCTGGAGTCAATATTGCTTCAGTCTGAATCCTCTGTCACTTACTAGCTGTGTGATCTTGGACGAATTATTTAGTCTCTCTGTCCCTCAGTTGTCTTATTTGTAAAAAGGGGATAACATATACCTTCCTCATAGGACTGTCATAAATAAAATAGCACGTGATGTGCTTGGGACAGTGGCTTCCACATAGTAAGCAAGTAGGCAGTTGCTAGGTACTGAATAAGACTTTAAGGAGTAAAAAGTGGACAGTTTTTGTTCTCAGGAAGCTCAGAATCTAGACTTGAGGTCACTAAACTTTTTGATTACTTGCCCATGTGTAGTGACATGTTTGAGCAGGTTCCCCCAATAACTATTCATTTGTTGAAGGGAGCTGAATGGTAAAAGTAGAAAGGGGATTCTGGGGGAGCATAGAGAAGCAGCATCTAATTCAGTGCTGAGTAGGGGTAGTGACTGGTGGGGGTCATGGAAGGCTTCCTGGAGGAGTCAATAATTGAAGTGAGAGTCTCATGGGACACATCAGAGAAGGCAGGAGAGGGCTTTCCAGGGGAAGGAACAACCTGGGTCAACACTGACAAATGGGGTTTGAAAGGACTGTTTGAGGAATGTTTAGAAGTTTGGGTCTATAGCAGCACTGAGTGGAAGAGTAGGAAATGATTCCTTTGGTACTTAAAATCCCTCAGGGGTATCCCATGGCCCTTGGGATATAGACCAGGGCCCTATACATGACCCATTAAAGTTCCATGCCCTGTCTCCTATCCCCTCTCAATGCCACCTTCTGCCACCCTCTCCTACCTTACTTGCTTTAGTTGCACTGCCTGGCTTAGTCAGACTCTTCCTAAAACAAGCGCTGAGCCATAGAATCAGGTATAGATGGTTTCTTCTCTGAGTGTTCCCACCGGGAACCCATAAGGAAGCAGAAGAAGCCAAGTAAGAGTGTGATTTCAGGTGCAGTTCCAGAGTGTTCCTGATCCCACAGGAAGCTTGGGCATGTAATTATAACTCAGACCGTTTCCAGCTTTGATTGGTCCACACCAATCAGTTATTGGCGCTGGGCACCGTAAGAGGCATAAACTCCCAGGCACTGCTGGCTCTCCGTACTGGTGAGGTGTCTCCAGCTTCCAAAGGTCACAGGTGTAAGGTTAGTGGCTAGCAACAGATCACACAGGAACCTAAGGAATCCCAGAGCTTGAGTGCAGGCATGGAGCCCAACAGTGTCCCCTACACTGGCCTATTTTGGGTAGCCTGAAGGGTCCCAGCTCTCTCCCTTACTTAATCTGGCTGACTTCTCATCCTGTAGCCCACAGCTAAATGCCGCTCTTGGGGGAGGCAGTCTGACCCTCAATGCACTCTACGTTTTTCTTCCTAGAACTTCAAAATAAATTGTAATCAATTATGTATGTAACTTGTTCTAATGTATTAGGCAAAACTTGGTCAATTGCAAATGACAGAAAACCAAGTCAAACTAGGTGGCTGATGCAAAAGCAGGGGAGCGACTTCTGCGGCTGGAAAGGTGGTAGGCCGTGATGGGAGACTGCAAGGACAAACACTGCCTGCAGCCGTTGGGCCTCCGGGCTTGGGCTTGGGCGTGTGGCATCCACACAGCCAGGGTCTTCTCATTTCTAAACAATGCTCTTTTCTGCTGGGCCTCTTTCTCTGTTACTGCTAATGTGGAGGGAAGGCAGTCACCAGCAGCTCCAGGTTCACATCCTCACAACTACTGCAAAACTGCAAAACACACCAACCCACCCTTGGGCAGGCAAGCACACCCCTAGAACTATCACCACAGACTAACTGGAGATAGGACACTGTGATTGGCCAGGCCTGGGTCATGTGCTTGCCCAGCCCTACAGACACGAGGGCTCTGCCCTGATAGCGCCTGATAGTCACGTGACTAGAGGGGGCCGTGCTACTCCCCAAAGGAAATGTGGGAGAGGGGCTGGGGGCCCAATCTCCACGTCGTGTTTGATGGCGTATTTCCCACAAATATTTATGCGTACTGCCCTCTGCGTGCCAGCCACTCTTTTAGGTAATAAGAGATATGAAAGGAAATAAATATATTTAAGTCCTTGCTCATACCACAGCTTTTATTGTAATAGGGAAAGACAGAAAATAAGCACGTTAATAATCATAAATGTGTCAGGTAGTGAAATGTTTTCTGGAGAAAAACAAAGTACGGAAGATAGGGCATGCTGAGGAGACGCTGTATTTTATAGGGTGGTCAGAGATTGGCAACCCGGAAGAAGGTGCTGGCAGGTGCCAGATGGTGATGAATCTCCAATGCCATTCTCCAGGATGTGAACTAAGTCCTCATACCTCTTCTTGTCTGTCTGCCTTTCTTCCTCCCTTCCTAGTTTTTCTTAAAATGTATTCTTTAGACTGTATGTATCAGAATGCCCAGTGGGGGCAGGGCATTTATTTAAAAATGCAGGTTCCCAGGCCTCTCGGAAGACGGACAGATTCAGAAAGGCTCCGAAGAGGAAAAAATTTGATCTCGTTTGTGTCCTAGAAGAATAAGTCTGGAGTGGAGGAAGGGCTAGAGGCCCAGCAGTTCTACAAAGAGGTCTCAGAGATAGAGAACATGTCGCTGGAGTGCTGGAAGGCAAGAGAGCTATTCAAAGGCTCCCTGTGCTCTGACTGGGGTGCGGGGGCATACTGGACCCTTTACCTAGGAACAATGAACTGCAGGCCTCACTGGCATTTCATCTCTTTCTTCAAATTTTCTGTATCCAATGAGTGATTTTAGAATCACGTATTTTTTTTTTACCTTTTAAAAAATTTTATGTATTTATTTATTTATTTATTTTTTGAGAGACAGAGAGAGACAGTGTGAGCAGAAGAGGGTCAGAGAGAGAGGGAGACACAGAATCTGAAGCAGGCTCTAGGCTCCGAGCTAGCTGTCAGCACAGAGCCCGGTGCAGGGCTCCAACCCAGCAACAGTGAGATCATGACTTGAGCAGAAGCCGGACACTTAACCAACTGAGCTACCCAGGCACCCTAGAGTCACATATTATAATGCTATCATTTGATTATTAACAGGTGAATAAAAAACATAATTTTTTTTTCTCCTCTTGCTAGTATTTTTTTTTCTTTCTTTTTTTTTTTCTCTGTGAGTTTCTGGACTTTTACTTGAAAGGGGTTGGTATTCACTGCTTTTCTTTCTAATTTTGTCTCTGACATAACTCATTTCCCAAGGGGAAACCATTAAGAAGGAGCCAGCTTTATCTTTGTGGCATTAAGAGAGACAGTGAATGATACTAAAGAGCTCAGAGACCTGATGGATTAAGAATATGATGGCTAGGGGCACCTAGGTGGCTCAGTCAATTAAGCATCTGACTCCTGATATTGGCCCAAGTCATGATCTCATGGTTTGTGAGATCTAGTCCTGAGTCAGGTTCCACACCAAGCATGGAAACTACCAGGGATTCTCTCTCAACCTCTTTCTCTGCCCCTCCCCCACTCAAGCTCTCTCCCTTTGTCTCTCAAAAGAAATAACCATTAAAAAAATAATATGGTGGCTAGAACTTTTGGTTGTTCCATTAGGGTGTCTTGGGTGAAGCTGGTTTCTCTGTTGGGGGAGATGGTTTCCATTTCCTCACATCTATTCAGAATCCTAAGAGATAAAGAATAACATCTCCATTTATAAAGAATAATATTATCTCCATTTACTCTTCCCCAAATCTTCAGTGGGTGTGCCCTAGGTATAACTAGTTGATGATTGGGTGTGAGGATTATGTGAGATAATGCTGGTAAAATTCTTGGCACTCAGTATAATCCAGGTATTTTCTCAATGAACGAGGCTAGACAGGTACTGTCTTTTTATATGCTTGGAGAAGTAAAGTGACAAGGCTGAGATCACACAACCAAGGTGAAAAATCTGGCTTCAAATCCTTGCCCTTTGGATTCTCCAGTTTGTGTATTTTTCACCACTGGGCAGGATATCAGGATCTCTGTTTAACTGGCTGGAATGGGGGATGTCCCCTAACCAGAGTAGAAGACCACATTAGTTTGAGAAGCTGAGGCAGTGGTTTGGTCTTCTCCCCCATGGTGGCCCTGCCTGGGCCACAGATGGCAGATCCTGTGTTCCAGAGACAAATCTAAATTCCCACTGATATTTGTTCAATAGCTCAGACATGCTAAGGTTAGCTGTCTTATAAATTATAGAACAGATTAACCGAGGTAGGCCGGAGACATAAATAACAAAGCCTCTCCACCTAGTGACAGGACACAAGGCCAGAGGCAGCAAAAACAGAGGAATGGTGGCAGAAAAGGAGACCATCTTCCACTTTTAGGAGGAGGCCGATGGGGAAAAGGGCCAAGATGAAAGTAGAAGATAAAGGGGTAGGTATGAGGGAGAATTCCAGACGGAAGGGATGACAGAACAAAGGAAAATAGGCCCTTGGGAGATACCTCTTACACTCTTACGGTTTTGTGGAGGCAGAAACCTGGTTTACTGTTGGACATGATATTTTGGAGGTGTTTATGGGGCATCCAGTGGAGGTGGCCAGCAAGCAGCTGGACACATGTGTTACCCCTCCACTGGGAAGGTATCGGAAAGAGCTTTAGCTGCAATATTTAATAACATATAAGAAATGAGTGGTAGCTAAACAATGAGATAAAGCCAGGTCAGAGCATGTTGAGTGAGGAAAGAAGAGAATGAAATATCAGCATTTAGTGCACAGGGAAAGGATGGCCCAGTCATAGAGACTGGGACAGAAAGGTTAGAACTGAGAGAAAAACAAGTTCTACCAGAGCTCAGTAAAGACTGGTATCTTGAAGAGGGAATATGCAGCCACTGCCAGGTCTGGGGAAAGAAAACAGAGAGCAGAGGAAAAAACAAACTCTGACTCCTCTTCCTTCTGTCCACCAATCTCCCATTGGATGAACCCAATCTGAAGTCAACTAGCAAGGAGTCCCTAGTGATTCCATTCAACAGGGGCAAACTCTCAAAGCTATGATCCTTGTGGCCATTTGTTGTTACCTGTGGATGAGAGCTTCAAGAAGGTAGGAGTGCTCATGAAGCAGTTGTCATGTGATACTGAGGTTATGGTAGATCGCAATATAGTGAGTGTAGGTGGAGAAAAGACATTAGTTCTCAGTGCACAGCACCTTTGTCCTTCCTCTTGTTCTCCTCTGAAACCATGGACTCATCTGTGGTATTTCTCTTTCTCTCCTATCCAGCTTCTATTACCTCAGAGAGTCCTATTCGATCTACCCTCCATATCCAGAATGCTACTACTTCTCACCATGTTCACTTCTGTTCCCTCATTCAAGCTGTCATCCTTATTCTCCTTGCTTGGATTCATTCAATAGCCTTGCCTTGACCCCTTGCAGTCCATTGTCAACACAGCAGCAATATAGATCCTTCAGAAATGCAAGTCAGATTATGTCACTCTTCTGCTCAAATCTCTGCTATGAACTCCATTTCACTAAGTCAAAGCCAGAGTCCTTTAGCAGCCAACATTATCTGTCCTCCCAACTTCTCTGGCATCACTTTTTTTTCTTTTCTTTCTTTCTTTTTTTTTTATGTCTTTATTTTGAAAGAGAGGCAGAGAGCAAGTGGGGAAGGGGCAGAGAGAGAGAGAGAGAGAGAGGGAGACACAGAATCTGAAGCAGGCTGTCAGCACAGAGCCTGATGCAGTGCTCAAACCCACAGACCATGAGATCATGACCTGAGCTGAAGTCAGACGCTTAACCAACTGAGCCACCCAAGCACCCCTGACATCACTTTCTACCACCCTTGCCTCTACTCTCCTCCCTCCGGCCTCAGTGACCTCCTTGCTGTCCTTCAAAAACTCTAGAAAGCTCCCACTCTGGCTGGGACTTTTGCATTGGCTCTCTCTTCTGCCTAGAATGTGTTTCCACCAGCCGTTTAAGGGGATGACACTCTCACTTCCTAGAAATCTCTTCTCAAATATCACCTTCTCAGTGAGTACCCTGCCTACCCAATTTAAAATTGCAACCTGTCCCAGCTTCCCCTTCCCCACACTCCTGATCCACCTTACTCTCCTCCTTTATATTCATTGGGCTGTTAGTTAAGAAGAGTAGTTGAGACCACCCATGGGAAGTACCTGCCAAATGTGCAGTTCTGCACCTTCTGCACCTTCCAGTCTGGTTGGCTTCCTGGGTGAGAATAAAAAACGCAGGGATGTGGGAGGCCCCTCTTGACTGCTCAATCTCTGCTTCCTCACACTGCCTACAACCTCATTATCCACATGCAGGAACACAGGCAATTGCCTCGGGGTATGAGGCAGCTCGAAGAAAAGAGGAGAGTTTGGGAGGCAGACAGTATGATGAGCCAGAACCGGCAGCCAGCAGGAGGGGCCAGCCCTGCTTTCCAGAGGTCCTCAACCATCCACCCAAAAGGAACTGGGACCACAGAGCAGGACCTCCTCCTGGCACAGAGGGTATGTGTGGGGTGGAGGGTGTTTGGGGGCAGTCTGTAACTTAGGGCTCACAGGAAGTTCCTAGCTTCTTCTTACTCCCTAGGGAAATGCTCCTGCTATTGGGGAAAAAATTGTCAGTTTAACACAGTTTTGTGCCAGGTGCTGGGCAGGGAGACTGATCTGGTCCCTGCCTTTAGGGAGCTCTTGGTTGGGGGCAGTGGGAGGAGGAGAGCAGACAAGTAAATGCTTTCAATTATGTGCTATTAATAATTACTATGACAAGGTGAGCATAGGCACTGGTAAACATATATGGCAAAGGGATGCTCTTGTTCCAGACTTGGGATGGCCCCTAAGCTGAATCTTAACTCATTCATTTATTCATTCATTCATTCAATGAATTTTTTGAGGATCAGCCATATTCAAAGAGGCACTTTTTTAGGTGCAGGGCTTACAGTCATGAATCAAAAAAAAAAATTCCTCTGATTTCAAGGAACTTAGAGTCCAGGCAAGAAGACAGATATGACAAATAAACTAAAAAAATAAATGTTTACATTAAATTGTGTTTTGGTTAAAGGCATGAAGACAGTAGGAGAAACTTTAGATGGTGTGTTAATGGTGTTTATGGGAGGCTCTCTCCCTCCCCCCAAGGAAGTCAGATTTAATGCTAGAGCGTAGGATGCTGATGAGGCAGTCTTGCAAAACCGGGTGGGGTGAGTAGAGGCTCCGAAAAGGAGGGGGCAGCTTGGAGGGGGCATTCTGGGCAGGCAGGGTTCTGAGTATGGACTGCAGGCTCTGCTACTGCTGTTCCAAACCCACCCAGGCAGACCCTTTAAGGACTCAACATTCCAGCCATGCTCAACTTCATACCTCCTTCCAGGCCACTGGTGCATAGTCCCACATGTCACACCCCACTTGTCACTCAGGAGTTTGCCCAAATATCACCCCTTATGGCTTTTCCCTAAAGCATGCAGGCTGGGATGGTCACACTCACCTTTCAGTTTGCAGCCTGGGGGTGCAGCCCATCTGTCCGCTTGTCTATCTCCCACGCCAGGCTCTCAGTCCTTCGGAGCTAGGAGTCTGTAACCCTGGCATGCAGAGCCCATGGTTGAGACCAAGTCAGTGCTCAGCAAAAATGTATGAGAAGGCAGAAAAGTAGAAAGAGAAGAAGGAAGGAAGGAAGGGAGGAAGAAAGGAGGATGAGGAGAAAAAAGAAGGAGCAGACTTTTAAAAGACAATGTAAATATTTAACCCTGACAAAGGATATATTCAGAAACCCTTATAAACCAGATATTTGCAAATGTCAATCTGGAATATATTATTTTTTGCCACAAAACTTTTCCCAAGAGCCATTGCTTTCTAGTCCTTATTATGTTTTCTTCGCTTCCATCACCAGCATTAGCTCTTGGCTTTCTGTTTTAGAATGACAATTCACAGAGAAACCATTTTCTGTACATTTTTAGAATTCAACTCATGAGCACCATGTAAACCTCAAAAGCCACACTGAGATATGAATGCTGGGGTTCTCAAACCTACTCGCTGGCAAAGCAAATGGCTCTCAAAAACCAAATTAATGATGCTGCAAAATGACAAATTACTATGTGTCATAGACCTCAGGGATCCCCAGAGAATAGTGCATACAGAGAAAGTTAAAGCCAGAATGCTAATGGTGACCAAGCTCACCTGGAAGCTTTGTGGGGGAGGGAAGGGCTCTGGGAGAGACTTGGCAACTAGTTCTCCTCTCCAGATGCGGCTTGCGCTCGCTCACACTGGGCCACGGGTTTAGCTAAGTACTCGGTTACTAAGGAAACCCAAGTTGTCAGTCCTGAGCCGTATGGGAATAATGGTGATTTATTTAGGAAAAGCAAGGTTTGTCACTTTAAGCTTACTGCTACAAAATTGCTTTTTGATTACCTCCCTCCTTATTGCATTGTCTTGTCACAATAAACTACAGAAACAAGTGGCAAGGTTAATAATTATGGGCTTCATTCTTGTCACTCTCAGGGCCCAGCAAGGTCACGGTTGCAACCTGAGTGTGGCAGACAGGCTTGTTCTTCAAACCCCTCCCAGGGAGAAGAGGAGGGGTTCTTCTCTAAGGGGGGCTGTGCACACCCCGCTCTCTCTAGGAGGCTCTTACTCCACACGCACGGTGATGTCAGGGTCCTTCTGGAGCCAGAGTTCCTAAAATTCAGCCCTCCCAGTCTGAATCCAACCTGTCTTTCAAACCTAATCCAGACACCATCTCCTCTCTGGTTGAGATCATTCAGTCTTTTTTTTTTTTTTTGCCATTCAACACTCACAGTTTGTGCCTTCTGTCAAGAAACCTTGTTGAATAACTACCAGGTGCCATACACAGTGCTAGACTTTGCACGTGGCTTACTTCATTTTGCCCTCCCAACCTTCTATAAGATGGATGTCATCACTATACATGGTTATGCTTTGCCCTCCAGGTTGGCACCATTCTCTTAGGCTGGCTTCTCCATGATTTTCTGGCTGCGCATATCTCCAGGCCCAAATTTTTAAATTTTTTAAAATGTTTTAATTTATTTTAGAGAGAGAGAGAGAGAGAGAGAGAGAGACAGAGTATGAGCAGGTGAGGGGCAGAGAGGGAGACACAGAATCTGAAGCAGGCTCCAGGCTCTGAGCTGTCAGCACAGAGCCCCACGCGGGGCAAACTTATAAATCGCACAGTCATGACCTGAGCCAAAGTAGGATGCTTAACTGAGCCACCCAGGTGCCTCATCAAAGTTTTTACAAAAAGGGAAGAAAGAGCCTGTCTTGACCTGGTTAGAAAGCCCTGGTGAAGAATCGGTTAGGTTTGCCTTAGTTCAGGGGCCTAGCTCTTCATGAATGAATTCATTCAGGCAAGCAGAATCTCAGACAAACATCAGTTTCCATTCAGATCGATTATTTAGAACAATATCTGAAAATAGGGAGGCTGCTGTTTCTGTCAGGAAGAGGTTCTGGGATACAAAATGATATGTGTTCATTACGGAGCCGGATACTTGAGTATCTACTAGATACCCAACTAAAAGCACCTCCAAAAGTGTAGTCAGCACTCATACTCTGGCTGGCTGGGAGACATCATCATCTGTGCAGCGCTTCTCGAACTCAAGGCTTAGGACTCGCCATGGATGTCCCTTCTTCCTCATGTTTCATATTAGGCTGCAGACCCCGCCCTGCCAGCTCATTTCTAAAATGCTGCCTGATTTTCATTCTCTTTCCTTTACCTTACTGAGAATATAATAACTCCATCCTTCCATCTCAGCTCCTAACTGGTCTCTTTCTCTCCATTTTCCCTCTCTGTATCAGTTAGAAGACAGAAATTGCTCTAAGTTTTTCCCTACTTTATTTAAACAGAAGGCATGTGAGTGAGGACCTACCTCCAGGGATAAAGATTGTGTGTTTGCCTTAGAGCATGCTTTTCCCCATTTTACTAGAGGATCTCATTATGCGGGGAGAGAGCTAGATAGGGTACAGATGCAACAGAACACAAAGGATCCCAATAATGGGTGGTTATTCCACTCTGGACTGTTCAGCCTCCATCTTCCTGTGGAGTCTGGTGAAACCTACATAGTGTCGGTCTCTGAAGGTTTAGCAGCAGTGTTCATTAAGCTTCCAGGAGTTCTTCAATAACGATGCACAAGAGGTGTGTGTGTCTTTGTGCTGCTGTGCATAGATCCTATGTGGTATCTACAAGAATCTGTTTTACCCCAGGATGCCTGGGTGGCTCAGCTGGTTAAGTGTCTGACTCTTGGTTCTGGTTCAGGTTATGATCTCACGGTTCATGGGTTCGAGCCTCGGATTGAGCTCTATGCTGATAGTACAGAGCCTGCTTGGTACTCTCTCTCTCTCTTTTTCTCCCTGCCTCTTGCTCTCCCCTCTCTCAAATCAATAAATAATCTTGAAAAAAAAAGAATTGGGTCACCTGAGTGGCTCAGTTGGTTGAGCGTCTGACTTTGGCTCAGGTCATGATCTCATAGGTCGTGGGTTTGAGCCCCACATCAGGCTCTGTGCTGACAGCTCAGAGCCTGGAGCCTGTTTCCAATTCTATGTCTCCCTCTCTCTCTGCCCCTCCCCTGCTCAGGATCTGTCTCTCTCTGTATCTCAAAATAAAAATAAATGTTAAAAAAAAAAAAGAATTGATTTTGCCCAAAAAGGAGATTAAAGTCCTCTTCCTTTGGGACTGAGAACACTGATGATACAGGCAGAATGCAACATACACAGGAAATGAAGACCCAGAACCTAAAGTCATGTAGATAGGGAATAGCTAGCTAGCTACCTTCTGCAGACTGTTGGCAACAGCCAAGCACCAAAGAACTCAATTGGTAATAGATCTTACATCTTAGGACTCTACTTGGAGTGAGCCTATAGGCAAAGCCTACTTACAAGGAAGGGTGCAAGGAAACAGTGAGTTAGCCAGTCTTCATAGGCTTTACACAGACCTTTTTTGTTTTTCATTAATAAGGTTTTATTAGAGCATAGCCAAGTCCATTGTTTACGTATCATCAATGGATGTTTTTGGGCTACAAAGGCAGAGTTGAGTACCTGTAACACAGTTTAGCCCACAAAGCTGAAGCTATTTATCTGACCCTTCATAGAAACAGTTAACCAACCTCTGATCTAAGTGAAACATCATAGTGAATTAGACCAGGCAACTTAGGCAGATCTGGAAGGCTCCTTTTTTCCATAGCGTGTGAATTAAAATGATAATCTATTGATTTCTTACTTTTTTTTTCTCTTCCACTAAACTGTGAACTTCTTGAGAGTAGATTTTTTTCTTTAGTTTACTTTGTCTTCCTGTACTTAGCACACTCTTCTTGCTTAGTAAATGTTTGTTGGATAAATGAATGTATGTGAATTTATATGGGTGTGACATTCAGATATAGAGATACAGAAAGCATCTGCTGCCTTTGCTTACTGATCCCTAATCCTCACTGCCAGGAGCCATGTGATTTGGTTGAAGCTGAACCTTTCACTCCTACTCTAAGGTTGGGATTGTAATCTAGGCCTGTCCAACAACATGGATGAAGCTAGAGTGTGTTATACTTAGCAAAATAAATCAGTCAGAGAGAGACAAATATCATATGATTTCACTAGTATGTGGAATTTTAGAAACACAACAGATAAATATAGAGGAAGGGAAAGAAAAATAAGATAAAAACAGGAGAGAGACAAACCATGAGAGACTCTTAAATACAAAGAACAAATTGAGGGTTGCTACAAGTTGGAGGGATGGGCTAAATAGGTACCAAGCATTAAGGAGGGCACTTGTTGGGATGAGTGCTGGGTATTATATACAGGTGATGAAGCACTGAATTCTGTTCCTGAAACCAGTACTGCACTATATGTTAACTAATTTGAATTTAAATAAATACAATGGTTTTCTTTCTTGATCTTCTCAACAACTTGTGCTAAGGATATTGTAGAATCCACTTTTTTTTTTTTTTTAAAGATGAGAGAACTGAGAATTCCTGGTAGTTATGTTACTTGTGGAGGATCAGTGGCTACTAAGTGGTAGTGTGAGGTTTAAGTCCAGGTCATTCTTAACCATTTCCTTATTGAGGAGGGTGTGGAGAGTGATACTGGTGTCCTCTGTGTCTCCTTATATACACAGGTATGTAATTCTCTTTTCAGGCGGGGGTTTATTATTTTCTCAACTCATCCTTTTAGCATATTTTGAAAGTTCTGGATTAAAAAAAAACTCTTCTAGTGTTATGCCCAAGATTTCATTATTGTCCCCCAAAACCAGAGATCACCAGGGAGACTGAGTCACGCATGCAAAAGTAAAGGGCTTTATTACCAGTTTAGGCTTGCTGGGCCTAAACTCGGTCTCACAGACTTCACCAGCGCAGTGGATCCATGCCGAGAGCCCCGAACAAAGGTGGGGTAGGGCTTTTATGAGTTTGGGGAAGGGGGAGTTACAGGAAATTGTGACACAGGTACAGGGGTCCAATCATTATCCCGTAACATTATTGGCAGTAACTTTAACCATACACATTGTCCAGAGTACTTGTTACTTTTGGTGAGACCCAATCACAACATTTAGAGTGTTAACCAATTACAGAGTGGACCCAGGACCCAGGGCCCTCACGTAGGGTGTAACTAGCCTTAAGCAATAAGTGATTACCTATAGCTTCTATCTCTAAGCCTGCCCTTAGAAATGTTAAGGGTGTTAGCTGGCCTTTCCTGATTGGGTGTTACAAGGGTGGTCCCTCCTGCCTTGGGCAGTGTGTGCCCTTTTATTGTCTAATGATTCTGAGAAACCTACATCTAGGCCTCCAAGGTCAGGGGGAAACTTGAAGCCTGTCATGGAGTCAGTTTGATTCAGACCTGCATCCTTACACTAGTAATTGGTCTATAATTAATTCCTGGACTATGTATATCCTGCTTTTCTATTAAAAACAGAATTGTGTCTAGAGCATTCAAACTTGATAAATTCCCTTACTTTCCCCAGAATGTGGCTTTAAAATGTCTTCTGTCTGGCACACCTGGGTGGCTCAGTCAGTTAAGGGTCTAACTCTTGATATCGGCTCAGGTCAGGATCTCATGGTTTGTGAGATTGAGCCCTATATCAGACTCACGCTAACAGCATGGAACCTTTTTGGGATTCTCTCTATCATTTCTCTCTCTGTGCCCCTCTCCCACTCGTGTGCCTTTTTTCCCCTCTCAAAATAGATAAAAACTTTAAAAATGTTGGTCTTATCATGCATTGTGTTCAAATTAAAATAGCTACAATTTATTGAACACCTATTTTGCATCAAGCGTTATTCCAAATTCTTTGTATACATTTACTCATTTAATCTCTACAAAAATCTTAAGATATAGATATTACTGTTATCACCATTATTTTTAGATGGGATGTAGTGGCATAGAGTGGTTATTGTCTAGCATCACAGACCATAGAGCTTAGATTCGGATTCAAGTCCTTTGTTACAGAGTTCAGTGTCTAATCACATACAATTCTGCCTGTGATTGTCCGGTTTTTTGGATTTGGAGACAGGGAAAAGATGAAAGGGACAGGAAACTGTCATTTGCTGGGCACTCTGGAGAAGATGCCATACATTGTCTCACTTTATTCTTCTAAGCGCATGTTGCCTGCAGACCCTAACTTTCAAGGGAAGCTAAGGCTTCTTCCCTCTGATCGCTTCCCTTCTCTGCTAAGAGGGAACATCTCTGATATGGCTCAAGAACACAGCAGAGCTCCTTTAAGAGGGAGTGTGGAGTTTAGTAGGAGGGGCAAGGGGAGTATAAATGAAATAAGTCTTGAGAAAAGGGAAAATGCCCTGTCTTGGATAGTGCTTCCTTGAGGCCAGTGTTAGTCAGGAGCTCTGCAGGAAATGGTGTTTAACCAAAGAGAATTTAATAATAGAATTGAATAAAGTGTGGGCAGGGTTAAATGAACCCACAAATAATGTTGATGCACTCAGGGGTAGCAATAGTGAAAGTCACTACTATCCTTAGGCCTTCAAGTGAAAAGGGAGGAAGATGTTACTGGAGCCCAGGAAGTAGGGGCACCTTGCAGGAGTTATAGCCATAGAGGGACACAGACATTGCCAGAACTTCACAGGTGAAATATGGAGAAAGTAAAGAGGAAACCCCCTCCTCTATTTCCTCTTACTTTGCATCTTCTTTTGTACTGGCCAGTCATACACAGAGAGTCGGGACACCAAGGCTTTTCTTTCCAGGAAGCAGCTTCGTGCCAGCAATGGGCTCAGTGGACTAAGACCCAAAAGGCTGAGCCTTGCGCACAGGAGGGGGTTGCCTTTTGTACAATTTTTGCTCCTTTCTCTCCCATGCATGGTAACATACAGTCTATGTTACAGAGTCGTGAGGAAGGTTACACACACAGGCACATAGCTAGGTTGCCTTTCCTTATCTTGAAGTTTTCACCACATTCCTTAGGGAGGGGCTGTACCACATTTCCCCCTTTGATGCTTAGACCCCCTATTTTGGGTCAAAGAGCATAATCTTGGTTTAAAGTTTTATGTTTTCATAACATAGGTGGTCATTTTCCTTTCGACATTACCTCAATGAGATTGGAAACAGACCATATAACCAGGGGAGCTACGCAAGGTAGGATTAAGCAAACTCCCTAAATCAGGAGGATAAAACTTATGAGAGTTTTGAATCTCCTGAGAGGTGAAAACCATCCTCCAAATAACCCCCCAGGGCCCCAACCTTTCCAGGTCTGAACTGGGACTTGAGCAACCTTTCTCATTTGATCTGTGATCTCTATGACTTTTCCTTCATCTATCTGTAGGCACCAGTTGCTCCCACAAACTCCCACAAACTCCTCCCTCAGAAACAAGCAACTAATCTAGGGCCAAAGGATTTTGATAAGTAGCACTGTGCATTTTGGTTTGCTGCTTCGCTAGTAAATTAAGAGCTCTGGCAGTTTCATTGGTTATAATTTCTGCAACTGCTTGCAATCTGATTATGCAGTTTAGCATATAAATGGGAGTGCTGTAGCTCCAGGACCCATCCTTTGCTCAGGTGGCAGGGCCATAATATTGGATTATCTGTTCAGGAGGCCATTCATCATCTTTCCAGTTGCCAATTTGTAGCACACACTGTTTCCTTTGAGTCTCCCTGTCCCCATACACTTGGACTCCCAAATATTCCCCTTGCGTAAGTGAGAACAGGAAGAAAGCTGGCAATAGTTCCCAGCACACAGGACCCTACCAGCCTGAGGGAAGAACTGTATAGGCTGTCCTCCCACATATCCAGTAGAGTCCATTTGGGGCCCTCCATTCTATAACTGTGTCAACATTGTCCCAGGCCTCTAGGAGATGAGAGAAGTTAGACAGGAATGGAGATCTGGTTCAAGGAGATCTGGGGACGCCCACCATTGGGTTTCTTGGGTGACTGAGTTATAAATCTTTGGCCCAGCCATGTTAAGCTTCCAACAGAGATGGTGAACTTTCTTCCCCATCAGGCCAGGCAGTTTTTCCCAATAACTGAGATTTTGAGGAGCCAAACCCTGGTAGTGGGACTGGGATATTCTGGGATAAGAGTTGTGGGGATCTAATTCTCTAGGCTCCCATGGCCATTGATCTCTCATGCTGGTTCCTACACATACATAGCAAGAAGAGATCTTCAAAGTCTGGCTATAGTGTCTGCCTGGGCTAGAAACAAGTTTCTTACTGTGACTGAAATGGGAGGGGGCAATTTCTTATTTCTTTGTAGAAAGAGTGGGAGACTTGTTGGGATGTGGTTGGATGGGTGGTAGTGATTCTCTTGAAATATAGCGCATACCCTGGGTCTCTGTCTCAGTCATGGATCCGGATGCCAATTCTGGTACCCCATTGCCATTTGGAATCTCCTGGGTTAATGATGGTAAAATTAACAAGGCTACAGGCCTTTGATTGACAACCTGATGTAGCAGCCCCCTTCTGAAGGAGTGCTGTTGTGCCTTCTTTTTTCCAAGTAGCCCATGAAACACAACTCCAGCTGGGGCATGAAAACTCAGGTGTATAGGCACATAAACCATTTTCCTCACACATGTGTTTGTCATCAAGTCAGGATTCCTGATCTCAGTCTAAGCCTCCACATGGTATATCAAGAGCCCTTGGACAAGTGTCCCCTTTGTTTGTATGACAGATGCCTCTGAGCCAATACCTATAACCACACAAATGTCAAACAATATTGACACCGGTCATTTTGGGTTAACAGTTTGTGTCTGGCTAACCAAGGCCCTCTCTTCTTGGTAAGATCAGACTTCAAGCAAATGTATTGACTCTCTTGTGGTCTTATTGTGTCTGCAGGTCCCCAGGACTTTTACTTAGGATGAAAACTGGGTATTGTGTAGTAAGATCCAAATGACTCCCTGGCCTGAACTGGTTATGTGAATACATGGGTCACATGATGGGGAATCTAGGTCTACGGAAGGGGTCCAGATTAGAAGTAACCAATACCAATGAAGCATCCTATCCATAAAAGGAAGGTGAGTGCTAACAGAGACCTTTCACCACACTCCAGCCAGCCAGGACAAACACTGCCAATCCAATGGCAAAAAATAGAGAGTAAATCATAACAACGAGAAGCAAGGGGTAACTGAGCATCATGGTAAGGAAACACATATAGAAAATAAGGACAGTCTACTTGTTCTACCAGAATGTTGATTCCTCAAGCGTCTGCCATGCATAGATTAGTCAGCTTTTGGAGTGACTGAAGCAGGGCTGCAGTCTCCCAGAGCCTCTGGAGTTGCAGATTGCTTCTTCCGTATGGTGCCCTTGCATGGCGTGAATGGATCAGGAATGTACTCCCCGGTTCGACATTGCCAGCTTCACTCTCCTGTAGTGAATCCAGGGACCTGCCTCAGCTACCTTTACTGCAGTAGGGGTGGACAAAATGACAGTGAATGGGCCCCTCCAGAGGAGTTTTAGGGGTTGGACATTCCACTCCTTCACCTATACATCATCTCTTGGTTTAAAGGGGTGAGCATCTGTGATCAGACTCATGGGTAATTGCTCCCTAACCCGGTGGTGCAAGGTGGTTAGGATAGAGCCAAGGGCCTTCATATACTGCCTTAGCGTTAGATTGCCTATCTCATTTAATCCCCCATTATGCCCTTGATAATGGGGGAAGCACCAATAAATTATTTCATAAGAGGAGAACCCCATCTGCTTAGTGGAGCTACACCCAATTTGTAACAAGGAAATTGGCAACACCTGGTCCCAGTGTAGGTGGGTTTCCTGACATAGTTTACTTATTTGCAGCCTCAGGGTCTAGTTCATTCGGTCTACCTTCCTGGAGCTCTGGGGTGGGTATGTCGTGTGTAACTTGCAGGTGATCTTTAATCCCTTTGCCACCAGCTGCACCACCTCAGCCACGTACGCTGGTCCATCATCTGATCCCATAGTGATAGGTATCCCAAATTGAGGAATGATTTCTTTTAGAAGTTGGGCCACTCCATGTGTCTTTTCTGTGTGAGTAGGGAAGGAGGGCTTCCACCCAGCCTCAGAAAATGCACGCAAAGACTGACAGATAACAGCCTTGGACCTGAGGAAACTCGCTGAAGTCCACCATCATATTTTCAAATGGGGTGCCCCCTACACTCTGCACCCCAGGAGTCACCTTGGGTCCATGATGTGGGTTATTCTGGGCATATGTTTCACGTTGCTTGCATACTGCTTTGACTAAGCGGGAGAACTGAGGGATGTAGAAATTTCAGCTCAACATAGTCTCAAGAGCCATCCAGCCAGTAGGGGTTTCCTGATGGAACTGCTTGACAAAAGCTGGAGGCAGGGCCTCAGGAATCGCTTACTTGGCCATCTTTAAACTCCCACCATCCACCTGGAGGTAGCTTCCATTTTCAGTCTTAATCCAGGTACTCTCGTGTTGTGAGTAATTAGGGTCCCATTCTGCCAGTGGACTAGGGAACAACGTGGCCCTCAAAACTGCTGATTCCCCTATTCCTTTGGAGGCCACAGGCTTTGCCTCTTGGTCTGCCTTACAGTTTCTCCATGGTGTCTCCCCTTTGATGTCCCCAACAATGTATGACTGCCACTCTTTTAGGGGCCCTGCTGAGAATTACCCAGCCACAAGGGGCACCCATTTTTCCAGTGGCTTTCCTGAAGATAGTGAGCACACTGGTTCTGTCCTAACTTTGGTCCTAGGCAAGATGATCCTCCCCACCATTCCCTTTTTTGGCCCCAGCCTCATCCCTTTAGGGCACCTTTCTGGGAGGTTTCCAACTGCTCCATCAAGATAGCAGCTAACCGGTCTTCCTTTATCTGCATCTTCGGGCGTTTTTCCCTTCCCGCTGCCTCATTATAGTTGACAAACATTTTAGTTGCTACTTCCAGCAAATGACTGCCATTCATGCCAGTTAAACCCTCTAGCTTTTGCAACTTGTGCTGGATGTCCCTTGGGCCTGACCTATGAAAGCCGCATTGACCATCAACTGGCTAATGGGCACCTGTGGGTCAAATGCCTCGCATAGTCTCTCATAGAACTGGCTTGGGCTCTCCTCAGGTCCCTGGAGCACTTCTGTTGTTTTACTCATATGTATGGCCTCCCCCTTCCCTTTCTTCATGCCATTTAGAAGGGCTTCTCGATACCGTTCAGTCCTTGTGATCCCTCCATCTACACTTGAGTCATTTGGGTTCCATTTGAGGTCCTCCCCAGGGAAGTGAACCCGAGCATAAGCCTGGATGTCTAGAGTCCCCACTGGGGCATTCTTCTCTAACCATTTTAGGGATGTCTGGGTAATTTGGTGATACTCCTCCGTGTCAAGGAAGGTCAGGAGAAGTTGGCAACAGTGGGTCCAGGTAGGATTATGGGTTTGAATTATGGACTATGATTAGTTCAATCATAGCCTGGGGCTTCTCTGTATAGGAGGGAGTATGGTGCTTCCAGTTTAGGAGGTCTGGAGTGGTAAAAGGTTGGTACACAAAAACACACTGGCCTCCTAGGATCTGGCCTTCCTGATCATAAGAGATGGGTCCCTTAGTTTCCCTCAGTGTCATCTGTAGGGCTCCCTGGTGTTGCTTCAGGGAGACTGTCTCCACTGGCCTAATTTTCTAATTCTTTCCAGGAGGGCTGTATGGGGTTAGGACCACTGGTCCAGGTGATCCAGTCACATCTGGAGAGGCCGGTGGTGCTAGAGGTGGTGGGGCCTCGGACTAGGGGCAGGCTCCGGCGGGGTTTCAGCAGCCAGACGGCTGGAGGCACGGGTGGCAGTGAGGGGTATGGTGGGGCATACATTGGTGGGGTCCCCTCTGGCTCTCCTGACAGTATGGGTTTTTTGGTTTTTGGTTGGCATTTGAAGGAAGCCGTGACATGAGCCATCATAACTTTATAGTTTTCCTCAATACAGAGTTTTAGCCAAGGCAGCTGGGTTAGGACCAGTTCTTGCCAATAGTCAATGTAAGGAAATTGGTCGAGGTGGCCTGGATCACCCACAGTGACCCTGAACACTTGGCCACCTAGTTCACTTATCATGTGAGAGCCCTCAGAGGCCAGCCCAGCCCAATGATGGCCAATCAATTTCCAGATTGTCCAGAGCTTTCCAAGAGTTAATTTCACACCATAATCTCCTGACTATCTCTTTTTGAAATTCCTCAGCGTACACGCTAGGGGAGTTGGTTTACTCTGCTTTCCACCCATTTCCTCCCCCTGACAGACAACTTTCATGTACAAGAGAGGAAAAAGCGGCTTTATTCGTGCTGGCACTGGCTCTGCGGGCTACAACCCAAAAGGCTGAGCCCTGAGCCCAGTGAAGGGTTACTTTTGTACAATTTTTGTTCCTTTGTCTCCCATGAATGGGTGGTCTGTGTCACAGAGTCATGAGCAAGGTTGATGTGCATATGCACATAGCCAGGTTGCCTTCCCTTGTCTTGAGGTTTTCACCACTTTCCTTTGGGAGGTGCTCTACCACACTGTCAGTACTTCTCACAGACCAAACTTAACTAGAAGCTTAGGGGTAGGGAGCTCTGGGATGCTGTCCTTGTAGACCAGCCTCCAGGCAGAAGAATGGTGGATTGTGGATTTGTTTAAGTGTGAATGGCCAATGGAGAATAACCAGCACAGGGCTGGGGCCATAACATGAGCTTAAGCCTGCCTCCAGTTGGGAGATTCTCTTTGTTCTCCCCCTCTCTTGGTGTACAAACAGGTCACAGAAAAAGGAATTGACACGCTTAGGTGATCAGCTCTATAGTTTAGGGAGAAGTGCTCACTCTTTTGGGGTTGAACTTGAACTTTGTAAGGTTCTTCCTGCTGTGGAAATGGTAAGACCTAGAGGTCTAAGATTGGAATATGGTCAAGGAAAAGGGTCAACAAACAGTTATCTGCCCAAATTCCTGTGTGTTTTTTAAAATGAAGAAGCAAAAGAGGTTTTTCAGGCTATTTTATTTTTTTAATTATTTTTTAATAGTTTATTTTCAAATTGGTTTCCATAATACATCCAGTGCTTCTCCCCACAAGTGCCCCCCACCATGACAATCATCCCTTTCCCTCCCTCCCCCACACCCTTCAGTCCATGGTTCATTTTCAGTATTCAGTAGTCTTTCAGGCTATTTTATATGGACAAACAGAGAGGGCTCTGGGGCTGAAGCCCTGGTTAGTAGTGGACAGTGTTTTCCTAAAAGGTGTCTATTTACCTTGGAGCAGGACAGAGATGGTTGATGGATAAGTTGAATTACAACTCAATATCCAGAAGGGAGGTGGGTGAGGAATGGGTGAAATAGGAGAAGAGGATTAAGAAGTATGAACTTCCAGTTTTAAAACAAACAGTCATGGAGATGAAAAGCTACAACATAGGGAATAGAATAGAACAAACAAAAAACCCAACATCCGTTCCACCCTCCTTCTAGTGTGCTTTCCTGTACTGCAGTATTTTGAAAGGTATCCTTTGAGACTCCTTTGCCAGACTCCCTTGCTGTGGGAGTTCTAGGTGTCTTTGGGGTTCAGCCAATCAGGATTGGCTTGTATGAGATTTAGAAGTGAGGCAAGCCTGGCTTCTGCTCCTTCTTCTGGAAACCATGGTTGCAGGGACTTTTTCTTCTTTTTTCTGAAGCTGCAGTAGCAGCGGCTTCACTGTCCACCAGCCAGCTTCATGGGTCTTAAGATGCAGGGTGTCTGACAGTGATGCAGATGGTGCAGGTTTACTAAGTGCCACATGGCTCTGCAGCTGGCTGTGATAGAGATAGCCTCCTCATGATGGCAGTATCACAGTGGCTTCCTGACCATGGCTCTGAGGGTGGATTTGGAGCCAGTAGCTTCGGGATGGTAGCTCTCTTGGGGCTGGTGGGCATGGTTTGGAGAGTTTATTCCTAACATTCAACTTTGAGGTTGCCCTTAGCACTCAATAACCCTCCTGGACATTTGATCACTGTAATAAATTCCAGTTCTGCCTCACTTAGCGATGGTGGATTTTTTCTTCTGAAGCTGAACCTTAAACAAAGTAGGTGGCCCTAGTAATAATAATACTAGCTAACACTGAGTGCTTACTACGTGCTGAGTATTCTATGCACTTTACAGGAATTATTTTATTCATTCAATTCTCTTGACAATCCTATGTGCTAGGTACGTGTGATATTGATCACCATTTTATAGGTGAGAAATCTGAGGACTCCAGAAACCCAAAAACTTGCCCCACATTGCCAGATTTTAAGTGGTGAGACCAGGTATGCAGTGCTGTGACTGCTTCTGGTGGCAGGGCTATTGACCCTTTGTTCAATAACACAGGTATGCGAGGATTCTGGGATTCCAGATCTCAGGCATCATCTCCTTTACTGAAGATATAATTAATACAACCCAAAGAGGAAACAGAGGCCTAGACAGATTTTGTATTTGACCCAAGACCATGTGGATAATAGGTGGCCAAGCTGGGATTCAAACATGTCCCCTTAACTTCAGAATCTATGCCACGGTCCACTTGAGTCTGTTCCTGCTGCCCCACGACAGCTCTTAACATGTGAGAAGACAGCTCTCACATCTCCTCTCTGCAAGTTAAGCATGCTGAGTACTTTCAGCTGTACCGCTCTGAGCTCTCTCTCTGCCTGGATCTCCCTCCCCCAGTTTGTGACTGTCCCTCTTCAAGTCTGTCATCTTGGACAGATCAGAGAGCTCTCTGTGTGGTCTGACAAGCACAGTAAAGCCCCCTGTATGAAACCTCTTAACCTCAGTCAGACTCTTGAAGTTGAGAGGAGCAAATCTCTGTCTTGCTGCCGTCTTCCCCCAAATGCCTTCCCGGTGGGACCCATTCATTTGTCTTTAAGGAGAGTGTGACATATATATTTTCACACAAATTAAGAGCTTTTTTTTTTTTTTTTTTTGCAAGACCATTTCAAGCAGGCGGGTACATTCAGTTTCCTTTCCCCTCTGGAGCTGGAGTGGACTTTTGAGGAGTTATTTATGGGCAGAATGCTAATTACTTAACTACAAATATGTAAATACTTTGAGAATAAATTCATCACAATATATTAGACATCACATTGTAATTAAGCTCAATTAGGTATTATTAGTGGTATTAATGTCATGTAGCTCATGCCTGTTCCTAATGAATATATTAACCCAGCCTTGCTGCCACCATCCATGTGGGTGCATTATGATGATGATGATAACAGACACATAATTAGAGCATTATTGCTTTGCTTGCAAATTGTGGGGAGAAATGTCTGTCTTTGGAATCTGAATGATTGGCCTGACTCGATATGTTAGATGTAGCCAGGGGACTGTGTTATATAGAAATGAGAATTAACATGTTGGCATCTTAATCTGTAGCTTTCAAAGAAAGAGGTTTCTGGTTTTCTTTCATGGATTAGAGTAAATTCAGTAGACGTGAAGTGTGGAGCTGGAGGCTACTGTAGGCAAAATCTCAAAGACATCAACTAAAGTTGCCCAAGATCATACGAAAATAAGCAGTAGAGCCAGGATTTGAACTCTATTTGTCTGACAATAGTTCATACGTGAATTCACTTTAAAAACTTAGGGCCAAGCAGACTATGATGTAGCACATACGTATTCACCAAAATTTAGCAAGTCCTTTCTGTGAGCTTCTACTCTAGACTAGGTCATTTCTCTACAAACACACTTATTCAAGGTGCTTACCATTTGCTTCTAGAGGGATGAGAGAAAGATCAGATGGGTCAGTACAGAACTAAGGGAATAATACGGTCAAATTTTTACTCATGTTTTGGGGCTGGGTTGGGAGCACATTGGTGTTATGTAGCTAAGTTTTTAATATTGCTGGTAAGGCTGGATGTTAATTCTGACTTGGAGCAAATTGGTGAAGCCAGAGAGATGACTGTGAATGGAGAGAAAGAAGCTTGCAGGAGATTTAGATGTGTCCAACTGTGAAATTCTTTGGTGAAATATTACTTGAGTGTCAAAAGTGGAAGATGTCTTAGAGATCACGCACTGGCTTCATTTTACTGCTGAAACAGCTGACCCAGGGTCTCAGTGGTGGTCCAGATAGTAAAACCACTCTAGGAATGACTTTCAATATAAGGAACAGTTACATGGGAAAGAACCCAGAAATCAAATGGAGTCGACAGGCAACCTAGAGATTATTAAAAGCAGATAGCACTACTTAGGGTTGGAGGGCCAACAAGGGGAGGTGGAGTTATCAGAAGTCAGAAGCCAGGCCCATCTGGAAGGATCTAGAATGTTAGGACTATAGGAACCTTTAGAACTCCTGGAACCCAATGAAATGTGGAGTTATGGTGGATACACAGCATCTGCAAGATACAGCACTTGAGGCAGAGTGAGAGAAGAAGAAATACCCTGACTTTTCCCTCTTTCTCACCTTCCTGTCTTCTCTGAGAGCATCTTGATGGCTACACCTACTGGGAAGCCAGTGGTCAAAGGAGCTTGGAAAATATAATTCCAGACATACAGAAAGGAGCAGAGAAAGGACCAGGGAGGGAATCTGAAAGGAAAAGGGCAGAACTAGGAATGGAATACAGGTTTTGGGACTTCCAATATAGTGTATTTGATGTTGAAATGAAAATGTGGCTTATTCATGAGAGACTCTTATCAAAGAAGAGGGAAATAATGATGGTGACAAGAGGAACTTAGAAATATTTGCATATTTCTCATAATATTTTATAAATTTTCCAAGACCTTTCTCATGAAATATTTCACCTAATTCTTATAAATTTTGTGAGATAGACAATATTCATCCTATTTTATAGATGGAGAAATAGAAGCTAAAAGAGACGAAGTCTTAGAGTTTCATAGCAGACCAGGATTTGACCCCAGATAGGTCTTATTCTCCAAACCTAATTAGCTCATGAAAAGAAGGGAGGAGATGCTGAAATCCAGGGGCTCCTGGATTTGCATAAGTGTAGGGAAGCAGGGCTAGTAAAGACGAAAGCACACTGCCTGCTGTTCTTCCAAAGGAAGCTCTCTGCATGGCTGATGCGCTCCTCTTCTTTATATGGGGCCAATAGGGCACTCTAAGAACTCACCATAACCCCTGTATCCACAATTCACTGCAATTTTCAAAGGATGTTCACAAAGAATTACATTTCATTTTTCCAACCACCCCTAGAGGTAGTAAAGTTGGGGACAAATGGTAAGACAGAGTCACAGAAAGACTAAATGACTTAACTTGGAGCTCATCATTTACCACCCTCTTGTGCAACTTACACTTTCACCAAACTTTTTTCTACTCTCAAAATAGATAATGCCCATCATGACTTTGCATTTACTGTTCCCTCTGCTCCGAATGATCTCATTTCTCAAAGAACTTTGCCAAGTTGAATTAGTTGGTTCCTCCTGTAGTTTCTGTAATAATTCTCTCTTGCCTCTATTGTATTGCTGTGTAATGATTATTTGCTCACTTATCCATTTCTAGTAGACTCTAGTAGATTATGAGCTCCTGGATGACAAAGATTAGATCTTAATCACCTCTGCTTCCCTACATTGTGCTGAATAAATGCAGGCATGCATACATCCATAACTGAGACCCAAACCCAGTTCTCCTCAGTCCTTCCTGCCATTGGTCACTCTACCGAAGCAGCACTATTGCAAGCAAAGGAGGAAGCTGCTGACCAAGGAGCATAATCGGGGCTGATATAATGGGTTGTATAAAGCTTGAAGCCATGTTTTGCTTGTTTTTAACAGGAGAGTTCATGCAAAGAATTAAATTCTTTTCCGGAGACTTTAGTTTTGCTAAATTAGCAATTCCTGATCAATTAGACTGAAGGGCTTTCGCTGAACATGCCAGCTCTTGATTTTTTATTTTGCAGCAAAGCAAAGTGAGGGTAAGAGAGCAAGGAAGTGGCAGAGGGTCTCGGGCATACTAGAGAAAATGGCAGAATTGCAGTTCTCTGTGGGGGCTGAGGGTAAGATGAAAGGGTGGGCTGCAGCAGGAATGGAGTCTTCCCCTTTCATCAGGTTACAGAGTCCAGTTATTTCTCCACATGAGGTCCAGCCCCAAGAACACCAAGAGTTGAAGCAATTGTGACAGTTTCACAGGGTGAGGAGGGGACTCTAGCATGTACATTCTTCTCCCATTTTCTAGTTGAGGAAATGAAGGCCTAAAGAGGCAAAGTAACTCATCCAAGGCACCAGTAACCCAGTATCAGAGCAGAAGCTCTCTCTCATTTACCTCTTAAGTGTTTACCTGCACATCAGCCTCTGTGCTCAGTGGCATCTGTAGTCCTTGCCTGCCCAGGATTCATTTTCTTTCCTCTCACTGTAGCATCCTGATCTCTTCTGGGAGACTGATCTTTCTGTCTGAACTAAGTACCAGCTTAGTGGGTCTGTCAATCAAAATGCTCTTCCATCCCCCACTCACCTCCAGCCAAGGGGCTGGCAAGTGAATCGAACTTGGGTAACTGGTATCCCTTTCCCTGCAATCCAGAAATTGGAAGTAAATAGAGACCTGCCTTCAGGGGGCAGGGACCACCTTTGCATCCTACTCTTGAGGTCTGCCCTGGGCCCTTTCCTGGGCCTGTTGCTTAAGCTTTTCTGTAGAGACTGTGAGTATTCTCTTATCTTTCTTTATTTTGCTATTATAACTAGGGATCATTTGTACTCATTGTGATCAAAGGATCCTAAATGACCCATTTTCCCAACCAGTATCCTTAAGAACAGTCAGAAGGCAAGGAAAGGGAGGATAATGACCCTCCTGTGTGTGTGTGTGTGTGTGTGTGTGTGTGTGTGTGTGGCCCTTGCTCAGAGTTGTCCAATAGATATATCATGTGAGTGAATAGGACACTCAGACTTTTCTAGTCACCATATTAAAAAAGAGACATGGATGAGATTTATTTTAAAAATAAATTTTATTTAATCCAATATAACCAAAAGATTATCTTTTGAATGTGTCACTAGGATAAAAATTAAAAAACTTTATATTCTTTTTTTACACTAAGTCTTTGAAATCTTGCCTGTATTTTATACTTTTACATTTCAATTTGGATGCTAATTTTTCATCAGAAACATTTGATCTGTATTGAGATTTCATAAAATAGCTGAAAAAAGTAGATTCACACAACCACATTGTGAGTACTTGGAAGTTTCCCAATAACTGAATTGAGTATTAGCTTTCAAATTTAAATTGAATTTAACTAAAATTAAAGATTTACTTCCTCAGCCACATTAGCCACATTTCAAGTGCTCATAGCCACCCATAGTTAGTATTGGACAGCATAGCTCTTTACAGTTAATACACCCTTATCATATCCAGTATCTTATTAAAGCTCCCCAACTGTGAGGAAAGAATTGTTGCTATTATTAATACTATCATTATCATCAGTAGCATATCATACCCATTCTCCAGATGGGAAAATGGAGATTCAAAGAGATTAGATAAACTGTCTAGGGTAGTAGAGCCCAGAAGAGCTGGGCTTAGGGCTTGAACCCAGGTCTATGAGGCTAGCAGTGCCAGGCCAGGGTCTCTAGGGTCTTGCACATAGGGACGGCCTTAAAATGGAGTACAACTAGCGATGAACCATGGGAATCTACCCCCAAAACCAAGAGTACACTATATACACTGTATGTTAGCTAACTTGACAATAAATTATATTAAAAAAAAGAAAAAACACAATTAAGATTGGTGATATCCAACCATTTTTTACCTAAAAAGAAAAAAGGAGCACAACTGAGGTTGACACTAATATGTGTGTGACCTGGGACACACTGTTTGTCTTCTCTGAGATGCCATTTCCCTATCTGTGAAACAAGTGGCAGACTGCATCCTCTCTGACTCCTTGTAGCTTTATCATTCTACTTCTCTCTTATGGCATGCCAATAGAAAATAGAAGCTATTGTTTATTTTTTTAAACTTTTTTTCAAAATGTTTTCTTTATTTTTGAGAGAGAGCAAACAGGGAGGAGTAGAGAGAGTGACAGGGACAGAAGATCTAAAGCAGGCTCTGTGCTGACAGCCAGGAGCCCAATGTGGGGCTGGAACTCATGAGCGAGCTGAGCCATGAGATCATGACCTGAGCCAAAAAGTCTGACCCTCAACTGAGCCACCCAGGTGCCCGGAAGCTATTGTTTATTGAAACATGGCACATGCGACCCACAGTTCAAAGCACTTAGCTTATATTGCTTCATTTGGTCCTCACAATAACAGTATGAGCAGAAGTCTAATCAGTTATGTCCCCATTTAATAGACGAAGAAGCCAAGCGAATTGCCCAAGTCCAACAGGCAGTTGGTGGCAGAGTTGAGATTTGAACTCAGGCTATCTTGTTGCAGTGGCAGGTGCTTTATCATCGAGCAACATGGCCTCTGTGATGGAAACTCAGTCAGGACAGGGGTTTTGTTTCATTCCCTGCTGGAATCCTAGTGCCTGGCACGTAGTTGGTACTCCATTAATAATTGTTGGATGAAAACACGGATGAATGGGTGGGGAGGAAGAGAGAGCCCACTGTTGTGCGAATTTACTTCTTGGATTTCTGATCTCTGGAGTATTTCACAAGTGCAAGTAGGTATTTGGTGTTCTAAATAAACAAAGTCTGGACACATTAAACTTTTCAGGTGAAGTGGAGATATGATTTCTGTAACTGCGTCACTCATTTTTGTCTTTTCTCTAGCATGTACATATACCCTTGGGGTGGCCAGTGACTGTGAGAAAGCCCCATGGAGCCCACACCTAAATGGAAAACAGATTTCTTTTCATTTATGAGGACCTACATGAGGAAAAACATAAAGGTTGTGATGACAAATGTTACAACCCACACAACTTAGAGACATAATATTTGTACTCACATTATTTCTGATATTAACATGTAAAATTTTTCTGATACCCTTTCCCTGTAGCCTAGCTCTGTGGCTATAAATAGGTAGGTATTTTACCATATACTTGAACAGTTCTACTCTTGGAGTTGAAAGACCTCTTTTCTTTCCTAGGCTTTCATATACTTACTGTGTGAGCTTGGGCAAGTTTCTTCAGTTCTTTGGTGCTCTTTTTTCCCTCATTTTTAAAAGGAAAAGAAGGTCTCAAAGGCTTTTCAATTTGCGGCTCTATAATTCTATGGAATTATAGCTAGTCATAGAAATAAGATCTTACTGCTGGCAGACAATTCTTTAAATATGTTTCTCATCCATCCAACCACCTATCCATTCATCCATTTATTTAAGAAACATGGAACATTACTGTATGCCAGGCATCACTCTAGGGATTGGGGATGCAGAAATAAAAACAAAACAAAAACAAAACACAGTTCTTGCCTGTAAGTGCTCCTAGTTTTGATAGGGAGACTGAGAAGAAAATAGACAATTGTGGCACAGTGGGGTGAGTTTTCTGCTAGACTGAAGAAGTGCTTATCGGTGGTAACCAACCCAGTTTGGGGGTCAGAGAGGTCTTTTAGGGGATGATGGCTTGTGAGCTGTCCCTGAAGGATGAGTATGAGTTAGGGAAAACGTGAAAGGAAAGCATTTTGGGCAGAGGATAACATGCACCAACATGGAGAGAAATGAGAGATTCCAGAATCTGCCCTGATAGTTCAGAATGGCTGGGTCAAGGGAATATGGGGCACTTCAGGAGAGGAGGTCAGGATAGGAGCACAGGCTAGATTGCCAAAGTTCAGGGTGCCGAGCAAAGGTGCTTGCACCTAGCCATGAACAGCCACGGAAAAGTTTGAAGCAAGGAAATGACATGGCAAGATTTGCCTCCTGGGACAATTCCCTCAGCCATACTGTGGAGGAGACCCGCAGGGCATCTTGGGAGGCCAAAAGACCAGTGGGAAAGTTACAGAACTAGAGTAGGGGAGAGATGACAGCATCTAAAGGAGGAAAGAAGCAGTGTAGTTGGTGTGATGGGGCAGTTTTGAGAGGTAAGGTATGCAGGATGTGGGGATGAGGGCAGGAGAACACCAAGTTAAGGCATGGACCACAGGCGGACAGTGTATTTTCCACGAAGATGGGAAGTGTGATGTAGAGGCTTTATGATTCCATAATGTCAAGAGAGAGGTTGTTAGCATCTCTGACTGTTCTGTTTGGGGGGGTGTTTCCCTTCCATTTAGCTCCAGAATATGTTCTATATTAAATACTGTCAGTGTAATTACAGAATGCGATACACTGTAATTATGCTCCATAATTACATTTTCTTCCATTAGCAGCATGGCATTCCCACTTGGTGTAGGCCCCCCAGCACCCTGGACTGTCAGCATGGCCAGGACTGCAGGGGCCGTCAGGAGCAGATATAAAATTCTCTTTCTCTGCCTTTGTCAAGTGATACAGTGGGAGTCACGGGGAGGCAGGGCAGCATAATGGGTAAGAATATGGGCTTTGGAAGCAGGCTGCCCAGGTTTGAATGACAGTATTAGCTTTGGGGCTCAGGCAAGTTACTTGATGTTTCTATGCCTCAGTTTCTCTGTTTTTAGGAAAGAATAGATTCTGTATCACAGAGTTATTTTTAAGAATAAATGAGGTAATGGATGGTAATGACCTCTCATGATTCTTGTCAAATTTAAGCCCTCGATAAAATATTATATTGATGGGAAGTAATGACAAAAGGGGAGTCTGCTCATCCTCAGAGTCCTGGAGTGATATCTTGCCTCTGTTGTTGGGGGGGCGATTTTTTTAAAAGTTCATTTATTTTTGAGTGAGGATAGGGGCAGAGAGAGAGGAAGAGAGAGAGAATCCCAAGCAGGCTCCATGCTCTCAGCACAGAACCCAATGCAGGGCTCAAACTCACAAACCACAAGATCATGCCCTGAGCCAAAATCAAGAGTTGAATGCCTAACTGACTGAGCCAGCCATGTGCCCTGATATGGGAGAGATTTTAATATGCCAAGTGCTAAGCTATCAGGAAATGATGTTTTCACATCATATAATCATAAAATGTTCCTAAAACTCACCTAGTCCTCTGACCTCATTTTATAAATGAGTAAACAGAAAAGATAATCAACTTGTCACATAAATCATTAGTATCAGAGATGTCTTGTACACCTGGACACCTTACTCCTTGACTGAAGTTTTAACTTTTTAAGTATGTCTCTACATTTTACAAAGCATACAACATGCATTCTTTTTTTGAAAACCTTTGAATAACATTTACCATTTTATTATTTTTGAGACTTTGTTTTATTTTTTTTTAGAAATACTTGAGGTTTACAACAAAATTGAGAGAGAGGTAAAGAGATTTCCCATATTATCTCTGCCCCCATACATGCACAGCCTCTCCAGTTGTCAACATCACTCACCAGAATGGAATTTTTTTTTTTTTTTACTAAGGATGAACCTACATTGACACATCTATAATCACCCCAAGCCATAATTTATCTTAGGGTTCACTCTTGGTGTTATACATTTATGGGTTTGGACAAATGGCTAATGACATCTATCCATCATTATAATACCATGCAGAGAATTTTCACTGCCCTGAAAATCCTGTTACACCCATTCATCTTTCCACTTTCCACACCCTCTGTTCAGAATCACTGATCGTTTTATGGTCTCCATAGTTTTACCTTTTTCAGGATGTCATATGGTTGAAACCATCCAGTCTGTAGACTTTTCAGATTGGCTTCACTTAGTAATAGGTATTTAAGTTTCCTCTGTGTCTTTTCATCACTTGATACTTCCTTTTAGCACTAAATAATATTCCATGGTCTGGATGGACCACAGTTTATTTACCTACTGAAGGATATCTTGGTTGCTTCCATGTTTTGGTAATTATGAATATGTAACATGCATTCTTTTAGTCCATTCTGAAATGACTTTAAAAATATTATCTCTGTATATGAAATAAAGGGGTATAGAAACTGAGTCTGGAGGAGGTAAGTGGCTTTTCCAAGGATACCCATTTAGGAAATATTAGGCCTGGAGTTTGAATCGCCATGTCCACTGCTTCTCATTTATGTTTCTCTTCCTTTTCTCCATAAATATTTACTGAACATCTGTCCTGTTGTAGATACTATACTACTCACCACAGGAATATGAGGCTGCTTGTCCACAGGTGCTAAATTGGATATCTGTACCATTTTTAACTGGGAAGGTAGAATGGGATAAAGGCCAGTTGGCCATGTAAACCTGGGTGTCTATGGCTAAAAAGAACATGGTGAGGTGGAGGAGAGGATGGGCATTGCTTCTGGATGAGCTAATCATGAAAAACTTGGTAACTGTGCTAAACTATGACGGGGAAAAAGGAGTCAGAAAGTGAATTAGAACCTTTTTGGTTTGAAGTGGCAAAAATCTATTCAAGGAGTTTAAGAAAAAGAGAATTTATTGGCTCGCATAATTTGGAAGTCCAGCAAATGCTGGTTCTTGGCAGCTTTCTATCCGGGGGCTCAGATGATATTATCTTGCCTCTCTCTGTTACCATCTCCTGGTTCTGCTTTTCCCTTCTTGGCATTATTCATCAGGACTATTCCTTTTGAAGGGTGGGCAGGATGGCCCAGTAGCCTCAAACTCATGTTCTCTAAGTTGAGCAATACCCAGGCGATAGCAGCTCCAGTGGAAAATTGAAGGGAGGACTCTGGATACTTTGGCTTGGGTTATTGTCCATCTCTGAAGTCATCACTATGGCCAGAGAGTGGGCCATTCTGTGGGACATAACCCAGAGATGGTATTAGATCAAGGTAAGCCACCTGAATCACATGGAATAGGTCCCCCATCAGAGGGACTTTGGGGGCATCTGGGTGGCTCAGTCAGTTAAGCATCTGACTTCAGCTCAGGTCATGACCCCATGGTTCGTGAGTTTGAGCCCCATATAAGGTTCTTTGCTGACAACTCAGAGCCTGGAACCTGGTTTGAATTCCGTGTCTCCCTCTCTCTTTCTGTCCTTACCCCACTCACACAGTCTCTCTCTGTTTCTCAAAAAATGAATAAATGTTTAAAAAAAATTTTTTTTAAAAAGGAAGAGGGATTCTGTCAGCAACAGATGATGTGAAGGGGACCTGAGAAAATCCAAATCCCAAATGCCCACTATAGGAAACATTCCTCAGAAGGTAAAGAGCAGAGCAAAGGCCTAGATGTGGAGAGGCATAGTTCTTGTTGAAAGACATGTACAAAACTGAGAGATAAATTTGCAAAAGTAAGTTGGGGACAAACTGCAGAAACTTTAAGTGCTGTGCCAGGGATCCAGACATAGAGACGATTTTCCCATGATCAACCTCTCCAAAAAGGAAAATGGTTAGCTCACATCCCTGCCTTGGCCTCTCTGTTCCAGATATGCCAAACTCTTACAATTCTTTGAACACTCTATGCTTTCTATTCATTCCAGGACAGTATCTGCAGTTCCATTTCCTCTTCCTGAAATTGTTTTCCTCTTTGATTGGACAACTCCTGCTTGGCTGTAATGTCTCACTTAGAGGTCATTGCCTTCAGGAAGCCTTCCCTGGCTACCACCCCCAATGGATTAGATGTTCCCACAGCTTTCTGTACACTTACTTCATTGCAGATGCCTGTTTCCTTATCTGTGTTGCTAGCACCCACGTATTCAGTGCTTACAATGTGCCAGGTTGATAGTATTCTTATCCTTATTTTACATACAGGGAAATTGAGCCAAAAAGAGGTTAAGTAATTGCCCAAGTTATATAGCAACAAAGTGATGGAGCTGAAATTTAGACCCAGAAAGTATGCCTTCAGACTTTTGTATTAACTGCTATTTGAGTAGGTGATATTCAGGATTGTATGCCCAGGATTAATGCATGCTTGTCCAGTAAATTTCTGTTGTTTACATAAAAGAAGGCAAGTAAATGAAAAGGGATGGAAAGGTTGATGAGATTCCCATCATTGTAGTTGCTCAAGCAGAGGCCTGGAGGATATCAGTATGGTTGGTAGAATACATTATTACATAGTTTAGAGTGTGTATTAGATAGTCCTCAAGTTTCCTTTCAACTCTGTAATTTTTCCCTTTAGGCAAAAAAGAAACGGAAGGCATTTGTGCAATCAGGTGACCCAATCACACTCATCCTTGGGGGAAATAACTCTGACGGTAGCTCGTAAGGTGGATTAAAGAAGACTGCAAATGTTTGGTTAATAGGTTTACACCTCAGCCCACTGCTGGCTATGGAATTGGCAAGGAGGTCAGCTCTCCCTCATTATCACAAGACAATTACTTTTTGATTCTTAGCCTATTATTTGGGAAATTCATCCCTTCCAACCTGGGTTCCCTTTGAACTGAGGAATAGAAATGAGGCCACATGTTAATTAGGAGGCTATCAGATGGTGTTGGAAAGGGCCTTGGACTTGGAATCAGAGAAAGTGAGTTTGAATCTTGCCTCTATTGGGAGCCTCAGTTGTCCTAATCTAGAAAAGAGGACCAGGAATACCTGTTCAGCCTGTTTTCAGCCTCTTCATGAAGATGAAAAAACATGAGAGATGCCAAAGTTCTTCTAAGACACAAAGGCAGTAGGTGTAGGGAAGCTGCAGGCACAGGTGTTGGGGGCAATTGGCTCAGCTTCCTCTCCTCCCATCCCCCTTTCCTGGATCCTCCAAGAAGAGAGTGGGGTGGGGAAGACAGAAGAAAGGGCCATATTAGAAAGAGGGAGCAATTCCCCAGAATCATAAATTCTACCTCAGGACCTTAACAGACTGTAAAATTGTTATCTGAAGACTGGAAGTGATTTATCGAAAAATAAAAACTCCCCCTCCACTGCAGAAAGCATCCTTAAAGATCTTATATATGATTTCATAAAGCTGCATGGCATCTTTTCAATTCCTTCCCAGGAATTGGCCGGGTGGGCCCAGAGCCCAGCATGCTGATGAAGTGGAGGAGCGGCTGAGGCTTAGAAGGAGAAAAATCCAATTACTCTTGCCCTGGGATAAAGGAATTCTGGGGATTTGAGATCACTGGAGCATAATTGGAATTCTAATAAAGTGAATTTTTTGGGGGATGGTGTGGGGATGGAGTTGGTGTATGGGGAAGTACAGGTTCCCAAGCCAGCTGTGGGAATGGTTCCAAAAGATGTTGTCATTAGGCCTGTATTTTGCTGCCTGGAATTTTCCACAATACAGATTTGCTTGTGGGCAGCTGGAAGCAAAATTGGGGAGAAAGTAAAGTTTCAAATCTCCCAGCTACCTCAGCTGGACAGGATTCTCACTGAGGGTTGCCAAAAACCTGGCCAGAGGTCAGTGTACTTGGCCTTCATGTCTGTCCTTTAAAATGGATAACCCTTAGGGTGCCTAGGTGGCTCACTTGGTTAAGTGTTGGACTCTTGATTTTGGTTCAGGTCATGATCCCAGAGCTGTGGGATTGGAGCCCTGTGTCAGGCTTTGTGCTGAGTGTGGAGTCTGCTTAAGATCCTCTCTCTCTTCCTCTGCTACCTTTCCCCACTTGTGTGCTCCCTCTCTCTCTCTTTGTCTCTCTGTCTCTCTCAAATTAAAAAAAAAACCACCAAGAACCATTGAATGTAAGGTCTGCAAGGAACCTTAATGATCATATAATCCCATGAGAAGAAAATGCGATCTACAGGGAAGGACTGGCCCAAAGTCATGTATCTAGGAATAGAATCAGGAGATCTTACATCCAGAAACTTAGAAGCCATTGGTTTAATATTTCTGTATTCACAGCAATCACTACATTATCCCAGACAAATTAATGTCTAGTTTCTGTTGGGATGTATATACCAAAAGAGAACTTACTATCTCATGAGCTAACCCATTGTACTGTCAGACAGCCATGCTCATTGGCAATTTGTTCCTTGTATGAAGCTGAAAATGGTCTCTGGATGATATCCAGTGGGAACAGGGATCCCTAGTTTTTAAATTTTGAGCAGAGGTGTTCTATCACCTTGTACAAATCTCTTCAGCTCTCTGAGGCTTAATTTTCTCATTGGTGCAAAAGAGACTGTAAATACCTCTTAAGAGTCAGTGAAAAGTCCATGGAAATTTCTAGAAAGTATTTAGCTTACAACAGACCTGATGCTCAACCAATGTTACTATCTTTATGATCATTTGTAGAATGGGGATACTTACCTTCTGTGGGCATCACAAGAGGTACTGTATATAAAGCCCCAAGACAGTGCTTCCTCTCTTGGCATGACCCATCTTTTCCCACCGGTGCCTCTGTGCACATCCTGGCTCCTATATTACACTTTAATTTTCTTGAAGAAAGGGTTCGTGTCTAATTCTTTTCAGTGTTCCTCCTAGGACTCGGCTTTTAGAGGGCCTTTACTGTGTGTTAAATGAATGCAGGAAGTTCATGGGTAAACCTCTTTAGTTCCAGGGCTCTGGATCAGGTCACGCTCCACGTGGCACACGTCAGAGGCTCCGAGGAACTGAATCTCTGTGTGTGTCATATAGCACCTGTAGTGATACTTCTCAAAACTCCTTTTTTTCCCTTCTAAGTCCCCACTCCTTTCATCTTTCTGAAGCTAAAATTTCTTAAATACCCCAGCTTGAGTATTCTCTGCCCCCCACTTCTCATTATCATGTAAATTGATAGCTTCTTTTGTTTCTTTTTTAGTTTCCTTTCTGCTCATATTAACTAGATTTTCCACTTACTTATTCATTCCTTTAATAAATATTTTGACAAGCACTGCTCTGAGCACTAGAGATGGAGCAATGAATAAGACAAAGTTCCTGTTCTTCAATGGAGCTTACTTTCAATGAAGGAGAGAGAAAATAATTAGAAATAAGTGACTGTTACAATTTAATAAAATAATGCCCATAATGAAGTAATGTGAGATTAACTTGGGTCAGAGGCCAGCTCTAGGTAGAGTGTTCACGGAAGGCTTCGGTTAGGAACTTTCAATTGAATTGATACCTGAATGACAAGGATTTAATCATACAAGGAAATGGGGGAAGGATATTCTAGACAAAGAGAAGAGCAGGAGCAAAGGTCCTGAGGTAGCAGTGAGCCTGTTAGGTCATTGGGTCTGAAACTGAAAACGCATCAGAATTGCTGGGAGGGCTTAGTAATCCACAGATTGCTAGCCCTATCCCTGGAGTTTCTGTTCAGGTGGTGGGAGTGGGGAGAGGACTGGAGAATTTGCATGTCTAACTACTTTCAGGGGATGCTGCTGCCGCTGGACCAAAACCCACACTTTGAGAACCACCAGTTAGAGAAAGAGAATATCAGGGTGCATGGAGCCAGTGAGTGAGGAGGTGAGGAGTAGGAATTGAGGACCGAGAAGCAGGTGGAGGCCAGATCAAGTAGGGTTTTGTAAAACACAATAAGGAGTTTGGATTTTCTTCATGGGGCAATGAAAAGCCAAAGGTTTTTTTTGAAAGGTCTTTAGTAGGAAATAGACTTGGTTTGTCATATATTATTTTGGCTGCTTTATAGAGAATAGATTTCAGCGAATAAGAGTAGAAACAGGGAGAGATGGAGGGTGCTGCAGGGTAACTGGTGGGAAACAACAGTGTCTTGCCCCAGAACAGTCACTGGCAGATGTTGGAGGCATTGCTAGGTGGCCTTGGAGTGGAGCAGACTTCTTAGGCTCAGCACTGTGGACCCTGAGGGCTGGGCAATCTTTTGCTGTCCTGTGTATCGTTCTGTGCTTAGCAGCATCCCTGGCTTCTACCTGCTAGATGCCAGTAGCACTGCCTCCCAGATGTGACATCCAGAAAGGTTTTCAGATATCACCAATATCCCTTAAGGGAAGGGGCAAAACCACAGCTGGTGGAGAACCACTTTCTTTCATTTATTTAACAAATATTTCTTGTTGCTAACAAATATGTATATGATGGGGTTGTAATAGGTGTCAGTATCCGGCTGTGAATAGAGCAGACCAAATCCCTATTGCATTTCTAGTCAGAAAAGAGGTGGAGTGTGAGTAGAGGCAATGGGGAGGAGGTGGTGTTTGAGTCCTAGCCATTCTCAAGATCTGCAGCACAGAAATCTGACAAAAAGTGAATTCTCCCTGGAGGGCAGAGCCAGGGAGAAGTTGGATGTACAAAGACAACATCACATTTAGCAGGTAGGGGATGCGGGGGAGGTGGGAGAAGATGGAAGAAGAATATTTACATATTAATTTTGTCATGCAGGTGTGAATGAATTTCTGGAGACCAGAAATATACAGCAGCACTAGGTTAAAATGTCACATCTTTCTTTCTCTGCTACTAGCATACCTCCCCTGTGGTGGAGGGGACCGCCTGTGGTCACTGACATTCTAGATGGACCATCAGACAGGTATCATTTGATATTTTCTTTCCTCCAGCTGAGAAAGTGGGTCCAGAGAGGCTAAGTAACTTGTTATAGACCACACAGCTGGTGAGGAGCATGTCAGTATTCCCACTCCTTGAACCCACTGTATTTTCATTAAACTTGGCCACTAAGAATCATTTTTTTTCCAGCAGCTTCATTGGAGTGGTAGGTAGAGGTCTATAGGATGGTGGTGGAGGGGATTATACTCTCTCTCATAATTATCTTGGAGCAGAGAGTCAGAGAGAATCAGAGCAGGTGCCAGAGGAGATGACCTCGAAGGCCGCGTCTCCCGAAGAGCCCGGGGACAGCGGGCCATTGTCGTCAGTGGCATATATTTCTAGTGCAATTATCCCATCCTCCCTTTACAACTCTCTCAGAAGTTCCTCCCGTGATCATTAAAACTGGCTCTGGGCTGCGGCTTTGAAAGCGGCCGGAACCGCCCAGGGCTGGATCGTATCCTCGTTAAGCAGGACGGCTTTCCAGAGACTTCAACAGGATTTCTGCCTCGTTACAAATTGAGGGAGATGCGACCGGGCCGTGCCAATTACAGGTGGGCGCCTCTCGAAAGTGGTTGTTCTCTTTTGCTTTCAGAGATCCTGAGATTTCCGGCTCCATTTAAACTCAAAGGCAAGCCCATGTCTCCTCTGGTGTGTTGCTACCCTGCAGGTCACAGGAGCCAGAGCTGAGAGAGGACAAAGGAGGGGGGAGCAGGCTTGGAGAGAGGAAGCGGCTCCACACAGTGGTTCACCTACCTGGGGCTTGACAGTCTTGGGTTTGCAGACCTGCTCTACCAGGACTTTACACAGGCACTCTGATCTCTCGGTCCCTCAGGTTCCTTTTCTGAGATGAATAGCACAGTGCCTGGCACTTGATAGCACTAATAAAACTATGTTTTGGGGGTGCCAAGCCAGGAATGCTCTGTTGAGGTCTGGCTTGTTCTTCCCCAAGGTCAGGGTCAGTCACCAGCCTCCTGGAAGAAACCAATGGGTGCGCAAGGTTGGTAGAAAAGAGAGACAGACACACAGTCCTGTAAGAGATGGGATAAGTCTCCTCTGAACCTCAGTTTCCTCATCCATAAAGTGGGACAACAGTGACAGCATTCATTCATTCAGGCACCCATTTCCTCATCATGATCTGAGTGCACTCACCCTTGTAGGCTCTGGGGTACAACAATGAACAAGAGAGATAAAGGCCCTTCTTTCATAGAGTTTATGCTCTAAAAGGGCAGCCTTTTATAAGAAATAATTAAAATAGGAGACACAGAATAGATTTATAGGTTATGATCAGTGCTCTGAGAGAATTAAAATGGGATAATGTTACAAAGAGTACTTTGAAGTAATCTACATGGGGTGGTCAGGGAAGGCCCCTTGCAGGTGACATGTGAGTGAGCCCCTGTAGTGAGAAGGAGCCAGCTATGAGGAGAATGGGGTTGGAAACAGCAAGTGCAAAGGCCCGAGATGATGGAAGGGTCTTTTGTGGAGTAGATGGTGGTGGGGTGTTACCCAGAGTGCAGTGAGTAAGTACCAGGGGCAGTAGTGTGAGATGATCCTGTAGGACGAAATGCAATAAGGTGTATGAATGGGGCTTTTTAGATGGTAAAGCACTGACCCTGGAGAATTAGGTTGATCAATATGGAGAGAGAGTCTGCTAGCCCAGTTGGGACTGCCAGCCCCGTGTAAACTGGAGGAAGAGGGAAAAGCAAGCAGGAAAGGATGAAGAGAGAGGTTAGCTAGGGATGGAGGGTGGATGGACAGCTGTTCCCTGGGCATCTACTGCCTCCAGGCATCGTGCTAAAGGGTGTTTCTTCTCACCTCATCCTCCCAACCACGCGGAGTGTCACAGATAAGGAACTTAATAGTCGAGAGGTTTAGTGACTTGGCTTGGGTCATAGACAAAGTTAGATTTGAATCTAGATTCTTAGGGTCCTGAGAGTGGGCTTGCAGCTTTCTCAATATAATATTTCCCACTCAAAGCCATGACTCTTATTAGAAGGGAGGCTGACTCTTCCTGATGGGCTGCCCAGGGCCAGGCACTCTTCTAGGAGGCCTGGGGAAGAGACACACTCAATCCAGGTGCCCTTGGGGCTGACAAGGGATATTGGTCATGCTGGCCCCCAGTTACTTTGGGGGACTGTGTAGTGATCATATGATTGGTCTCAGTTATTAGAGAGATGAGACATGAGGAATCCAGGACTCATGTCAAGTAGAACAAATGGCCCAGCCTCTCTACTTCATCTTGCAGCAGTCCAGTAATGCACTGGTCTGTCCACAGGAACTTACTGCTTGTGAGATCTGACCCCTGAGACATGGTGTCTTACCAGGCAATCCCAGTCCTAAACTTGTACCCAAAGGGGCTCTTAGAATCCCAGGGCTTGGAGGAATTCATCTCTTGCATGCATTCTGTTGACATGCCTTCCAAGTAGGTCACTCAGCCAGCTTGCTTAGTGCCAGTGATGGGGGTCTCAACACCTCTCTGCAAGGCTGCGTGTGTTGGCCCTGAGAAAGTTCTTCATGCTGAGCAGAAATCTGGTAACTACCACCTGTTGGCCTAGATCTGTTTCTGAGAATTCATAGAGCAAGTCTGGTCTCTGTTCACTGTAATAACCCTTCAGATGTTCTTTAGAATCTTTTCCAGACTAAATTTAAAGTCCAAGATTTTGATAATGTAGACTTGGGTCTCTCCACCATTTTGTCTGCAATGTGTGGGTAGTTAAAAGCATGGAGCTTCTGGAGTCAGAAAACCAAGGTTCAAAATACTGTTTAGTCACTTATGCCTGTACAAGTTGTGTGTGTTTGTGTGTGTGTGTGTGTGTGTGCACGCATGCACGTGGGTATCCATATTTACAAACATGTATGGGATGTACAAGGGCAGTGGCAGTGGATTCTGAACACTTAGGCAGCTATTAAAGGACAAGTCAATGCTCAGAGCTGCCCATCCAAGATCTGATTTCATCCGCACAACTCTGGAAATGCTGTAACTGCCTCTTTCTATTTTACCCTTGAGGGAGCTGAGACTCAGAGGTTAAACAACTTGCTCAACTCACACATCCAGTGACAACACTTGAGTTTAAAATAAAACCTCTCTAATCTCAAAACCCTAAAATAATAGTTAACATTACTGAGGGTAGGATTCTGCATCTGTAGGTGAGAATAAATAATGATGCCTTCTTCCTGAATGCTGGGATATTAAGAGAAAGTGTGAAAGGGAAGGTCATGAAAATCCCAAAACACTATAATATTTTACTTACTTTCTTTTCTTTCTGTTTCTCTCAATTCTCCCGAGAGTTGGGGAAAAGGTTTTGCTTTAGTAGAGTTACTTTTGGTTGCAAAAATAGATCCCAATTTTGGTTAGCTTACGCAAAAATGGAAATGTACTTAGGGGCCCAGGGAAAGTTAGCAGAATCCAAAAGAGTGAACCGGCCAAGCCTTAAGAATGGTCAAGGACCAGGGACAGTCCTTTGGACTTCAGCAGCAGGAATTTACTTAAAGTTTGCTCTAAAAGTTTGACTTTACACAACTCAGCTGCAATGCATCCCAGTCTGTGTCTCAGGTCAAAATTCCCAGTTTGTGCTAAAGAGGTGGAATGTCTCAGTAAAGCCAAAGTGTGGGGTCACATGGAATAGATATCACCACGGGGCATAGACCCTGACAGCTGGAGACAGGTTGCATAGCTTAGGCAGTTACTGCGAGCTAGGAAGCTTGTCCTCAAGTGGCCCAGGCTGTGGGTAATCTCATGGTCTTCCAAGGCATTCCTTGTGGAGAAATTGGATTTACAGCAAGCTCTAATTATTTTGTTTGTTGTTTATCTTCTCCACTACCATATAAGCTGCTTTAGGGCAGGAAGCATGTTAGTATGTTCACTATTCTAGTATCAGCTGCCAGCAGAGCCTGTAGTGTGTGGTGCTAACTCCATAAATAAATGCAGGAAAAAAATGAATAAGTGTTTGGAACTGGACACAAATAAAGTCACCAGTTCTCTCTCCCTCTCCCCACCCACTCAACAGTTCCTTCAACAAATATTTATTGAGTGATTACTGTGTGTCAGAAGGTGTTTTAAGTTTTGGGATATAGCAGGTTTTACTTTTGTTCATATTTTCTCTCTCTCATCTTTTCTCTCTCTCTGAATGTCTCTTCTCCCATTGTGGACAGACTGTGCTGCAGTACAGATGCCTATCTGTGGCCACTGATACAAATCCTTTCATATAATTACTAAAATTTACCCTGCCAGTTAATCATTTTCTTAGGCAGTAAGTGGACTTTGATTGGGCCACCACAGCATCACTCACTGAAGAAAGGGACAATGTAATTGGCTGGTCAGGGTATCTCAGTAGAGGGCAGAGGGCAGGGCTGACCCCAAATTGGCAGCTTTGCTGGAATGATATGACTGCAGTGGAGAGTGGCAGCTCTTCTAAGGGAGCTGACAGACCAAAACAGCAGATGTCCACTCCAGGAGCATATGAATACAGAGACTTTCTCCTGCTTGATGCCAGAGTATATGCTCATCTTCATTCTTTCTCAGTATATGGATTCCTCAGTGTAATCAAGACTCCATCAAGAATTGATCATTACAAGTGTCACCAGCTGTGGGCAGAACATTTATTTTATGTTCTTTCCTGGGACTTGGATATTTAAGTCAATTCGGCAGATATTTATGGAGCACCTTCTATGTCCATGCAACATGTAAAAAAAAAAGCAAGGATAGAAATACAGAGGAGAGAAAAACTGACATATTGGTAGCCTGAATATGGAGTATGCTCTGGGTTTGAAGAATACATTAGTTACAACAAATATCTAACAAAGTCATGAGGAAAAGCAATCATTTCAGAAGATGTGGAAGGAAAGAAAGAAGTGATATTGAGAACCTACTATGTGCTGAGTTTTGTTTTAGGTGCTTTCATGTATTCATTCATTCACTGAATAAATCTCTTGAGTTGCCTACTATGTGCCTCGTACTGTTTCAGATGCTGAGATACCATAGTCAGTGATCTGAACAGATAAAAATTCCATACATTCAGGAAGACTGCATTCCGGTGGGGAAAGACAGATAATAAGTAAAATAAATTTAAAAATTGCATGCCCAATTAAAGGGCATCCATATCATAGAGGAAAACAAGAAGGGGATAGGACATGCTGGGGTGCAGATTGCAGTTTTAAATATGATGGTCACAGAAGATGACATTTGAGCAAAGCAATGGAGAAGGTGAGAGGTTAGTCTTTAAGATGCTAAGGGGAAGGGCTTCTAGGTAGAGGAAACAGCAGGTGTCAGCCTCTGATATGGAAGCCTGCTTGGAGTGTTTGAGAGACAGTAAAGAAGTGAGTATCCTTGGAGGGGAGTCCAAGAGGGACTGAAGGGGAGCAGGCAATGGGGGCAGATCCTGAATGGCACAGGGTGGGCTGAGGGAGGATCATGCTGGTCCTTTCAGGACATAGGAAGGACTTTGACCACTCTGCTTCTGAGAGGAGGAGTAACATACTCTGACTCACATCAGTCATGCTACTTGGTATTCTCAAGGCCTCTAAGAGTGGTATTATTGGTCCCAGTTTGTGATGAGTAATGAGGAGTAGAGAGGGTATACAACTTCCCCAGCAAAACACTGCTGGGAGATTTCAGAGCTGGGCTTCAAGCGCACATGTCTTTGATATGAATGCTCTTTCCCTCAGACCACACTGCCTCCCCAGTCCTTGCAATCTTATTTTATCATGGTTCCAAAATTAAATACCTACCTGGTCTGTCTTCATTTTGCATTTTATACATTAATTTTATATGGCAAAACATGACTATAATCCCCCAAAATATATCTAAATAATACTCCCAAATTGTGAATGGCAAGGAATTTTACCTCTATAATTTCATTATCTAAAATTATAATTATAAAAAATTTGCTTTAAAGCCATGGTTAAATGTGTGTGTGTGTGTGTGTGTGTGTGTGTGTGTGTGTACACACACACAATGTGTATCACTTGAAACTACCTCTGAGGTTCTGATAATTTGTGGTACAGTGGTTAGAACAGTTGCTTTCCTGGTCTTCTTTGACAAAGTTGGTTGCTGGCCACCTGAGCTATCTTAGCACTGTACACACAACTCCCTCAGGGCCCTTACAAGGCTAGATGGTGATTGAGTCTATCTGCCTATCTTGCTAGCTAACTCTGATTCTTTAGGGGCCAGGATCCTATCAGTAGTAAACAGCTTTGGAGCATCTGTCCAGCCCATGACCTTATGATTTCTCTGCCTTACTCTGAGCGCTGCTCCCCTCACACTGTCATGTTTGGGTAATGTGTCTCCATATTAATGGCCACTATTACTTGGACCAGGGGTAGGTGCTGGCTCAAGCTGGGCCACTCAGGTGATCTTCTGGAATTTAGAAACAGTGTCAGAGTTTCCGACTCTGTCTAGACTGGGCTTTGGACAGAGGAGATGGATGCTCAGGAACACCTATATGGCCATCTTCTACCTGCCATGTGTCCTGGGAAGCATGGGAACTGCTCTGTAGAGAGAAAAGCAGGGTCCAGGGAAAGGCAAAGCCCCATCTGGGTTGCTGACCTCTGTTTCCTTGGTTGAGCCTTTCAAAAGGCTGGCTACACTCCTGCCTTTAGGGTTAACAAGCAATGCATTATTCTTATACTAAATGACTCATTTTTGCTTAAGCTAGCTTGAGTTGGGTTTTGTTACTTAAAACCAAAGAGTCCTAAGTCTAGATCATTTGAATAAACCCATCCCTAGCACAGTATCTCACTGATGGACAAATCTTAGATTTGGCATTTAATAGATCTTACCTACCTCCTTGACCTGAAGTTGAGCTGGATGGGATAGAAATGGGTAGAGCTTCAGCTTCGGAGTCTGAGTATAAGAGTTGGGTTCTCAGACAAGTTACTTGATTCAGTAAAAGACTTGGTTTCCCCGTGTAAGAATAGAGACAGTTGCCCTTTTCTCATCTTTGGTACTAAAAGCACATAGACCGTAGCCCATCCTGACTCTCAGATGGCCAAACTGGCCTAAGGTTCTGTCACTGAGCCGGTCATGGGATCTCTGTGGACCTGAGTTAGAAAAGTGCTTATCTGCAAAACAGATTGAGTCTCTGTTCTGCCTGCTTCACAAGGTTGTCAAGGATCAAAACCAAAATGCTCTATTTTGTATACTGTAAATGCACTTTATGAATGTCTATCTCCCAGGCTGACCTTACTTCTCTTACCTGTAAGATGGGACTAAGAATGCCAATATTGCACACCGTGGTGGATAAAGATGATATATGAAAACACAGTCCAGGACCTGGCACTTAGTTGTAGACCAATATGTAGCTGTCTTCCTTTCTTTAGGTTTGAGAAAGCAGGCCACTACCTTTCTCTTCCTACTTGGTCTTTAGCCTGCTCTTGGAGTTAACGGCAGTGTGGTATTGTCTCCATTGCTCCTATGAGGAAGTTGAGGCTCTGAGATACCAGGCGACTTGGCAAAGTCGAACAAGCAGTGGCAGAAGCCGAACTGGAAGGCTGCTCTCCATTCAGCAGGTCAGGAAGTCTGCTCAGGAGCTAGCCTGCCTGTGCATTCTATCCCAGTTTCCTGTGTGGTAATTGTACAAGTTACTCATCTTCCCTGTGCCTTGGTTTCTTGATTGGAAAAATGGGGAGAGTAATTATCCCTGCAAAATAGCACCTGACTCATAGGATGATTGGGAGGATTCAACAAGGTAATGCGTATGATGCTTAGCAGGTGCCTAAGACATGATATCTGCTCCCTGAGTGTGGGATGTTCTTTTTTTACTATGTGCTGTTAATGTGGAACCCTGAGAACCGACATGGGGGCAGGGGGTTTAAGTCTGGGCTCTGCTGCTCTTAAAGCTGTGTGACTTAGACCGTGGAGCCTTGCTGCCTTCTCTACAGGAGAGTGACAATAGCTATCTTGGGAAGAGTAGAAAGTTTATACATATATAAAATGCTTGGCATATGTGGACACTTAATAAATAGAGCAATTAGGGGGCTAGGAGGAGGAAAGATTTTCCAGGAGGAAGGAGCAACAAGCACAGTAGCAGAGAGGTTGAGAAGAACCTGGTGTGCACAGATGTGTCTTTAGGAGGGATGAGGTGTGGCAGGAATGAAGAAGAGAGACGTAGAAAAGTCCAGATCACAAAGGACTCTTGATCCCTGTCCTGTGTCTGTGTAGAGCTCCCAAATTCTTTGAAGCAGGGAAAGTGGGAACAGAGTTGCCTTGCTGTCCCACCATCCTGGTGGCTGTGGAGGATGGAGAAGCATCTGTGTGCCCGGAGGCAGGGCTCAGCTAGCGAGTGCTGTGGGTGAGAGCCAATGTTTGGTGACTGGCTGGTGATGGAAGCTGAGGCAGCAAAATGGACAGAATGGAATGGCTTTTTTGACCACTGCCGGGTAATCACTGAGGGCTTATTATCATCCAGAGCCTTACTGCTTCATGGGCTTTGTGTATATAGCTCATTTAATTATCTTAACAACCCAGTGTGGCAGGGACTAGTGTTATCTCTCTATTATAGATGCAGAGATGGAGACACAGAGAGGCTAAGAAAGCCTAAGGAGACAGAATCCATAGGACAAAGTGCAGAATCTGACATGGAGTAAAGAAGTAGGTGGTTTCCATCTGGGATGATGGGCTGGAGCCTGAGTGCCTGGGAGAAAGAGCAGGCTGGAGAAGGAGGCAGGAAGATGCTGAGCTGTGTCTCTGTTGAAGTCACCAGGGGCCTGTGTGGGAGGGAGCAGGGCATACAGGGGACATGTGTGTGTGGGGGGGAGGCACAGGTATGTGCTCAGAGAGCTCGGCCCGGTGTGGAGGTTCGGGCATCACCTTTACTAGGGAGTCCGGAAGCTGAGGAGAGAGAAACATCTCTGGGAAATCTGAGTGGTGGTAAGAGGTACGAGGACTCATGTCTGAGTCCTGGAGCATGCGACCCTCACAGATCTTTTCTGTCTCCCAAGTCCAAGGCCTGTATGGGTCTCAGTGCACGGACCCAGACTGCAGGGAAGGCTGTGGCTGTGGGCCGGCTGCATACTTCCCAGGAGCTTTGATTTCTTTTTACCAGGAGTTAACAAGAGTTCACAGGTAAAAAGGCTAAACAACCAATCCACCAATCTGTGTACATTTTGTGCCTGGGCTGGAGAGGAATCTTGCACCTGGGCTGTGTGTGGGGCTCCCCACCTGTGCTTCACTGACCCCTCTCCACCCCCAGGACTTGAGTGCTACTGATGGCTTTCTCTCATCTCCTCCTCTGTGCCCCCCTCCTCTGCACCCCCCGCCCCACCTCTTCTCTTTGCCTCAGTTTCTGTATTTCCTTACTCTTTCTTTTTCAGCCTCTGTCTCTATTATTGTCATTCTCCACTTCTTTCTCTTTGTCTGTCTCTCCTTCTCTCTCTGTCCACTTCTCTCTCTCTCTCTGGATCTGCCTCTGTCTGTCCCTGTCTCTGCTCTTTTCTGTCTCTATTTGCCTTCCTCTGTCTCTCCTTCAGTCTCTGAATCTCTATGCTGCTTCTCTCTATTTGTTTCTGCTTCTGGTATTTCTCTCTGTGTGTCTCTCTTTGTCTCTGTAGCTCTTTTTCTCTACCTCTGTGTCTCTTCCTTTGTCTCTCTCAATCTCTCAGCTTTATATCTGTGCTTATCACCCTCCTCACTACCTCCATGTTTTCTTTCTCTCCTGTTCCTCTCCCTCCCCCTCTCCTGCTTCTAGGAAGAGGGCAGAGATCACTGGGTAGGATTGGAAGTCATTAAAAGCAAAAAAAAGGAGAAAGGGCTCCTTTTCTCCTGCTTGCCCCTGGGGAATGCCTAACAATGAGAGACACTTTGGTGGGTAATCGATAGGAACAAGATGCAACGAGATGTCTTTGTTGGACAGTGGCAGGCGGCAGTTGCCTCTGACCAGAGCCCCTGGGAATGGCTGGCCCCTCAACCAGGCTCAAATAGAGTGTATCACAGTGGAGGACCTGAGTGTTAGCCCAGCACATCCTGACCCCTGGGGCACCTCATTTCCATCACCTCCTCTCCCTCCCCCCCTTTTCTCCCCCTAGGTACTCCTTCCCCAATATCATGAATAGAAAGAGTCTCTATAATAGATTAGGGCATAGATTGCCGCCAGCACAGGTATGATGTTGGCTAATAATCAGTCTCGAGCTGAAGCAAGCATCTTCATCCTTCTCAGCCAAAATTTCCTGATATGTATAGGACATTTACTAATACCTGAAATCCATTCTGAGCAAGGAAGCCTGTGGCAGCCCGTTTTCTGTTTGAGTAACAAATCTAATCAGTGCCTCCTGCATTTAAACTCCCACAGCAAGGACCACATCTGTCTTTCTCATTGTTGAATCCTAGCACCAAGCTCACAGGAGGTGCTTGATAAGCGTGTATGATATTGTACACAGCAGGTGCCCCATAGGTGTTTGTCAAATGAATGGACCTGACTGCTTCTACACCTGAAATGCCTGGCTGGCTTCTTTTTTCCTCTGCTTTCCCAAGATATGAGCTCTGGGCAGAATTCCAGATCTTATACCTCCTGCCCAGCTCTGTCTTCCTTTCCTTGTTTCCCTCCTCCTTGCGTGTGACCCTTAGATATTAGGAGGAGGAGGAAAAGGCAGTGAGTTAGTTACAGGGCAGGGATTCAGAATGCAGGCCTCTTGTACATAACCAAACCAACAGAAGAGTGCTCATATAGCAGCCGTCTGGACTTCAGCCAGAAAGTTAAAGAAGAGACCTTAGAGATCATCCAGTCTACTCTTTACTCATCCACCTTCCACTTTACAGATGACCAAACCTCCCAGAGAAAGAGAATGCTTGCCCAAAGTAGCATGTCCCTGTGGTCGAGATGGGCAGAGAGATAAGAGTTCTGTAACCTCTCAAAGCTCTTCATACATTATCTGTGTCCTAGTTTCTATACACTCTTATGCCTTGGTCAGTACAAGCCCTATTGAACCCCATTCTCCATTCCGGTCTTAAGAATGGAACTCACCTAATCTTCCCCATTTTCCTAAATGCAGTCTCATGTTGGAACCCATTCCTGGTGCTTGGCCAACAGATGCAAACAGAGGCTCTCACTTTTACAGAAGTAACTGCTTGCTGCCTGGTTCATGCCCACATGCCCACTTATTCTTCAAGATTCTACACTGTCAGAGGCTTTCCCTTAAGCCCCATGTTCTAAGGTGTGCCCCATCTTTACGTTTGCTTCCTTTATATTCTATACATATTTCTTCTTTGTACTTCCCATGTTTTCATTTAATCAGCTTTTATGATGTATAATTTTTGCATAATAAGATTAATCTTTTGTATGTAATTCAATGGGTTTTGACAAATATGTACAGGAGTATGACTACCATCACAATCAAGATACAGAATACTTTCATTCTGCCCAAAGTAACCCCATATTCCGGTACAGTCATTTCTCTGTCAGAGTCAGCCCTAGGCAACCATTGATCTGATTTTAGCTGCTATAGTTTTGCCCTTTCTATAAGCTTTTATAATTAGAATTATTTTGTATCCAGTTGCTTTCACTTTGCATAATGTTTTTGTGATTCATCAATGGTATTACATGTATCAGCAATTCTTTCCTTTTTATTGCACTGAAGTAGTTACCATGCATTCCAGTACCACTTAATTAAGAGACCATTCTGCCCCCATTTGTGTGGATATATTACAATTTGTTTAACCATTCATCAGATGATGGACATTCGGAGTGTTTCCACTTTTTGACCCTTTGAGTAAAGACTCTTGTTCTTTTATGAACATTCATGTACAGGTCTTGTTTTATTTTCTTATGCTCGCATTTCTCTTGAGAAAATGCTCAGGACTAGGATTATTAGATTATATGGTAAGTGCATATTTAGTTTTCTAAGAAGCTGCCAAATAGTTTCCTAAAGTGCTGGACCATTCAGCATTAGCATTAGTAATGCGCCAAAGTTGCAGTTGTTCCATATCTCTGCCAACACTTGGTATTATCAGTCTTTTTATTTTAATTATGCTAGGGTGCAGTGCTATCTCACTGTGGTTTTAATTTGCTTTTCACTATTGACTAATGGTGTTGAGAATCTCTTCCTTGGTGAATTATCTATTCAAATATTTTGCCTATTTTTATTAGGCATGTGTTTATTCTTATTACTGAGTGGCAAGTATTCTTTTCATATTTTCAATACAAGACCTTTTTTTTTAATTTTTTTTTATTGCTTTTTATTTTATTTTTGAGAGACAGAGCGAGACAGCTGGAGCAGGGGAGGGGCAGAGAGAGAGGGAGACACAGAATCTGAAACAGGCTCCAGGCTCTGAGCTAGCTGTCAGCACAGAGCCCGACGCGGGGCTCGAACCCACGAACCGTGAGATCTGACCTGAGCCGAAGCCGGATGCTTAACGGACTGAGCCACCCAGGCGCCCCAAGACCTTTATGATAAATGTTTTGCAAGTACTTTCTTCCACTCTCTGGTTCACTTTTTCAACACATGTCCAGTACCATTTATTCATTATGGCCAGACCTGAGGTTTATTTATGATCCTTCTGAGTCTTAGGTTTCTTACTTGTAAAATGGTGCTAAAATGTATTTGCTTCTTAAGAGTTTTGAGGATTCAAAGAGAGTAAATACAAAACTCTTAGCATGCCTAGGGCTTGAGAATCCTTAGCTAGTTATTATTTGATTTTTATTCATTTCATCTTTGCTCAATCAAGTAGTCCTCTATAGACATCATCTCATGGTATCAACAATTGGTAGCTGGAAGTAACTGTTCAGGAAAGCAGTTGGGACTAGCATCTTTTGAAGTAATTAGCATGTAGATGTCATTTGAAGTCCTGGGGCTGGTTTGGCTCTGACTGAGTGGAAGTGTGTGTGGTGAGATGGCCCCAGCTGGAACCCTGGCCCATCCCAACATCTAAGGGAGGGTGAGCCCTAAGGAAAGGAACTTTGGATCGTCCAAGGCCAGGGCATCATCATTACCCAGCGAGCCGTGCTTGCAATGAAGGCAGGGCAGGAAGTCTAATGACTGGGGGAGGTAAGGGGGTGTTGACAAGTAAGCAAATGATCTGGTTTCAGGACTATCAAGCATATACTCCACCCTCCACCCCCACATTAGTTTTGCTAGAAATGAGGAGAGGAGATGGCAGCTTTCTTCAGAAAGTAGCAGGTGTGGAGGGAAATTTTCTTTTTACAGTATGGGAGACAATGATCATGTTCTTGGACTGATGGGAAAAAAACAAAACAAAACAATGGAGAGTGAGTACTTGAAAGGACCAAAAAAGAGAGGGGTTATGGAGAGTGTGTGTCCCTTGAGGAAGGTGTGCCATCCAGATCGCAGGATTAGCCTGGTGTAGGGGAATCAGGTGGCTTTATAGTGTGTCGACCAGCTGAGCCAGAACAATGTTGCCCTTTACAGTTTTGTTAGAGTTGGCTAGGGGAAAAATTTGCATGTAATTTGGACGATGCAAGTGGAGCAGTAGCTATCACTCTCTGAAAGTCACTGTGGTTAAATGGGTAGGTACATGCAGAGGTGTAGGGGGACACCAGCTTGTCTTCACAATTTCCTGGTGGGACTTGGATAGAAATGTCAGGAAATTTCAGTCTGCCTTTACTGTCCTCAACTCTATACTTAGCCATTTTTCCTGCTTGCTTGCCCTGCTCTGCAGTATCAATCCCAGACCCACAGCCAGACACAGTAGCATCTTCCAAACAGTTTTCCAAAGACTTTTCCATCAGTTTTCCTTTGCAGACCCTCTCCAGCAGCTGGGTGTGCCTGGCTGCCCATACTCCTTCATGAGCTCCAACTTGATCACCTGTTTCCATATTCAGGAAGGTTAAATAATAACTTTTATTTGATCATTCAGCTTCCCCCCTCTTGGGACCTTTCTTCCTAGATCCTTTCACAGTTATAGAATGTATTTTTCCTACAGTAAATCTTTTATTCCACAATACTCTTAGAATTTCAGCTTCCCTGATTAAACCCTGACTGATATGGGGTGAATGGAGCACTATTGTTCAGATTGAGAGAAGGCACTAAGAGTGGGTGCAGAAAAGGAGTAAGGGAGTAGATGTCAAAGGAATTTAGGTCACATTGTCTTGAAGCCATGTGAAAATGTGGGAACCACGTCAACTGCAGAAAGGGATTAGGGTTAGGGTAAAGATTGAGCCTTGGAAAGATTGGAAAAGCTCTAGAAAATCATGTATAAGTAGAATAAAGAGTTGAAAGAATCTTTTGTTGGACAAGTCAAGGGGTTGGGAAGCAGCTTGGAGGAGTGTCAGTGGTAGGAGGCTTGAATTCTACTCCTGGATCTTTTCCTCATCAGCTCTGTGGCCTTGGTAAGTCACATATTTTCCTCTCTGTGACTCTCACTTGCCTACATGTTCTCCTCCCTCCTCTGCTCCACTCTGCTCCATATTTCAGGAAACTACATTCCCTAAGCTCTCGGGTCAAGTTCCACATAGGCCTGGCCCATGTGTGGCACTAGTAGAAGATTAGATGGGGTGAGGAAGCTGGTGTATCTGCCACCTGCAGTCCCACAGGGTCCTCTCTATGGCTCTGACTCTAAACAACCTCTTCCTCAAGGGTCCCAGCTTCTGGCTAGCCAGCAACTACCTTCACAATTCTTGTTCTAGTCAAAAGGCTTGGAAATGGTAGAAATCTGGGTTACCACTTCAGCTCTTCTATCACCTGTATAATGAGGTCCCTGTAAGAATTTTATAATAAGAGTATTTCTGTTTGAAATACTCGAGAGGATTCTGTTTTCCTGACTGATAAACTCACCTGTACAATGGTGCTGATACTGCCTCACCCCCAGGTTTATTGTGAGGTGATGGATATATCAGATGGCATTTGGGGAACAGCAGTAAGAGATACTCTTTTAACTTAGGCACGCCTCTTTGGGACAGCTACCACTGAGAGAACCTCACTCTATGCAGACACTTTTCATTCCTCATGCAGTGTTACTGTCTGTGTGATCCTGGGTAACTTAGCTCACCTCTGTGTGCCTTAGTTTCTTCATCTGTAAAATGGGCCCCTCTACTTGATAGGGTGATTGAGTTGAGATCCTCATAAAATGCTTAGAATAGGATTTTAGCACATATTAACTACTCAGTCAGTGTTAGCTATAAGTGTTACAAATTTTAGCTTTACTTGCTTTTTAAGAATTATTTCACAAAAAGCTTAAGGAAACTGAGAATCAGTGAGGTTACATAACTTGCTCAGAGTCTCAGAGACACTAGGTTGTAAGACTTGATCTTAGGTCCCTCTGGTTCCCAGATTATGCTCTTTCCTTCGCTCCCTTGCCAATGCTGGTTATGCCCAACTGGGCAGGCACAGGGCCAGAGCAGTGGCGGCCACTGCTACATGGAGCAGCTTTTGGCTTCCCTGCTCCTTGTCACCTTCCCTTGCATATTTTCTATATTGAAACCCAAGTGAAACCAGTGCAGGGCCCTAAAAACAGAATGGACTCGATCCTGGTAATAAGTCCCCTGAGAGGCCCTGGCTAGCAGGAGGGCAGCCGAAGGTTCACAGAGAAGGGCAGCCATTGGCAGGGGAGGATGTGTCTCTGCCTGGACAGTTTCCCTCCGGGCCTGGACTGCTTGAGGAGCTGTGTGCATTTTGGAGGCTTTTATTACCAGCAGGCAGCACTCAGCTTACGTTTCTTCTCCCCCAATCTCTCATCAGCCCAAAATATATTGAGCTGTTTTGGAGGCAGCGTGTATTTTCAGCCTGGCTGGGTCCTTAGGGGAATGGCTACCATGGAGAAGAGTCAGGGAGCCATGAAGGACTTTGAACCCCTCTTCTAGCACCTGGTCACCATCTTCTCAAGTGCTGTTGCCTGGCAGGCAGCTACCACCTCACAAGCTTAATGGTCCAGTCTTCTTCAAGGCTGACATTGACCTGAACAACCTCCTTTGTGGTTCTCTACAGACCAGTCATTTTGTGTCTTTGGAATTCAATTTATACCTGTAACCCATTCTTCCCTCCCCTGCTTTTCTCTGCCTCCCATGCTGGTGCTGGGCTTACCATTCTACCAGATTGGAGAATACAAATAACAGTCATAATAAGCCTGTGCAGGTCCACATTTGTTATCTCATTTGAGCCTCTTCAATGGGCAAATGCACCAGACAGACAAGGAAGAAGTTGAAACTCAGAATGGTGATGTAATCATCCTAGGTTATGTAAAGAAAAGAGGTGGAGCCATGATAGGGACCCCACATGACTGTCTCCAAAGCCAGAACTCCTAATCCTATGCCATGCTGTCTCTTTTCATGCTAATTAAGATGTTAAAGTTCTGGTTTTTTGGCTTAATAGGCAATTCTTACTGTCGTATAGTACTGCAGCAATACAGAGGTTGACCAAACAAACTGAAAGCCCATGTTTTCGCTAAGGACTCACGACTTCTAGTCCAGACTGAACCTGAAATGCTGTCAGGGTCTCCTCTGCACCCACTGAAAGTACCATAAACATTTGTTGATTACTTAATATGCACCAGGCCTTTCTCATGCACAACTCATTGTGAAATGGAGATTATTGTTGTCATTTTACAGTTCAGATCCTGTTTAGGATTACACAGCTAGTTGATAGCAGTTGCAGAATCCACACTTGGGCTTCTCCAGCGGTAAAAGTCACTTCAGAAATATCTAGCTTGGGGCATCTGGGTGGCTTAGTCAGTTAGTCCTCTGACTCTGGCTCAGGTCACAATCTTGTGGTTCATGTGCTCAAGCCCTGTGTCAGGCTCTGTGCTGACAGCTTGGAGCTTGGAGCCTGTTTTGGATTCCGTGTCTCCCTCTCTCTGCCCCTTCCCTGCTCGCTCTCTCTCTCTCTCTCTCTCTCTCTCTCTCTCTCTCTCAAAATAAATAAATAAACATTAAAAAAATTTTTTTTAAATCTGGCTCTTCCTACTGTGTCATACTGCATCACATTCTTTAATAACTCTGAAGAAAAAGTTGTAGTACAGAGCCTGAGAATGCATTTTAACACTTCTCTTGTTGCTATAATTAACACTTGTCAACTAGGATCGTACTTGGCTACATTAATAGAAACCTGATTACAGGGACATAAACAAATAGAGATATTTTTCTCAGGGAAGAAGAGTCAGATAGATGATCTAGAACTAGTGCAACTCCTGGAGCAAATACTCAAGGACCCAGTCTCCTTCCAGCTTTCTGCTCTGACATTCTAAGTACAGTCGACCCCGAACAGCATCAGAGTTAGGTGCCCCAGGCCCCATGCAGTTGAAAATCTATGTGTAACTTTTGATTCCTCCAGAACTTAACTCCTGATAGCCTACTGTTCACCAGAAGCTCTACCATTAATAAACAGTTGACTAACCTATGTTACCAATAATGAAGTAGATTAAACATGTTTTTCATGTTTTATGTACTATATACGCTATTCTTACAATAAATTAAGCCTGAGGAAATAAAATAAGAGAATCATAAGAAAGGGGCGCCTGGGTGGCTCAGTCAGTTAAGTGGCTGACTTTGGCTCTGGTCATGATCTCACAATTCGTGGGTTTGAGCCCCGCATCAGGCCCTGTGCTGACAGCTCAGAGCCTGGAGCTTGCTTCAGACTATGTGTCTCCCTCTCTCTCTCTGCCCCTCCCCCACTCATACTTTGTTTCTCTCTTTCTCAATAATAAAAACATAAATAAATAAATAAATAAATAAAAGAGAATCATTAGGAAGAGGAAATACATTTTTAGTCCTGTCCTCTCAAAAATTTGCATATAAGGGGACCCATGCAGTTCAAACACATGTTCAAGAGTCAACCATCTGTGACTTTTGCCTTTCTGGTTGCAAGATGGATGTCATGGCTCTCAGTGTCAAGTCTGCATGCCAAGCAGGAAGAAGGGTAAAGGATAAAAATTACATGACATTGGAATCTGTCCCTTTCTATCAGAGACACAATAAATTTTCTGGAAACTCCAGTCCATGGACTTTTGCTTAGATCTAATTGGTTCAAGGTAGTCACATGGCTACCTATGGCTATAATGGATCTGGGATTTGAATACTTCTAACTAGGTACATGGTGTCCTGAAACAGAGTTTTCTTAATATGATAAAGAAAGGTGAAGACATATGGGTAAGAGCTTGCAGCCTTTGCTACCAATTTGCACTAGGTTGTACGTTAACCCTCCAAATCCTTAACTTTGATGTAGGTTTTTAATTTTCCAAAAACACTTACCTGTGCATTATTCCTTTTAATCTCCCTTCATGAAAACCTTTTAAAGTAGCTAGGGTATGGATTATTGGGAGTCATGCAGGTTTGACATCATATTTCTTTTTTTACAAAAGAGGAAACTGAGTTTCATAGAGGTTATCTGAGTGACTCAAAGTCACAGAACTAGTAAGTGATAAGACCTGGAGTGGATTCAGTATCCTGGGGCCCTTGGAGACTTTGGATAAGTCACTTACTTTCTGTGTTTACCATTCATGCAGCAAATAGCAGTAATAATCCTACCAACTTTACAAGGTGGTTGTGAAGACTAAACGGCCCTCAGTGCCTGTATATCTTAAGCTCTCAGTAAAAAATGACAATGAGCATTTTATGAACTCTAATACGTTTTCCTGATAATTTCCAAAGCAAGTTGTCATCTTTTCTCCAACTTCTCATTTTCATTAACCTCGAATCTGAAGCTTATCAGACTGTTCACATGTTTTCCCCTTGCACAAAGGATACATAATCCCTATTAAACTAAGAGATCCCTGAGGACATGCAGTTGGAGAACTTCTTTCTTAGGGGCTCACATTTCACCGAGGGACCTCCACTCCATTTCTTAAGAGGGACGAATACTTGAGTAACACTTCTATCCCAGCTCTGGACTTCTTACTTGTCCCACCCTATGAAAGGAGAATTTCCTTCCTTCCCTCCTTTCTTTTTTGTTCATTGATATGGAAAAAATTCTTCTAGATTGCATAGAATTACTGTTATAAACTATACTTTTGGGTAAAGGCAGGTGCTGTTTCCCACATAGGCGACTGACTAAGTATCTGTTTCATAGACTCTTTCCTCAGCTAGGTCTCAAAGGTTGTACCTGGTGGAAGGGGCAGGAGGTGGCTTAGGAGGGACTCTGACTTTTAACATTTGGCTCAAGCAGTAAACCCGGCACTGCTGTGTAAGTAATAATGTTGGTACCTTGATCTTGACTTCTTCTCCATTGGTTTAAGACTGAGCAGGGGAAGAGTTTGGTTATCATCTCAGAGCTGCACTTGGTTGGCTGGGTTGGCTGTTTTCCTTCTTGGCTTCCCAGACACATGAGAACAATACTTGATCAAAAAAATGATGATCACATGGATAATGGAAGTGAAAATATCTTATAAATTGTAAAGTGCTATCAGATAGAAATAATTATTGTTACCACATGTTTTTATAAATTTTATTATTTATTTTTTTAGTAATTGCTACACACCCAACATGGGGTTCAAACTCATGACCAAGAGATCAAGAGTCACATGCTCTACTGACTGAGCCAGCCAGCACCCCCACCCCCACCTGAGTATTACTGCATGTTTAATAAAATCCTCCTTTCCTGAAAGGTAGTACTGGTTAATAATAATAACAATGATGTTGCTAAGTGTCATCTGTAGGGCACTGTTCCACAAAATGCATATATGAGACTTGGGTAATACACCCAGCAACCCTGTTTGGTAGGTATTATTTTCATTACTATTTTTTTTTTATAAAGAAAATAGTATTAGCAGGGAACATTCAAAGAGAAAGGACATTATGAAAGATATGCAAGCCAGAAAATGGTGTAATTCTGGTATGATGACTCATACAGTTCCCCCAATATATTAAACACCTACTTGGTGTTCACTGTTTTGTGGCCACTGGGAGTACAATGTGGGTGTTGTGAAGGATTGGGGGGAATATAGTATTATCGGCAGGATTTAAAAATCTGGGTCTTAAAATCAGTCAGACTTAGTATTTTCTTTGTTTTGGTTTGCTTAGAAGTAAACACTGAGGCCAAGTATGGATGCTAATACTTTATTTGGGAGGTAATATAGACACAGTGGTAGGGGAGAGTGGATGTGAAACAGGGAAGGAAAGAAATCCAGTAAAGGGTGCTTTATCAAATACATTACTTTTGTGTGGAAAATGGAGCACTGTCCCATTGTATAATTCTAGGATCCAGTGTTCAACACCCACCTCAAAGTTATTTCACCCAAGAGCTATGATATTTGTGCACTAACTTCTGTTAGCTCTTGCTTGAGGGCTGCTTCTAACTTCCTGGTATTTCTGCCTCTCCACATACGGACAGTGGAATTTTCAGTGGCCAAAGAGAACCAGGAAGCAGAGTTTCAGATGCTGGCAGTTGGATAGTGGGCTGGTCTCAGTGGAAATAGTAAGGCTGGGCAATAGGACTATATGCTATATTGGACTGCCTGGGTCCATTTCTGCCCAAATTCACTGCATCTTCTTGCTGATTCTTCAAGAGGGTGGCCTATCATAATTTTAAAAGCAAACACATGAATAAACATCCAAACAAAAATCCTATGACAGAAAGTTTGATGGGATATAGAGTCTCTGCCACCACAGCTCTCATTAAGGTCATATTGGTAATCATCTCGCTCCTCTCTATGCGTTCACATTTAACTTACCCTTGGCCATCACTTCTGCTTCTTTACATCACTTCACCAATGAGATAACTCAGCTTCTCATCCCTGAGGTGTCAGAACTCTTGGTTACTACTTTTCTCAGGCTGGTGTTGCTGCAGTTGCTAATTTATTGTTATCACTGGTCATAGAAGTACTAAGAGATGTCTCAGTTAATCTTCTGAGTTCCAGACATACTCCTCCATGACCCTGATAGGTAGCAGCAACCCTTGCTCCTCATGATAACCAGAGTCAATCATTGCTGCCAGCATAGTAGGTTCTTTTTAAAATCTGCTTATCTGCTGGCATGAAGACTTCAAAATACCAAGAGAGCAAATATTTTGCACAAGTTCCCCAAGTGTGTCACTGGGAGTGATGGTGACAAAAGCCATTCCTTCTATACTTTTATTAGTGGATCCATGTATTCTACTGAAGGGGTGTGCAGCGCCATGTAATGATCACTGACTCAAAGTAGAAAGTGCATCTAGGAGGACAGCACTCTTACATTGGAAGGTATCATCCCCCAGTTCCTGTCTTAGCTGTGCCTTTAAGAGCCATTCCAACATTCTATCAAGCCAGCAGCTGTAGATGGTGTCATCTGTTAAGAGCCATTCCAACATTCTATCAAACCAGCAGCTGTAGATGGTGTCATATGTAGTAGTTATCAGTGGAGCTGATATATATATAAATACCACCTCTGGTCTTTGCCCAGTTAAAGAAACTAGGATGATAGCAGCTATGAAGATTTTCTCTCTTGTTTGTTATAAATACACACAAAGTCATAAACACACCCACACATATTTATATTCACACACTGTTGTCTTTTTTCTCTCTCTCTTTTTCTTCCTCATTTTTTATAAGGATTACTGTGATGATTAACATTACAATGTAGTGTTTACAGAATATGAAGGAGTATCTGTGATTGAGTTTGAGAAGTAAATTCAGTTATGCGGAGGATAGTGGGTCTGGATGCTGAGTAGCCAAAGAGGTGGATTGTGCTAGTTTTTAAACTATTATGGTCTCTTTGCTCCAGACCTATCATTTTTTGCTTTGTTTTGTGTAATGGGACTGCGTCTATGAAAGTACACATCTCTGTAACTTGTGAGCTGGCTTCCTGTTAGTTTCTGCCACACTGGAAAGTTGAAAGAGGAAGGATTTCCTGCTCCCAGTTTGTTTGCTATTCCTGTTGCTGCCAGCCCAATGACAGCTTATTACCCTGGAAACAATTAATGGTTTCCATAGCAGTTGGTTTCAGCTTTCAACCTCTTTTCATTCTCCTAGAATCTCTTCTTCATCCCTTCTCTGAGGTACGAAGCCCAGAAGAGCCATGCTCCCTTCTTCAGAGGTTTGAATCCCAGTGCCAGGATCCAGAGTACTGTATCGGAGGTGTTTTTGTTTTTTGTTTTTAAGTAGTTTATTGTCAAATTAGTTTCCGTACAACACCCAGTGCTCTTCCCCACAAGTGCCCTCCTCCATCACCACCTCCTCTTTTCCCCCCTCCCCCTTCAGCCCTCAGTTCGTTTTCAATAGTCTCAGAGATGGGTTTGAAGGTGGAGGCACTAGTTTAATAACTCATGCGCTCTACCTCTGAAAACATGTCCCATGTGTTGGTCCTTCAGAAGTGACCCCTTCCTCCAAGGTCATAGAGTGAGCCTATTGACTCTCAAAAGAGGGCAAAGGTCGGCCCCTAGGAATGCGCAGGAGTGTACAGCTACCAGCTTCTGCACTTATTGGAGGCGGAAGGTATTCTGTCCCAGCATATATATATCTTTGAACAGCCCCAGGGCCTTTCCAGGTCCAGGAGAGAGACAAGGTCTAACCCTGAGGCTCCCCCGTGCAGCAGCAGAATAGGGCAGGGGAAGGCTGGATGCCATTACCCTTAACCCCTACGCAGTCTGAGACAAGAAAGTGAGGTGGCAGGCTATGCTGACCTTTCATTCCAGTCGTCTGGCAAGCTTTCTTCTGGAAAATGAAACTTTCCACAGTGTCTGTCTTAATTATGCAAGGACACAGTGGATTTGCATATCCAAATACCCAGGGTCGTGGAGCGAACAAATAATTGCTGTCTGGTGGTTGACTGCAGAAGAATGAAACAACAAAAAGCAAGGCTTCCAACATCCTCCAGCCTGTGTGCTAACCTCCTATAATGATCAACCTCCTCCTAACAAAACCAAGGTTTCCAGAATTGGTTGAATTCTATTGTCTACTGTTTTTATCATTACTCTGACCCCATTACCAGGCTACACCAGCCCTCTCTCTGTAGCTTAACATATCCCTAGTTGCCCCTTTTCTTAGCCTATCAGAGAAAAATCTGCTGGGTTATTCTCTAAGGCACTAGCTTAATAACCTATGCATTCATGGTAGGTTATGATAGACCCTTAGAAAAATCTCTGTATTGCTTAGACCTTAATTTCTCCACTGGTGAATAAGGAGGTTAGAGTAGATGATCGTTAAAGACATTTCCAGACCCATACATTCTAAAGCTTTATGTTATGGACCAGATTTTGTGTCCCCTCAAAATTCATATGTTGAATCCCTAACCCCCAGTGTTATGGTATTTGGAGACAAGGCCTTTGACAGTTAATTAGGGTTAGATTAAATCATGAAGGTAGGGCAATAATCTGTTGGGATTATTGCTTTTATAGGAAGAGACACTTTGACTGTCTCTCTCTCTGCCATGAGTACACAGAAAGAAGGTAGACGTTGATAAGTCACAGAGAGAGCCTTCACATAAAATTAAACCCCAGTGTATCTTGATCTTGGACCTCCCACCTCCAGAACTGTTGGAAAATAAACTTCTGTTCGATAAGCTACCTAGTCTATAGTATTTGTTATGATAGCCTTTGCTGACTAAGACACTGTGATTCTGACTTTTTGCCACAGAGTGATCTGGGCAAGCTCTATCTCCTCCTTGCCCTGCAGGTTTCTGACTGGTAAATGAGGGGGTTGGACTAGATTAGATTAGATTTAAGGTCCTTTCCACATTTGAAATTCTCTGACTCTAATTTATTCTTAGATGTCACTCATGGATTTCATTGCCCTTTTTAGGGATATTTTGAATCAATAAACTGAACTCATCATCTTTTCTCTTCTCTTCTCCTTCACTTCTCTTCCTTTCCCTTTTCCTCCTCATTGTTGCTTTGTTCTTCTCTCCCTACCACTCACCAAGCTACAATCGATAGAAAGAAAATTTGAATTTATGGAAAGAGAGGAATTTATTGCTCCAAGGAATCGTCTAACTACCAACATTCAAGAATGGCAAAGATACAACAGGGTCTCAGGAACTCTAGAACATGGGCACAAAATCTATGAAGACCCACTGCTCATTTCTGTACCTTTTTATGCATTAAATTCATCTGCTTATAGGTCAGTTTTTTCCCCTAGAGGATGAGAGTCACAATGGGAAACTTCTTGAGTTTTACATTTTATAGCATCTGCCACTAGGAGGGACCAACTTTGACATTCTGAATTTATATTTCAAAAATCTCAGAGAAGAGAGTCCTTAGTCCAGCCTCATTCAGGTCCCACTTCTGGGACCAAACAGCTGTGGTCAGGAGTCAGAGGAATTTAAAAATGAAGTCTCACTTTGTATCCATGGAGCCTAGAGCATGGCAGTTTCCAGGGTAAGGGGATACATATGTATGTGTTGACTTAACATCACAAAGGAATATGATTAGCAAGGAGCCCAACTTAACTGACTAGGCCACCCAGGCACCTCAAAAGATGGATTTTTTAATGGTGAGATTTTAGGCCACAGTGACCATGAAAGTAAGATTGTTGGGTCTCAAAGGTTGAGATCCACTGAGGGGCAGGTAGGAACTATGATTCTCTCAATTTTATTAATGAAGCAACTGGGGCTTAGAAAGATAAATAACAATTAAATGGTAGAGCTGAGAATCAAACCCAGAGAGTCTGATTTTAGAGCTCACATTCTTAACCTCTACATTATTACACTACAGAGCCAGAAAGTACCTACCACTCTCTTTTCATAAGCACTTACTAGACACTATAATAGGTGCTAGGATAAACAAAAAAGAAAAGGTACCTGCCCCGGAAAAATAGTCCAATAGGGGTGCAAATAAACCTGGGGGTCATTGTTCCACAGTGAAGTATTTCGTGGACATGAGTGTTTATCCTTAGTTGTTTGATCCGTAGGAAAGAAGAAGGCACCTACTTGAGCCATCCCACAGACCTAGCTTTTCAAGGTGAACCACGGAGTAATTTCCTTCTAATCATATACATGTACCAGCTTGAGAGAGAGACTCTTGTTATTGATCTTAAAAGCATGCAGGGGGAGCTGAGGCTGCGGTCTGGGTCTGTCGGAGGGGCCATGGCCTGCCTCCTTGGAGATTAGTCACCACAGCAATCATGATGGACAGTAGGGCTTCCATAGTGTCTGCAGCATTTCACTTTTTAGGTTGGGAGGTAGGTACAGGGGCATTTAGTATGTGTTTTAAATCATTTCAAAATTTTAAAAACTTGTGTTACAGAATTTCATGACACTGGAAAATATTCACAAAAATGTTTTAATTAACATAAGTCTGACTACAAAGCAATTTATTTGGACCAATTCCAATTTGAGGAAAAGAGTAAAAAAATATCAAATTTATTTACTTTAGTGATTATATTTAAATATTCTTTTTATTTTGCTGTATTTTAAATATCCTATAAGGAATATGCATTATTTTTATAATTAGAAAATAAATCATTAGAATGCCTAATCTGATTCCTTCTATGCCTGAAGTCCTCTCAGTGCAGTATTTGACTTTCCACAAGGCACTGGATTGTTCCTGTTGGCAATTTGAGCAGCCTACTTTCTTGCAGCATGTCTCTGAGTTATTCCTTTACATTCTTTCACAAAATCTGTGTTCTCTGTCTTCTTTGCTTGAAGAAGTCCTGCTCTATGGCTGTGGAAAGGAGGCTGTGTTTTTTCCAGAAACTGTAGTGGAAATCAAGGTAAAGATGAAGAGGCTATAGGATAAGATGTAGCCCCAGTTCCTCATGCTGAGATCCACATAAAGGTTATGTGCCCCTGAGTGTGCAGAGATGGTCCTTCATGGCTTTCTGGCCATCACATTCACAGACATCTTTTGTAGTTCTAACCACAATATGATACTTGCTGTTCCCACGATAAGACGCCATTTCAAGGTCCTCTGCCTTTGCACTCACATCCTTTCTTCTCCAACTGTAAAAATTCTACATGGTTCATCTGAAGTACCTTCTCCTTGAAGTCTTTCCTCAAATCCAGGAAGAACTAATCACATCTTCTTCTCTGCTCCCAGAGTACCTTGTATATACCTGTCATTTTCATACATAGTTTACAGTGGGTATTAGAATACAGCTCTCGTTTCCCCACTAGCACATGACCTTTTCTATGGCAGCAGTGGAGTCTTACTCATCTCTGTATATCCAACATTTAGCACCATGTGTGGCACAGAGAGGCAGTCAGCTTGATTGACATGATGTAAAGGGAAGTAAGGTGGTTAATATCATTTCCAATTGAGAGAGGTGTAAATGAAGCTTAAAGATGGATGAGTCTCCTTGCCAAAATCTCTCAGCTAGTATGTGATGAAGTTGGGACTTGAACCTAGGTTAGTTTGACTTGCAAATCTTTGCTCTTCCAGCATCATGATTAACAGTCACCACCAGCATCACTATCATCATCATCATCACATCATCATTTTCATCACCAGAAAGGTGGCAGCTTTGGTCCATGAACATAAGAAATGCTATAGTTGAATTATACTATACTAGTTGAAATATACCACTGCCATGATTATTATCATCACTCTCCCTCTCTTCCTTTATAACATAAGTCCTTCTCATACATCTGGGGACCAGCATGTGTTGACTACCAAAGCATTCCAGTACTTATTTTAAGTTCCTTTGTATCTACTCTGGCAGCTAGCACAATTCTGCCATATCAACACTTAACAATGGATTTATTGACTGACTTGTTACCTTTCATGTTCTAGAATGAGTAATGTCCCCCAGCTGAGAAGGCAGCACACATCAGGGAAGTGGGTGCACACCCTGACTGTATCCTGTGGACAAAGCTGTCTCTCTCCAAATCTCAAACTGAAAGTTTAAAATTAGTTTGGGATGGTGAAAAGAACCCTGAACTTGAAAGTCAGAGCTCTTGATTTAGGTCCTTTTTCATTGACTCGCAAAGTAATTTTGGACAAATCCCATTATATTTTTGAGTCTCTTAGTAACTTCATGTATGAAAACAGGAGAGGTAACATTTCTGACTTCCTTCATAGGTGTGCTCTGAAGGCTTACATAGTGTGATCATAGTATGAAGTTTTTTACCCTGGAAAGTCTTCCACATGGGCAAGACATTCATGTCATTAAAGGTAGAGGGAATAGAGTAATGGAATAATGAAAAGACCCATCTTCTCACTCCACCCAGTATTTTGCTAAATCACAGACCTCAAGTTCACTTTCCTTTCTTCAGAGCCATCCTAGATTTCAGTATTGTGTGTGTGTGTGTGTGTGTGTGTGTGTGTGTGTGTGTGACAGAGAAAGAGGGAAAGCGAGAGAGGCAGAGAGAGAGAGACCTAGAAAGAGGGAGAGAGAATGGGACAGAGGGAGACAGAGAAAGCCGAGGGAAAGAGAGGCAGAGAGAGACAGGAGAAAGAAACAGAGACAGAGATAGAAAGAGAAAGTCAAAAACACAGAGCCATATGATTCTGGAATTTTAGAAACCGTGTCCAAAGGGGGATCTTAAGATTTGACTCCTATATATGCGGCTCTTGTTTGATGGTGCTATTTTAAACAGTTCTCAGTTGGGAGGCTGGCAGCTCTGATTGCTTTTCAAAGCCCTGTCTTTTATCACTGTTTTCTTCATGCATAAATCCAGGCTGTGTCCCCACCTTCTGTTTCCTTTCTGTCTTTGAGTTGAGAAATAAGCAAGATGCAATTTAGAAGCTGGGCTAGAGGGAGACTGGTTGCCTCAGAGACATCGTTGGTTTAATTGACTTGTTTGCTTTTGGATGAGTTATGTTGAATCTGAGTTGTTTTCTCTTAACTAGATGTTGGTCTTGCTTTTTTTTTTTCTTGTGTTTCTTTTTCTTTCCTTCTTTTTTTTTTTTTTTTTTTTTTTTTTACCACCTTGTCAAACACCATCAAGATTGGTTCTGATGGAGGATAGGCCTGGCTTTGAAGGAAACAATCTTTCTACTTTTTCCTGAAATTAGAAGGAGGTACTCCACACTTGGCTGCATTTGGCTGATGGCTGAATTTCTAAATTTTCAGCTGTTCTCATCCCCAACATCAGGTTTAGCCAAAGCTTCCTATTCCCACATTTTCTTGCTCCCCCTGCCTCATCTGCACAGAGGTAGTTAAGGCTCCTAAGGGGAACTTTTCAAACAGGTGTTTATATTCTTAAATTTCTAATCTGGGTATTTCTGGAAACAGGTAAACAGAACCTTTGAATTTAGCTGAAAGGTCTTAGCAGCAGGGAGTGGGAAATTTACCTGCAGAATAAAAGACTGAATTAAGGTTTGGCAACTTTCAGTCAACAGAGGAACATAAGAAACTATTCAACACACTCCCTGACACCTGATTGGTCTTGTAAAAGTTTATCAGTAGAAGGAAAGGAGGGAGACTGGAAAGAACTGAGGGAAGGGAGGAGGGACATCTCTTTTCCTGGCTTCGTCCTTACCTGCTATCTATGTTGGATTTCAAAGGTCCCAGTCCTGGGCCACCTTCTCTACCTACCTGTTCTTTCTAGACTGCTGTTACTCAAAATGAAGTTTCCAGACCAGCAGCACCTGCATCCCTAGGGGCTTATTAGATATGCACACAGTCAGACCCTATCCCAGACCTATTAAATCAGAATCTGTATTTTAACAAGATTTGAATACCCCTCAACACACCTAGTCTTACCTAGTCATATGTACTTATCGATGATTCCTAAGTATGCCTCTTTAATCCTGGTATTCTTGGAAACTTTAGATTCATGTATCTAGATGCCCACTGCCCATTGGACTTTGTTACTCAAAAGTCAAGTAAGTAAGTCATCTCAAACATTATATGACTAAAACATAACTCTTGAACCTCTAAGTTACTTCTCTGTTTTTTCCTCTTCCTCAGACATGGCACTACCACCCAAAAATATACCTGTCATTTCTCTCTTTCTTTCCTTCATTCCCCAGCTTTAAATGTACCAGCTAGACCTGTGCATTATTCTTGTAAACATGTACTCAATGTGCCCACTTTTCTCTATTCTCACTGCTATACACCTAGCTCAAGACACTCATCCTTTTGGGCTTGAATTACTTTTCCCTTTCACTTTACTCCATAAAATCCATTTGCCAAAAAGCTGGAGAAATTTTTTTAATGTTTGTTTATTTTTGAGAGAGAGAGAGCACACGCTTAAATGGAGGAGGTTCAGAGAGGAACACAAGATCCAAAGCAAGCTCCACGCTAACAGTAAAGAGCCCAATGCGGGGCTTGAACTCACAAACTCACGAACTCACTATTTGTAAGATAGTGATCTGAGCCAAAGTCAGATGCTCAACCAACTGAGCCAGCCAGGTACCCCCTGGAGAAGTCTTTTTAAAATAAGCTTCTTGCTACTTTCCTGCTTAAAACCTTCCAGTGGCTTTCCATTTCATTTAGAATATAATAAAAGAAAATCTTTAATTTAGTGGAAAATCCCCATGATATCTATGGCCTACCTACCTTCCTAACCCAAACTTGTATTACTTTTTTCCCATTTTTAATCTGCCCTACCCACACAGGCTTTCATTTCAGGGATTTTGCACGAGCTGTTCTCAGTGTCTTGAGTGTTCTTTCTCAATCTTAACTTACAGGCTCTCCTTACCATATTTCTCAAACTTCAGCCCAAATGTCACCTAGAAGAACAGTCTTTCCTGATTATGTAACCCAAATTTATTTCAGTTACTTTCTATGATAATAATCTACATAGCACTGGTCCCTGATTTTTGTATTGTTGGTTGGTGTGTATGCATGCGTGTATTGTTGTCATTCTCCCTTAGAACGAAGTGAGCTCCTTTTGAGCAGACCTTGCCTGTCTTACAGCAACCACAGTGTTGTGGTGCCCAAGCAGGCAAGATGCCTGCTGATTTTAGGCAACATATAGGACATTACTATTATTTTACATATAGATTATTGAACGGAACTTTTCCAAGTGGTCTGGGATTGGCACTTAGAACTCAAACCTGAGGCCAAAGGGAAATCAAGTTCCAAATGAATGAGGGCAGACACTACTCTGAGGACTCTGGAAACCCCAACCATCATCCCAGTTCTTACCTGTCTCCATCTATTTGTATAAAACTTGCACAAAGTGAAGACTGAGGAAGAGAGGAAATGGCTACAGTCAGAAGTTATTGACTTAGGAGGAGTCCTGTGGCTTTTTCTTTCTCTCTTCAATGGATGTGCCCTCCAGGCAAATGAGGGGATTTCTAAGGGAATTAGAGAGAGTGGGATGCTTTCAAGAAGAGAAATTCGTATCTCATTGCTGTTCATTATTACAATGGAATGGCTGACCTGATCCTTCCCTGCCTAAGCAGGTACCCTTAAGACTTTGCATTTGTCTATGATAGAAGCATCACTTTGTTTCTTACAACATTGGAGGTATTAATGGCAACCAGAGTTATTCAAGAATAGAGAGAAGCAGCCCTTGATAAGGAGGTTTACACTATAGCATTTCTCCTTGCACCCCACCATTCCAGAGGAGGAAGGGAATGACGGGAAGGGAAGTGTTCAAGGAACATACCAGCCTTCTCTTCACCCACAAGCCCTCATACAGTCCTGCTTAGGGCAAGAGTGAGAGGAATAAGTAAGCATCAGCTGGGATGAGATAACTGGGCATTTTAATTCATGAGAGTGACCAGAAAGCTCAGAGGTCTGTCAGAGATGTTAATAAGAGATAGACTCACTATAGCTTGAGAAAAAAGAGTGGTGGGATAAACATAAACTCTTCCATGGTTGCATTTTATCAACTTCAGTCTGTTCAATAAACCAGCCACAAATTTCCACTGATTGGGGCACCTAGGTAGCTCAGTCAGTTTAACTTCTAACTCTTGATTTTGGCTCTAGTCATGATCTCACAGTTTATGGGATCTGATCTCACAGTTCATGGGATCAAGCCCCACTTTAGGCTTTACACTGAAAGTGCAGAACCTTCTTGAGATTCTCTCTTCCTCTATCTCTGCCCCTACCCTGCTCTCTCTCTCTCTCTCTCAAAATAAATAACCTTAAACAAAATTTCCACTGATAGAACACAAAGTGTACACTCCTTCTAGAGATAATCCAGGATCAAACATAGAGCCTTCTCACTCACATTTGCCATTGTGTAAGAATTCTGAGACACAACAGTTCCACTTTCAGATGGGGACTGGCTGGTGAATTTGGCAAAAGGCTCTTGGTAGAAAGGAGAGCTGATCTTTGCATTTGCTTCCCTCAGTTCCATTTTTAAGTCTCTTTGGAGTCTGTAAAACACCTCCCCAGCAGCTTGTGAATGCTTTAGGTCAGAAACCACTTCTTGGTTATTTTGTAATTTTATAGCACCTATGACAAGACCTAGCACAGGAGAGACTTTCAATAACTATCTATTGAGTTAATCAGGAAGTGAATTTAAAGATTTAGTTTGATTGTTATAGCCAGACCAGGTGAGTTTTAGCTGAAAAATCAACTAATTTATGGTGGAAAAGTTAAGGCTCAGATTTCAATGATGCTGTTTGCTAGTTATATGAATTTTGGCAGGTCACACATTTTTCTTTGCTTTGGTGTTCTCACCCATAAAATAGCAACAACCATATCTGTGTCATAGATGGTTATGTTGGTTCAATGAGGTAGCACCTAGGAATGCACTGAATACATAGCATTTATCCTGAAATGTGTTTTTGAAGCTGTAGACTCAAGCACATTCTTCCTGGACTCTACCCTCCAAGATTGTCTGACAGACATTCCCTCCTCCCTCTTTCTTCCTCTTCCTCTATGTCCTCCTAGATTATAAATGCAGACTGAATTCACCCTCAGACACATAAGAGACACGTGTGAGTAGGCTGAAAGACCTTTAAGAAAAGACCAATATTTGCATATCTATTATAACTACTCACTGTTCGACTTGTTTCATTACAATTTCTATTTGGATAATATGTAAGGTCAATACTGTCACTGTTCTGGAAAATTCATTTTTTATTAAAGCAAAATGCACTGTATTTATAGAGATAACACCTTAAATGCTATGAGGGAAAGTGCACCAATTACACTTGTTCCCTTGATGGGGCAAGTTTACATGCTCCATGTTTTATCATATGTTACAAGGAAAAGGACCTTTGCCTGTGTTGATGTGTCTTAAGTGTTATCCTTTGGCTGAACATGAATAGATCTGATGCCTTGACCATCTTTTTGTAGACACCTGGAAGCCCTGAGATAGCCAGATTGAGAAAAGAAAAACCAAACAAAGAAGCTTTCTTGTCTGCTTCCCATATATTAGTGTGTCCCCACTACATTTCTGTCACTCTCCTCATGAGCTGCCTGCTCTTGTCTCTCCTATTAGACCATGGATATTAGATAACAGTGCCTGTCATATACTAGAGGTTCAATAAATATTTACTATGTGAGTAAAAATGGATGCCTGACACAAAGCAAGAGCTTGGTAATCGTCTGTTGGATTGTTTTTCTCCTAAGGAGATGAAATGGCATAATGAAGGAAAAATACAAAAAGATTTCAAGCCAGGAAATCTTTAATTCAGATCTTGTTTTTTTTTTTAATCACTTAATAGATCAGTGGCAACTTATTTAGCAAAATGAAATTCACTCTCCTTTTCACTAAATGAGGGAAATACTTGAGGTTATTATCCTTTTACAGATCCTGGCCCATAGTAGATAAAATGCATTGCAATTACAACTCGCTTTACTTCTTTTTGACTAATAAGAAAGTACAATCATTGGTGTTTCTTACTGGCCATTCTCTTCTGCCACATTAACAAATTATGGCAAATCTTTTGATGGACGTGTTTTGTAGTATTTTCTACAAAGGCTTTGCCTTCTTTATTTTTTTTTTTTTCCCCTCCTCCACTAATTTCAGACCCAATAAACAATTGGGTGGTCTTGCTATTTGGATTCAGTGAAGTTTGGGGTTCCTAAAGCAGAATCATTTGTAATCTAAGAAGGCACTAAATGTCAAGGTAGGAGCAGAGATCTCTACCTATTTGACTATATCAGAAGGTCTAATGGAAATGAAATGATTACCTGTTTTAAGATTTCACGTGCTAATTCAAATATCAAATCTGTGGGTTTGGCTGGAATGAAATCCACTCAAAATGGCAACGTTGTTTATCTCCTGGTGATCAAAACCTCAATAAGTATTTCATTGTATTTGATTCATTAAAACAATGGGAATATCATTAATCTGTACCTTAAAAATGACTTGGGCAAATCATGCAGTATTTAATACATAGTAACAGAATATTTACTATTGAAGCTTGAAAAGATGTGAGTTCTTTGTGTGCAACCTTTCATTTATGTATGTGAAAGGGTTTTCTTTTTTTTAAAAATATTTTTACATTGTAGTACTTGTTTTGCTTGTTGGGGGTGTTTGCTTATTTAATACATTCCGTCAAGGACAGAAATTACATGCTGTTTTTTTTTTCCCCTAGGAAGTGTGTCTTGGGTTTTTCCCTTATTATTTTCTTTACTTTTTTTTTTTCCTCTTCTTTTTTTGGTGGTGGGAGTGATTATGTTTAAATGAAGTTGCTTTTACAACACCAAAGACTTAATCATCCATTTCCTATATAAAAGGTAGCTACTTTTTTGCATGGACCTCAAGTATATTGTAGTATAGAGGTGGAATTTAAGGAAAGGTATTAAGCAGGCTGTGGTGTGGCTTATGGGCAAGTAATAAATTGTATCATTATCTTGAATGTATCATAGATAAGCTGCTATATAACGATTGCCACTTCAGATAGCTGGGAAATTATATGATTAACTAGTTGTTACTTAACCTTCTAATTTCTGTATAAGTCTAATTACATGAAATAGAAGTTGGGGTTTTGATTTTTTACTTTGCTTTTCTGTTTGGAGTGTCATTGTAACTACTGTATTGTAAATGATGGAAAATAATTGCATATGTTAAAAAAATAAATTGTGTTATATTCAAAAATAAAAAAATTAAAAATGAGGTTAATTTGATTCATTAAATATTTCAGAACATGGAACTCATGAAACAGGCATGAATAAAGAAAGAAGCCTCTGGAAAAAGATGCTTCAGGGTTTCCTGGTACAGAACAGTTTTGCAGCATTGTGTAACTCTAGACAGTGGTGCTTATGCAGACTACACTGTGAACATTGCCCCCCAGAGTTGTGCAATGTGTTGGGCTTGGCTAGACTCATTTTTTCCTGCTAGTCTCCTATTACTCTGCTGGGATGGGGGAGGAAGAGCAGAGTCTGAGAATTAGAACTGGCCTCCAGTCGCTATTGCCCTTGACCAAAGTTTTAAACTCTTAAGTCTAAGTTTATTCATCCCTAAGAGGGAGTTCCTTTCTCTACAAGTGTTAGAGACATACCTGAGGTCTGTTTACTCAGAGTCTGAGCACATCAGGTGGTGACTAAGTGTATTTCTTTACTGGCATTTTTCAGTCTTCAATAAACATTTCTTGATATTGCTATTAGGAAGATTGGATTGCGGACTTAATTTTAGGCACAGCTCTTTGAGGAGGACATCAGCATGTACATTTGGATTGCCATTTTCCCGCATTTTGGTCCCAGCACAGGTGAATTTAGAGGAGACAGAGGGGGTATCTGGCCTGAAGGGGAAAAGTGGGGGTTTCTGGAGAGGAAATCAATGTTTCCTGTGTGTGTCAACTGAAGTGCTATTACAATAACCCTGAAAGCTGGGCCAGGTAGACATGTCTAAGAAAAGTGGGTGCCCTGGGCTGGCCAACAATGTGGCATCCCTTCACATGGATGGGTTTAAAGGAAAAGCTAGTGCTGCGAAATGAAGGAGTGGAGGAGAGCCAGTGACCCAACTAGTCAGTAGCTTGTCATTTGTCAAGAGTAATTCAGTACTTCCCTTCTGGCCCTTAACTTGAATGCCTACCCTATTGGCTTCCACATGCATTTTCCCCACCTTCAGAAGCAGCCCTGTGGTTACCTAGACTCATCCTTTTTTAGAAGACAGTTCATCCAGTAAGATTCAAGTAGTCCCTTTAGAGGACTCAACAGCCCCCCACCCCTTCCTAAAAAGATCCAAATTGACCTTCCTGCTTTGGACAATGCTCATCTTACATGTACTCTAATCAATCTAAAGTTCTCTTCCCTCTAGTGGGGTCCTTATTGTCTAGTGTGGACCCTGTCCTCAGAGATGTTGCAGATGAAATTAAGAGGCCAAGAGCATTTTAGCCTATACCCCCCCCCCCATGAAGTTTCTTGGCTGTTTTTTGTATTTGACTCTATGAAAGTAGAGGCCATGAATACATGAGAGCTTGTTTAATAACCCTGGTTATGTCTAAGTTGTTAGTCTATTTCTTTAAAAAGATATCTATTCCGTTGAAGCACTCATGTCCAGATGTTGAACTAGAAAATGTCACTTTGAGTAGGGCTTGGATAGCTACTACCAACAATTGCTACTGACAACACTTTCCAGAGTGGGCCCTGGCTCAGATCCATTGGCCCACATCCTAGGATGTGGGAATATGATTAAGTACAGGTACCAGAAAAGTAATTTAGGCATTGAAGAAACCAGACTGGGCACAAGGGGAAGAGCACAGACTTAGGCTAAAGAGCAACTAAGGAACTCACATAGTCAAACCAAGACCAAGGTTCTATCATGATCAGCATCATAGTATCATGTGCCATTAAGCTCCTGGGCTCACAAATTTCTCCTCACTAGAGATGGCGTAAGTTTCCAAGAACTCACATGGGGCTAGGACTGCAAGTGGAATACCTTTGCTCCCTTTGAAGTGAAGAACGCTGTGGTGTGGGAGTTGGGTACTCCTCTCACTCAGAACCCTGTTCTGAACTTGCCTTTTCCATGAAACTTCCCCAGATGAGCTACAGCTACCCGACACGCTAGTCTCCCTAATGACATCTTGATAATCTAAATCTGAACTTCTCAAGGATTCTGCCAAGTCTTCCTTTGTTCATTATAATTCAGGGTCAGAAAACCTTTCAAGAGTGGCATGCCAAATACTTCATTTTTTAATTTAGGCTTTCATGTGCCAAAAGAACATTCCAATATGTGTAAAGTCTCATTATAGGGTGAAGCAAAAATCACTAGAAAATCACACCAGTAGGATGACAGAATCAAATATTGGATTACTGAGTTGAAAGACCTCATTTTAAAAGTAGGAAAACTGGGGCCCCAAGAAGGCAAGGTGTTAACCAAGATCCCACAGCTAAGTTAGGGGCAAAGAGCCTACATAATCTTTAATTTTCTTTTACTATATCACTGTTGTTTTAAAAGCAAATTTAAGCCTCAAACAATAGAGGATCCAAAATTTTTAAAAATAACCATAGACATGGATTTCACCAGCTTTTGGAGACTTCTAGCCTCATGTGATTTAACTAATCTTGTGGTTTGTTAGATAGTACCCAGACATCATTGGGAATCTATAGGTTGAGTTTGGATTCAGTTTAACCACTCAGTTTTATAATCTTGAGTATATTATTTAACTTCTCTGAGACTCAGTTCACTCAAAGGGAAATAGGAAAATACAGGAAGCTCACAGAGTTGTTGGGGATGTTCTTGTCAGAGTTTTATAGACAACAGAACTCATGTTGGGTGGTTCAATAAATGGAATGTAATATGAATTGAACACAAAGGGCTAAAAGGACCAATACAGCAACCTGGAGAAGGTGAGGCAATCCCAGGATTTTTAAAAGGGTAGGAAACCACTAGACTGGAGGCAGTATAACCAGAGCCCTGGAGCTGGAGCCCACTGGGAACCAGGACCTTGTGGGATGTCCATTCCTAGGGGTGGTTGGTCAGGACCTGGAGTGACTGGGGCAGCTTCCTGTAGGAGTTTGGGTCACGGTTTGAGGGGCTGACTGTTGGGAGCTGGAGCCTACTGGAAATGGCAGCTACTGTGGAATACTCTGCCCAAAGCAAAGGGCTGGGAGGTGAGAAATGCTCTGATTTCTCCTTTGCCCCTTCCTTCTGATCTCCCTCCATTGCCTCCAATTGGCTAGACCTTGCCTTTTTGTTGTTGTTGTTGTTAGGCTCCCAGGTCCCTCAGGTTCTGAGATCAAGACCTGAGTTGAGTGATCAAGAGTCTGATGCTTAACAGACTAAGCTATCCAAGTGCTCCATAGACCTTGTCTTTTGGCAAGATAGCCTTGGATGTGTAGTGGGCAGGGGTTAGCCTCCTTGTGATAGAGGGTGGACTGGATCTGGGAGCAAACAGGAGTTAAATAATTTCCTGCATATTAAGCCCCTGGCATTGTGCCTTTACTATGGTTCTCCTCCCCTTTGTGATGCAATTACTGTGCTCCAGGACACCAGATTAAACCTCAGGGCATTATCCTTACCAGAGGAGCTGGCTCAGAAATTTTTTGGTCTGGATGTGGTAACTTGCAATCCTCCATCAAGGTCATGGTGGCTGGGTCTGGCTTCATATGTGTACTCTACTCCTAGTGATTATCATCATCCCCTATGCTTTATAAAGTGCCTTTTTAAAAAACATTTATTCATTTTTGAGAGACAGAGAGAGACAGAGCATGAGTAGGGGAGGGCAGAGAGAGGAAGACAGATAATATGAAGCAGGTTCCAGACTCTGAGCTCTCAGCACACACCCTGATGCAAGGCTAGAACTCACAAATCATGAGATCATAACCTGAATTGAAGTCAAGCTCTTAATCAACTCAGCCACCCAGGCACCCCTATAAAGTGCCTTTCTTTTTTTTCCTTTAATTTTTAAAAGTTGTTTAATTAAACTTTATTTTTATATTTAATTTTTTTTGTTTTTTTAAATTTATTTTTAAAAGTGTCTTTCTATCACATATCTACTCTTTGAAACACCCAATGAATCATATGATGAAACAGACAATGAAACTAAAGCAGGGACAAGTTGGGCAAGTTGCCCAAAGTCAGTTAATAGGTGGCAGACTCAAATTTCAATTTCAATCTGACTCCCACTTTTAGTTCTTTTCATCTGAAGATTGTTGTCTAACCATGTGTGCGCTTAATTCCTGCGATACAAATTTTCATGTGATATTTTATCTCATCCTTTCAGCCGGCAGTCACTATTATTTTCTCTCATTTCTGTGTGAAAAGGCTGAGTTATGGCAAGGTAAAATCACTGCCCATTGCCACATAACTCATAAGTGGGAGATTCTAGGAAGGGAATGATATATTTTTTTGTACACCAATGAACTTCTCATTGTTAGAGCTAATCAAGCTAGTGATCGCATGCCTGGAAATGGTAGCACAGATGCCTGTGTATGCTTGATGATCAGAATGGATCCTTGCATTTCAAAGGGCTCTCTCTTGGAGCCTCAAGTTTCTGAAGAAGGCTATTTGTTCAGAGAAGTTCATTTTCATCTATTTCCTGTATTGAGTTGCTATGTAAGGTATTATTTGGGGGGGGGGAAAGGGGGGGTTCCATTGCTTTAAAACAAAAGCATGCTCGTTGCAGAAAAAATAGAGCAAGACGGGAGAAAACTCAAGCAACACGCGGAAAATGGGGCTCAGTGGGACCATTCCCCAAAGACTGAGTCCAGAACAAAGATTATAGCATGCTTATAAAGTTAAAAGAAGCCCACCCTGGGGCCCCTGGGTGGCTCAGTCAGTTGAGCGTCCAGCTTCAGCTCAGGTCATGATCTCGAGGTTCGTGGATTCAAGCCCCATGTCGGGCTCTGTGCTGACAGCTAGGTCAGATCCTGGAGCTTGCTTTGGACTCTGTGTCTCCCTCTCTATGACCCCCTACTGCTCACGCTGTTTCTCTCTCTCAAAAAAAAAAAAAAAGAAAGAAAGAAAAAGAAAAAGAAGCCCACCCATTCTGGGCAGAGGTGTTTAAAGCTGATTGGATATATAGAGGTAGGGTGACTTGAGGGTCATTGTCATGCAGAAGGAGAGAAGGGAAGTGGCGGTGGGGAACACCAGGCCCGGTGGTTTGGGCAGTTCGCCATTTTGTCCTGTATGACCTTGAGAAGTTTTTCCTCTTTATTTTCTCCACTAAGTTGATTCTACTGATAAATGACCTTCAAAGTCCTTTCTTCAGTTCTGGTTCTACAATAACGAATTAACAAATACCAAGACACATCGTTATTGAAACTGCAATACAGCAGGGTGGGGGAGGGGGCGCACTATGCAAAGGGCAGGATCCTCTCATAAAAGCTGAATAAACAGTCATTTCAAGTTCAGTTGGTGATGGCAAAGGAGCCTTCATTTGCGCTTTTAGACAAGAAAATTTTGATCAGGCCGCAGGCCGCCTGCCCATTCATCTATTTGCGGCAGGAAATGGATTTAGCGTCCATATGGACCTGACTCCCATATTTATCATCCAGTAGGCCTAATCAAAATGTTTTCCGTTTCACCTAGTAAGTGCAAAGGGCTGGGAGGAGGGTCTGAGTGATGGTGGTGGGGCCCCATCGCTTTCTCATCACTGAAGAGCAGTTGTTGAAAGTCCCATTTCTCCTCAGTGTCTCACTGGTAGCTGAGACAGGCAATCTCACCTGTCCCCTCACCCCTATGAGCTCCCTAGAAGCTGCTCCTGGCAGCAAAAAATCTATAGAATTGACCTGGAATGGGTAGGGGGAAGGGCAGATTGTGACCCCAAGGAAAGCTGAGGTCAGAGGTAAAGCTCAGAACTGACAGATGAAATGAACCTCTGGGCAGGAGCCTCCTTGGATAATGAGGGGCCGCAACCACCTGGGATGTGGGAAGGAGAGGGAGGGGAGGCCAGAGGTCCTCAAGAATGGGGAGAGCCTAGGAGGAGGATTGGAGCATCTCTGGTCCCATGGGTGAAGAGGAGGTGGGGGAAGGGACTGCTGATTAGAACAAAAAGGTGACAGTCATGCAAAGCTTTCCATTGAATTTATGCATCCTTTACCAGGGTGCTGGGAGGAGGGTACTTGACAGCCCCCATTAGAGAAGGAGAAACAGAGGAAATTAAGCATTGTTCTGTTAGGGGAACCCCTGAGACCCAGGGATGGAGGAGCCCCTGCTGAATTCATTACTGAGAGAGTACCATTTTCCTGAGAAAAATAAGTAATGTAGGAATTCCCCCACTTTGATGCAGCTAATTCTGACTTGGACTACACAGCACAGAGATGAAATATCCCCATGTGCCTCTCAGTATCCAGAAACAGATGATTCCTTTCCTTTGCAGGATATTATCAGTGGCATGGGGGTGGTGAGAAAAACAGGAGCCTGAAGTTGAGTTTGGTTCAGCTGGGAAATGGGGTGTTCCAGGTAGTGGTGAAATAGAACTACTGAGAAAGGGTAAGTGATGTGGTCCTTGTTTCAGAGTGGTGGAGAGCCACGTACAACTTTTGAGCAGGGGAGGGACAAGATCAGGTTTTTGAAGAAAATCCTGACAGACCAGTGGAAGGTGGGCTGAAGAGGCTGAATGGGGCCTCCCCCCTTTTCACTTCATCTGTTGAATGTCAGGTGGGGGGAGGGGAGGAATGAGAAGCCAGTCAAGGCAGTAGCATAAAGGAAGGGTAGTGAGAGGATAATAGAGACTTAAAATATTTTGAGTATTTAATAAGAGCCTATCTTGTGCCCAACACCATATGTATATCGCCCAATTCTATCCTTGCAACCATCCTGCAAGATAGGAGTTAATATTTTCTGTTACAGATAAGAAAACAGGCTCAGTGATATTAATTAACCTCTATGACGTTAACCAACACAGTTTAATCTGCCAAGAGAATAAAACATCTTTTTCTTTAGTCCACTTGCCTCAGCTCGTCATCAATTTTCCTTTTGAGACATGGGGTTTTATATCCAGTGGGGCTTGTTAGATGCTCTAGTCCCCATTTTACAGAAGAGAAAACTGAGGCAGGGAGTAGAGGCAGAGACAACTCAAGTCTGTGTTCTCTATTCTGCCACATGGCTCCTTATTCTCAGTTGTACATACAAGCCCTCCTCTCATCCAAAACTCATACCAACTCCCTACGACAGACAGAAGACTGACTTACGGCAATTCTGTTCCTAGGGCAGCTGGAGATGAAGTGATTGTAAAGAATCCGATCACATCTGTCCCAAACCTCTCCTCCCACGGAGACACCATTTTCACCTCTCATCCCTTTTATCTCTGATGCACAATGGTTTCCTTAATCTTTATCTCAAGAGGCATTTTCTTTAAATAACCTACTATGCTCAGGACCTCCCTTCTATAAAATCAGTTTATTCCTTCTACCAGTCATGTGAGCTGAGCAACATTATTTTGGCAGCCGAGAAACCTGGAGTTCATAGAAGTTAACTTACTTGCCTAAGGTCACAGCACAAGGAAGCGGCACAGTAGGATTCAAACTCAGGTTGGTTTCACTCCAGAGCCTCCTTCAGGAAAAAGGGCTCCTCCTGTTTTTATGCCATTTATTATTAAGTAAGCATTTTCTTACTTAGAAAATACTTTGACACACTTTGACATAGAGTGTCCACTACATGTCAAATACAGTGATAAGCACTGGAGACCTGCTAGGAAGATGGGAGATTCATTCTGAAATCCTGAAAGGAAGGACAGAGGTTAAACAGCAATGTTTGCATTCTTCTGCCCTTGATAAGGGACAGAGTGCTTGCATCCACAGCACTTGACAGTTCACAAAGTGTATCCTATTCATTATCTTAGTACATCCACACAATTACCCTGGGAAGCACATAATGTCTGTCCTTCTCTCCCCATATGAAAAACAATATGGGACATGGAGTAAACAGCCTCATGGAAGTTGGGTGCGGTGTGTAAGGCCACACAGCTGCTAGAGCAGTCTGACTTCTTGCCCACTGCTCTGCACGCATCAGAACATGGATTCTTTCTCTCCTTTCTTCTCCCAACTTTTTGTCAGCAAAACTTGACTTTTCCTTTTATCTCTGTCAAAACTTTCACTATAGTCTCCCTTGTAACTATAAACTGGCATCTTGTTCTGCATCACTCTAAATCAGTCTATATTCACATGCTTCAGGTGTGTGATTCCTAACGTGGCCCGCTTTACTCCTCTATAGATTGTGTGTGACCTGAACGACCCTTGAAAACAATCCTGCTTCATTTCCAAGTATAAGTCTAAGGGACTAGCACAGGTCCTACAATGCACAAAGTTCTCTCTCATTCTCCATTTTATTATCCATTTTTCTCCCCATATATACATCTATTCATGCTTTCAACTATCCATCCACCAATCCATCTAACCATCCACCTACCCATCCACCTATCTATTATATATATGTGCTTTTATCCATCTGCCCTCCCTCTTTCCACTTTCTCTATCCTTCCTTCTCACTTCTGACTGTCTATATATCCATCTACTCAATAAATACATACTGAGAACTTACTATGTCTCAGGTTCTAAGTATTAAGAGCAGAGAAGAAGTCAAGACCTATAAGTTTTCTGTTTTTACAAATATTATAGTATAGCAGACAGAATATAAGTAAGAAAATAAATAAGAATTTCAGATAGTGGCAATTGTAATGAATAAAATAAAATAGTGAAGTAGAGAGTGATGGCAGGATGATGCTTTAGTTTGGGTAGTCAAGGAAGACCTTCCTATTCCAAAGAAGTCCTTTTGGACTAAGGGACACTTGAACTACAACCTGCTCTTTCAACATCTGGGGCAATGATCTTCCAGTCAGAGGTAAAAGGCAATTTTTTGCCCACTCAAACTACCAGCTCACCCTATTAAGATTTACTTGACCTTCTCAATAGTCTCAAGAAAGGAAAAAATGCAAGGATTCTTGCTAACTCAATTTTACTTTATGGAGATGATGAAAGACAAGGGTATTCAGGGACCTTTCACATGATCAACAGGGATGGTGGTAGCAGAGATAACATGGTGTGATTTAAGGGAATGAACCCTGGAAAAAGAATCAGAAATCTTGGGTTCTAAGTTTAGCTTCACACTAACTTGTTGTAGAAGCATGAATAACCTCACTTTTTCAGTGCAACTCTTAGTGTTTCTTTGTCTTTCTCTGTTTCTCTATTTCTTTCTGTCTCTCTCACACACACAAATCAGTAGGCATAAAATTTTAAAGTGACATAGAAGCTAATGTGAACATTTATTGAATAAGTTATATTGTGTTGGGAACTATTCTAAGTGCTTTAAATACAACAGCTTTAATTCTTCTAACAACTCTCTGAGATAAATATTATTATTATCTAAATATTAAAAGCATGAGACCTAAAGTACAGGGTGGTTAAGTAACTTGCCCCAGTCCCTCAGACAGTAAGTGGTGGAGCTGGATTTAGACTGAGGCTGTCTGATTTGAACACTTGAGCTCTTTAGCCTTACATAATAAATCTTCTCTTGAAGGACAACAGAATAGGTGACCTAGTTGAAGTTGAAGTCAAGAGCCTTGACTTTACCCCCTCCATCTCATTTTCTCCCCAATGTATTTCTCTCTAGAAGTATACTAAATTCTTTTTTTTTAATGTTTATTTAGTTTTGAGATACAAAGTTTGAGCAGGGGAGGGGCATAGAGAGAGAGACAGAATCTGAAGCAGGCACCAGGCTCTGAGCTGTCAGCACAGAGCCCGATGTGGGGTTTGAACTCATGAATTGTAAGATCATGACCTGCGCTGAAGTTGGATGCTTAACCGGCTGAGTCATCCAGGTGGCCCAAAGTACATTACATTCTAATTACTCACTTGCCTATCTGTGTTTCCCCTTAACTGTGAGCTTTTAGAGAATACCAAATTTTTCCCTTCCTTTGACTAATGTCTGGCCTAGTGCTACCAGTATCTTGATAGATAATCAATAATTAATAAATGTTGATGGGTCACAACTAAAATATGTTGGTACATAGATACCTAAATGTCTTTCCCCTTTCTATTTTTGAAAAAGTGAAAATGGAAATGCAAAGCAGAACTGCCTATACCAAATACGTAAGCAAGAAAAGTCTTTTTGTTGTTGTTGGGTAACAAATTTCAAAAGAATTTATCAAAACAAAATAAAAGCAAAGGAAAACTTAGAATTCTAGGAGCATTTGGACAAGAGTGTCTGGTATCCCATCAGTAGAGAAAACTCCAGCAACCGATGCTAGAGGATCCAGCACCACGGACAGCCACCTGGCATTTCAGTTATGACAGACCTCTGGAAAAGGACAATAGTCAGAGCTGGAACACAGGAGGCAAATGGGAGACTATTAATGGATGAATCTAGAGACATGTGCAAGGGCCAACTCATGAATTACAAAAAGGAGTTTTGGACACAAGCCTATAAGTAAGGGAAGCATGGACAGACTTTATGCAGGGAATGACACAATCAGATTTTAATCTTAAAAAGAATACTATGGGGGCACCTGGGTGGCTCAGTTGGTTAAGCATCTGACTTCAGCTCAGGTCATGATCTCATGGTTTGTGGGTTAGGGCCCCTGTTGGCCTCTGTGCTGACAGCTCAGAGCCTGGAGCCTGCTTCAGATTCTGTGTCCCCCTCTCTATCTGCCTCTGCCCCTCCCCTACCAGTTCTCTGTCTCTCTCTCTGTCTCTGTCTGTCTGTCTGTCTCTCTCTCAAAATAAACAAATATTAAAAAAAAATACTATGGGTGTAGTGTGGAGTCCATATTTGAACAGGCAGTATTAGAATACAAGAGATGGTTAAGAGGGAGTTGTAACAGTTTGAGTTAGAAGTTATGAGGGTATATGTGGTGAGGGATTAGAAAAAGGGGGGGGTAATTTGGGAAAGAATAAAGAGATGAGTCAGTAGGTTTTAACGGAAGGAGAGTGAGTGAGGTCTAGGATCCTTCCAGGAATTTTATTTGGGCTCTGAGCTTTGATATTGAGTATACTGGAGAAATAATGAAATTGAGAGCTAAAAGTTATTGAAGTCAGCTTTGATATATTGAGTTTGAAATGTTAGTGTGACATTCATGTGGAAATGTCCAGTGAGCAGTTAAGTATTTGGGTTTGAAGTTCAGAAGAGAGGATAAATAATGAACACTGAATGAATGCCTGTTCTGTTGCTATATTATGCTAATCTGGCTCAGACTCTAGTTATTGATTCATCTACATTCTCATTAGGACGCTATTGATCATTGGAGCCCATAGGCATTGCCTATTGATGGTAAATCCATGCAGCCTGAGGTCATAAATCCAAGCCTACCTGTTCACTGAGATACTGTTAAATCTTTTAGGCCCTTCCAAAATAAGCTATCTCCAAAGTTTCTCAGATTATGGCTAAGTTGTGGCCTTTCCTGCTTACAGATATATAATTTCCTTGGCCCTATTTTGCTAGTCCAGGCATTGCTTTCTTTAAGGAGTTCATATATGCAGACATTCCAAAAAGATGCAGCTCACATCTTGGGCCATCCTAGAATCTCTCTGGCCATCTAAAAATTAAATATTCAGAGAATCTCAGAGCTAGGAAGTGCTCTTGCAGATCAAGATCCATTTTATAAATGGAAAATAAAAGGCCAAAGCAGAGAAGATGACTTACCGAAGCTCCCTTCACTCAATACAATGTTTATTTTATGAATGCCTACCATGTACCAAATACTGTCCTAGATGCTGGAAATAAAATGGCGGAGCTGAAAGATGTAGACCCTGCTCTGTTCTTAGTGAGTTTATAGTCTACAAGGAGGGCGATAGAATAGACCCTACTGGCAGAACATTATCATACAGCCTAGAGAAAGTGTTAACTAAGTGAAAATTAGAGATCCCTCTAGCTCCTTAACAAAACAAAAACAAAAGAAGCAAGCAAAACAAAACAAAACAAAACAACCAGCAAAACTAACCAACAAACAAAAACCCTCTCTTGGTTGTGAATAGCAGTGTGTAGCAAAGCAAGAATTCTGATATCAGGTTTGTCTGACCCTAGTTCTAAGTCCTTTCCAACATATTATATCACCTCCTTTATTAGTTGGCACTAGAACTTACTCAAATCAGGTTGAGGAGTAGTTAAAGGCATGGGTCAGACTACCTGTATTCTAATTTCAACTCCTCAGTTACTTCCTCTGTGGCCTTGGATAAGTTACTCAACCCATCTGAGCTTTAGGTTCTATTCATCTGTAGCATGCAGACAATCCCTACTTCATAAGAGATACTATTTAATAAATAGTAGCAATTTTTATGGCTTAGATAAATCCAAGGTTCTCTTTAGTTAAAAAAAAAAACCTCTTAATTGCTTGCTGCTAAAAGAGGCTAGGAGTTAAAGTAGAAGAGCATAAGACTGGGAATTAAGATTACTTGTGTCAGTCGAAGCTCAGCTCCTAAAGTAGCTGTTAGTTTGTTGGGGCATAATTTTTCAACCCTCCAGTTGTGGTTTAGGCTATGTAATCTTCAAGGTATCTTCTTTTTAAGGTCGGCTTAAGAAGGAAATGGGCCTTCTTTTTATTATTTTATCTTATTTTTATTTTTTAAAGTTTATTTATTTATTTATTTATTTACTTATTTATTTAGAGGGAGAAAGGCAGAGAGAGAGGGAAGGAGTGAAAGCAGACCCTAATGTCAGAACAGAACGTGGGGAAGGGCTCAAACTCACAAACCATGAGATCATGACCTGAGCTGAAATCAAAAGTCAGTTGCTTATCCAACTGAGTCACCCTTTGCCCCAGGCCGTATTTTCAATATTATCAGGAAAGATGTGTAAAAATTAAGCTTGACTCTATGTCATATGACATATTTTCCTCCTTTCCCTTAATTCTTAATTTCTATGCTTCAAGTTACCGCACATTGTTTTTATCCCATAAATGATACTTATGTGGATAATGCTCTGACACTGGCTGGGTCTGCATGAGGCCCAGAACATCTGGACATAAATTGAGAAGATAGTGGTAGTCACCCAGCTGTTTTGTCAATATAGCCCTCAGACGCACAACCTTTTAGATCTGCAATCTGGAACAAGATGAAAATTTCAACAAACATCTGTTGTGATTCATCCTTTTCCAGTACCTACTATGTGCCCAATTTTTCCACCTGTGGAAGACTGTTCTGGAAACTAGGTACTATGTTTCACAGATAGAAACCAAGCTTAGAAATAAAATGATTTGAGGTCAACATTAATAAGTAAGGGCAGATAGGGATTCCAACACAACTTCCAATGTCATATCTTAGTCCATTTTTGCCCTAGAATTTGGTGCCCTAGCACAGATTGCAGAATGTCTAGAATTTGATTGTCTGTTTCCATCTGGAGTAGTCACAGGCACAGCATATCACTACTTGTCATGAGGTTTTGTGACCTGGGAATTTGAGAAGCTTCACACTCCTTTCTGTTTAGGCTCTTGTATCTTTTCTAAATGATGATTAAAAGGCACAGTTCCACCTTAACCCAGCTACTGCCAGTTATGAGTCTGGGACTCTGAGAGTATGTTGTGGTTCTAATGACCTCACCATTTGCAGCCTTTCACTGGGGATGGAGCCAGGGAGGGGGGAAACAAAAGGGGTAAAATCCCATACTAGGAGAAAACCAGGGACTCCTGAGCTAAAGATTTTGTTTCAAGAAATCTGGCTCTTTAGGAGGACATGTCTTCCCCTCCTTACCATCACTCCTGCTCTTCTTTATTGTCCTAGAAAAATTGGGACATAGATGTCTCTAGTACCTAATAAAGAACAATAGGATGACTTTTGCTGGTGGGTAGGGGAAACGACAAAGATGGCTGAAGCAGAGGAACAGAAACTCTTTCTGTTAAGATTCTCTGACAAATGCATGAAAGAAACAGCCTTGGTAGAAAGGCACCAGAATGACTTGGTCAGAGGTATCTTCCTTTTCCTGATCAGTTCTCTCCTTACTTCTATAGCATTTACTGCAGAATTAATCAAATCAATCTGGTTTATTTTATGAAGCAGAAATATTCTTGAAAAAATTAGCTGTGATTCAAATTTCTAAAAGCAAATCCTATTCTTAACTCAAATTATCAAATTGGAAAAGTATTCAGTGGAAAAATATTGGCTTAGGATATAAAAAAAATATTCTTCAGATTGCAGAATGTCTTAGAAAATCCTGTGTTTAAATTTTTAAATATTAATTTATAGGTAGAATGTTACTAACCTGAAAAGCATTACAAAATCTTCATGGAAAAGCAACTAAAATATTTGTTTGGAAAATTATCTTAAAGTCTTACAGAACAGGAACATGCTAGAGATAACACTAAAGTTTTAGCTTGATGAGTAACATTCACTGAGGCAGGAATAAAAGAGAAAGATTAGGCTGGCTCAGGATGTGGAGAAAAATATTACATGTTGCCATATATAAGTAGAAAGAAATTTTACAAGATTTAGTAAAAATGTCAGACTCTCTTTCTCCTGGATCTTTTAACCTTTTCTCTTTTGTCTGGTTAATTTCACCATATCCCAGCATTCTCTGGAGGCCTCCAGGCCTCTTGCTCTACCACATTTTTTTCCACATCACTTAACACCTTCTAACATAATATAAAATATTTTATTGTATTTCTGTTTGCCTCTCCCATGCCCCCTGTCATATGTGAGGCCCCCAGGACAGGGGATTTGTGTGTTGTCATCACAGATGTGTCCACAGCACCTAGAACAGGTCCTGTTGTGTAGAGGAGCCTTGACAGACATTTGTGGAATGGGTGGAATGGAAATCCCACATTGTAGGGCATCTCTTCCATGAAGACTTACTCTAAACGAGTTGAATCTTGTACTTCCAGCACCACAGCACTTTTCACACCATATATTATTTAAAAAGGTAACATAAAATTAATCATTTTAAACTGTATCATTCAGTGATAAATTTGCAATGTTAGTGCATTTAGTTCCTTCACAATGTTGTGCAGCCACCACCTCCATCTAGTTCCAAAACGTTATCATGGGCCAAAAAGAAAACTCTGTCACCATTAAGCTGTCACTCCCTATTTACCCCTAGCATCTGGGAACCCCTGCTCTGCTTGCTGTGTCTATCGATTTACCTAGTCTGAGCATTTCAGAGACATGGAATGGTACAGTAGGTAACGTTTTGTGCCTGGGTTCTTTCAGTTAGCATGTTTTTGAGGTTCATCCATGGTATAGCATGTTTCAGATCTTCTTTCCTTTTTAAGGCTGAATAATGTTCTACTATATGTATATACCACATTTTGTTTACTTACTGATCTGTCAGTGAACATCCGGGTTGTTCCACCTTTTGGCTATTATGAATAGTGCCGCTATAAATAGTCTTAGGCAAGTATTTGCCCACACTATATTTTGATTGCTTAATTTCCAAACCATCTTCCCTACAAAATCATGGACCCTATGATGGTGGATACTGAGTCTCTTGTTCACAAATCTATTCTCAGACCAAGCTATAGCCTAGAAAATATTTGTTCAGTGAATGAATACAACATTTCCAGGTCTCTTAAATTTTTAATTAAAAGAACATGATTGAAATTTCTTAAATAACAAAAATGCCACATACTTTAAAAATTCAATAATGCTACAAGTATAAAATAAAATGTTTGCCTTCATTCCACATAAAGTTTAGCTTCAGGAGAGAGGAGAGAGATGAAGACAGATGAGGGAATTTGGGCTTAAGCAGGGTCAGGGAGGAGGTGGCAGCTAACAGGTAGAAAAGCATGGGGGAAGGTAGGGTGCATAGAGGGCTGCAGCATGGTGAGAAGGGGGAGGGGTCCTTGGAGAGGAGAGGAGGAGATTGGAGTAGCTCTCAAGTTGCTACCAGTGTCTGGAGCAGCTGAGAGAAGTCCTCTCTGCCTGGAGGAAATAGCTTTTTGTCTTTCATTTTCAAACATCAAAGTTTATTTCTGAAATAAAGGTTTGCTTTTGTGTGACATTCTGAAGGTGTTCCCCAGATGTTCAAGAGTGACTTGGGCTTTTAGAAATCGACTTTTGAAATGGAGAATTGTCTTCAAATTTTAGTCACTGTTTTTCTTTTAAATTGTGGTTAAAAACACATAAAAATTTTACCCTCTTAACAATTTTTAAGTGCACATGACTGCAGTCAGCAAATGGACATGTTGTACAATAGGCCTCTAGAACATTTTGGTCTTGCATGACTGAATCTTCACCCATTGAGCTTACGTGTTTGATGAACACCTATTATGTGCCTGCAATGAAAGGAAACTGTTGTCTCGCTGGGTGACTTTTCTCTTTGTTCATTTATATCTGGGGGCTCTGTGTCCATTTATATGTGCACTAATAACAATTATACATATTTTTTATAATGCTTTCTTTGCAAAGCAAGGTACTTTTCTAAAATTTTACTATACATACCTTATTTCTTATTAGGAACTTCTATTCATCCAATTATTTGATCCTCTCCCAAACTGTAATTATTTTCACTTTACAAGTGAGGGAACAAGGTCAAGAGAAGACAAGTTGTTTTTCCAACGTCACAGAGCCAGTAAGTGACAGAGCTAAGATGTGAAGTCGGTTTTTAAAGGCAAGTTCTTCCCCAATGTATCATGCTATGATTCATTCCAAATAATGTTAAAAAGTACTTTAATACTTCCTCTTGGGTTGCTGGGAAAAAAGAAAAATACCTGTGAAAGTTCATTATTTTCATTCAAAATACAAAATGCACTTCATTATTCTGGTTCAAGAATAAGAAAGAAATTCACTGTATAAGCTGCTTTTTTTTTTCTCTGAACAGCTGCTCTAACCCAAACTGTTTTCCTTATGTAGCTTTTATTTATTGTTTGAAGCATTATTGATTTGCAAACTTTAGCCATTGACTTCAGTAAGTGCTAAGGTGTTAGAGCCAAATTTGGGCTTGAATCCTGGATTTGCTATTAAATTAGTTTCATGACTTTGGAGAAGTCATTTAAAATCACCAAGTTTTAATGGCCCCTATCTGTAAAATTGTGATTTAATAGTATCTGCTTCACCCTATTGTAATGAGAAGTAGATGAGATAATGCATCAAAATTGCTGAGTATATTTCCCTGGCCCAGAGGAAGCACTTAACAAATAGGAGGTGTTATTGTTATTGCCCTAAATATAAAAAGTTAATATTTTATCCAGTTGAACTCATTTTTGGTAAAGGACTGAATTCTTGAAGCTAGAAAGTATGGAAGGAATCCAAAATTTGAAGTCAAATAATTAAGTGCCAATCCTCTTTGTAACACATAAGAGCAGTATGGATCTGGCTTTTTCATTGCAAAATGGTATAATAATACCTATCTCACCGGATTCTAATATTTATAAAGATCCTGAGACATAATAACTGCTCAATAAATAGAAGCTACTGAAATTATTATAAGTAATGTCTCCACAAATAAAAAACTCCCAATCTCACAGATCGGGAAATCAAGGTACTCAGAGAGGATGCCCAAGGTGAATGCCAGTGGGCATAGGATTCTTTCTTTTGGGATCAGAACTCGGATAACCTTCAAACAATAGACTAGAACATGCTAACAGTGATTAACAACATGCATCTTAGAACCTAGAGCAAATGTCCAGGTCATTTGTGTGCTATGGATGTTTATGTCTGCATCTTAATCTTCCCCCAGTCCAAAACTTTTGCGTGGATTGAGCGTCATTCATTGAGCGCTCACTACATGTCTGATCCTGTGCTAGTCACTGTGGGAAACAGAGACAAATGGGCAGAGCCTTAGATCTCTTCTCTGTCCACATTCTAGAGAGGAGGGAGTTATTCAATTCCATGGTTTTAAATACATCTATATGCAGGTGGCTACTAACTTATTTCCTTAGTTCCACCCTTTGCTCTGACCTTCAGATTCATCTTTATTTTCCTGTTTTTCATGTTGATTTAGGTGTGAGGCATCTCAGAGGTAAAATGGCTAACACAGAACTATCGACATATTCTTCTCCCATCCTCTCCCACTATATCACATTTCAGTAAATGGCACCGTCCTTCATTCATTTACTTAGGCCAGAATTAGGGTAACTGGCCTTGCTTCTCTTTCACATCCTGTTTTCAACATATTAGCAGATATCATTAGCTTTACCATCAGAATATAATCCCAATCCAACTGCTTCCCACTGAGCCCCTTCACCACTATGCTAGCCCCAAACACTGAGTTTTCTTTGGCCCGTTGCACTAGGTTCCTGAGCAAAGCCCCCCACTTGTACCCTTGCCTCCAGACGCCAATGTCTACAACCACATGCGCCCTGCACAGCCCACCTCCAGGGCCACCATTCACAGACACTCCCCTGTGAGCACACCGCTGCCCTCTTCCAGTCTGCTTTGCACAGAGAGGGACTTTCTCGTTTAAGTCAAAGCCTGTTGCTACTATGCTCACAACTCTCCAGGACATCCTTTTGCACCTACTTAAAAGCTGAAGTTCTAGAAGAGGCTACAGAATCTGGCTCCAGGACAGCCTATCCTCACTTCTTCCACTGTCTTGCTGCCTTCTAGCCACATGAGTCTCCTTGACTTTTTCTGGCCATCTAAGATACGTTTCTCTCAAGGCTTTTGCCCTTATGGGTCTGTCTACCTAGGATGTTCTTCCCTCAGGTATTAGCATGGCATGTACCCTCATATTCGTCAAGGCTTTGCTCAAATTTTTCTTCTCAGAGGGGACTTTATCATCCTATGATTTACTTTGATGTTATCTTACCTACCCTGTTTTCTTTTTCTTTTTGTTTAACATGATTATTCATTTCAAGAGAGAAAGAGAGCAAAAGCAGGGGAGGGGTGGAGAGAATCTCAAGCAGGCTCTGTACTGTCAGCACAGAGCCTGAGGTGGGGCTGAACTCATGAACTGTGAGATTATGACTGAGCCAAAATCACGATCCGGTCACTTAACTGACTGAGCCCCACAGGTGCCCTTGTTTTGTTTTTCTTTATAGCACTTATTCTTACCTTATATTATATATTACTTATTATTATTATTATTATTATTATTATTATTATTATTTTGGTCTCTGTTCTTGGTCTTTGTTCTCTGTCTCTCCCATGAGCATTTAATCTTTATGAAGGTGAAATTTCCCCCCCATTTTATACACCACTGTATTTCTAGAAGGGTTAGTGCATAATTAGTGTTCAGTAAATATTTAGAGACTCAATGGATGGAATAAGAAATTCATTCATTGGTTCATGTACTCCTTCCTTCCTCTCTTCTGACATTGAGCAATCATTTACGAATATACTATAGTGTGTTAGTATCTCACATACACCATTTCCTTTTATCCTCATAGCGATGTCATCCTCATTTTCACAAGTTAGCAGTTTTGCAGAGAGGAAGGGTCTATGCCATGTTAGGTATCAGTCTGATGGGCTTCACTGCCCGCGAGCTTTCCTCTCTCTCTCTCTCTCTCACTCTCTCTCTCTCTCTCTCTCTCTCTCACACACACACACACACACACACACACACATCATGGGGATGTCCTGGCGTATTCATACTCTTTTGCATCTTTTCTTCTAGACTTGGTGTATAACTCTTGAGTTAACATCCTTCATCAAGGCTTTAATGGGCAACTAAAGTTTTATTTATTTAGCAACACCCCTCTCACTTTTTTGGAAATAGATTTTTTATTTTCTTCTGAGAACTGTTCTTCCCCTCTCCCCCACTAAATTAGGCAATCTGTGAGTGGCTTCTCACATGGCTCCTCCTCCAGTCACTCTTGATTGGTTCATTGGTAGTCATCTGGTTTAAGCCTGACCAATAGCAGCTTTTTCTTTATAGTTTTAAAATTGGAATTTGGAGAATGCATTACTTCTTCTCTCCACGGGGGAGAAAAATGGGTGCTGTGAGCATAGGAAGGTTTAGGCCTCCACATTTCCTCTTTTATGAAGGAAGATAGTGTCAAAGAGGAAATGAAGCTGACACACTGAAAGAGTGAGAAAAGACCCCGGCACATGCCATTATGGTTAGTTTTTAAGGTCCCCTGTCCAATTGTTCTTGATGTCCAGCCATATTTCTATTCTGTGTATTTGATTATTCATTCCTTTCTTGGATTCTGTGAATAATTTACTTTCCCTCCCCCCTTTTTGGAAAACATAATTTAAGTTGTATTTCTGCTCCCTGCAAACAGATCATTCTTTAGGGTATAATGGCATTTTAAAAGCTGTCTTTGGAAAAGAGAGGACTGAAGGGGAATATAAATATTTCAGGGATGGACTGGGGAAGGGGATGCTGGCAGAGAAGCCAAAGGAAAATGAGGAGGAAGTGGGTTTAAAGATGATGTAAGGAGGAGAGGTTTGAGAAAGAGGACATCGTCTATAGTAGTAACACACATTTCTGAGAAAATTGGCAAGACAGAGACCAAAAACTATTGGACTTAGTTACAAGAAGATCATTGCTGACTTCAGTGTCAAGCATATACAGAGGGACGGTGGGCACAGAGGTTAGCCAGCATGAATTAGGGAGTGAATAGGAGCCAAAGAAGGTCAGATGTGAATATAAAAAGCATTAGGACATCTGAGGAGATGGCAAGAAATAAGGTCAGCATCAGTATAGGGCACTCTTCTGAGGAACATCTTTTACTTTTTCCTTCTCTCTAAATATGAAGAGATACAATCAATAAACATTTACTGAGTACATATTATTTCAGATCCTGTGTTATGTGTTGTAATAAAAAGATGAATAAAACACAGGCAAGCTTAAATAAATTATGGTACATCCATAAAATGGAAAAGTAGCAGCCCTAAAAATGATGTTGTAAAAGGACTATTTAAATAATAAAATCTGTTGGAATATTAAGTTAAAAAAATCAGGTTAAAAAACCTAGCACGTACATATATTCCAGTCTTTTAATATGTGCATCAAAATAGATCTGTATGCATAAGAAAAAATGCTTGGAAGAATACACAGAAAAATGTAAATAGTGGTATTGAGATTTATGGGTGACATTAATTTTATTCTTCTGCTTATCTGCATTTTCTAAATTGTCTACATTTAACCTATGCTACTTGTATAGTGAGAAAAATAGGCAAAGATAATGTATAAAAAATGTAATGTAAGCCATGAAGTTGGTCACCAAACTAATAAGAAAATGAATAGACTAACCAACCAAATGCACTCAACATTACTTATGAAATCCAAAGACAAGAGCTTACATGGATGGAGAGTAATTATATCTGCCTGTGGCATCTAGGGAGACTTCTTGGAAGAAGTGATCATTCAGTTAGGATTTGAAAAACAAGCAAGAATTGGTCTGGCTAAAAGGAAGGCAAGGACATGAGCATAAAAGAGGAAAGTCTGTCCATGAAGTACTCAAGGAATTTCATGAAGTCTGGGGACAGAAGGGAAGGAACAGAGCGGGGTGGCTGCCAGGGCAAAAGGCCTCCGATGCCCGTTAAGGACGAGGACATGATTCTGTAGTGAGTCAGTGGAGAAGAGCAGACAGTTAAGCAGGATTGTTTACAAGAACCGCTGCTCAGATGCACATGGCGAAGTTGCACTGGAGAGTGATGAGGTCAGCGAGGAGGCTGAAGTTCCAGGTGTGAAAGAGTGAGGACCTGAACTAGGGACATGGCCACAGGCCTGGAGAAGCAGGATGTGCATGAGGGTTACTTATGAAGAGGGTTTGATAGGGCTTAGTAACAGCAATAATAGCTGTTCAGGCTGGGGTCTCTGCAAGCAGACCTTTGAGGTGGATTGTCAGGTGCAAGATGTTTGTTCAGGATCCACACATGAATGGAAGGGATAAGAAGCAGGGCTGGTCAGAGGGAGAAGTCAGACTGCAATGCAGGCCTCACAAAGCATTGGCCATGATGCCAAGTGCTCAGGAGCAAACATTGTCTGTCAGACATGTATTACATTGGACCCAAATGGCCAATCCTTTATACCCCCACCTCATTCAGTCAACCCCAGGAAGGGTGTAACCTTTGGAGAGGTGGCTCTCTGTAAGCAGACCCTAAAGGGACTGAGAGCTGGAAGTTGGGAAACAAGCTTTTCCTTGAAGGGGGTCTGAATGGCCCATCTTGGCATCTGTGAGAGCTAGCCACTGTGCTGCTATGGGGTGCATTTCAGCTTCACCTCGCTCTCTGAAGAGTCACTGCTACCATCCCCATTTTATAAATGGTGGGAAGATGCACAAAGAAATCAAGAAATTTGCCCAAGATCATTCAGCTAGGAAGCTACTGAGTTAGATTAAAACCTCTAGAATGTGGTTATAGTGCCTATGTCCTTAACCACTGGCCCACAGTGCCTGTCACTGGAAGTGTGGGGAAGGCAAGGGGATGGGATTGGGCCAGGCCTGATGGTTCTCTAACACTGCAGCCTGAGGGCCGTGGTGTGGTCAGCCTTCTGATCTTCCCTCTGTTCTCCCTCCCAATGGCCTCACTTCCTCCTTCCCTCCCTCTCCCTCCCCATATACTATTTATTATCATAGTAAGGGATGTGAAATTCAATAAAGTACACATTGATTTATTAACCAAAATTCAGTGTGGGGATTAATAAAATAAATACAGACTTCAGTGAAATGGTGCCCTAAGCACTTCTTTTTAAAGTCATCTTTTAAAAAGATTATCCACAGGAGTTATGAATAATTTTTTTTATCAAATGACAAGAATAGACACTAGTTAGCAATGGCAAATGTTTGTGTTCCCAGGTTGTCACTTAATACTTAGGTTTTTAAGATTGTTCTCCTCCCCACCCCCGTTTTTAAAGTGATATGATCACTTTAAAGCGTGGTTCACACAGGGAACATTTTAAAGCACACAAACCTAATTTGGTATTTTCTAAAACAAAGCTGTTGAGTGATTTTCATAATATTCTTGTGTAATGAGAAGCTGGCAGAGTGGAATGGGGGAAGAGCTCTGAGGGGTTCAGAAGTGGGCTGTGGGGATGTGGAGACCCAGGAGAGAGACAGGAGAGGAAAAGGGACTAGAGGCCCTTCACCTTCCCTCACTTACTTGCTCTGTGATGGGGGAAGTCTCCTCATGTCTCTGAGCCTCAGTTCCTACAATTGAGAATGCCCTTGTGGTGGGTTGCTGTCAGAGTTAAAGGAGAAGATGCCCGGGAGAGAGCGTGCCTCCCCATCAGTACTAAGAAGCATCCCTGAATGTGAATCAGAAACAACCTTCCTTCGTCTTCACGCATTTATGATGTGAGACACTTCCTCTCATCTTTTTCCTCCTCTTGTCCTCCTGCAAGATGGGGATTTCTGCATTCAGGGGCCCCGGGAGCTTTGGGCTTTAAGCACTGGCCGAGAGGATAATTCCTCCCTTGCACTCAATCAACCTGGCATTCATCTGCAGCCAGGGAGAGCAGCCAGTCTGATTTCTTGACATAAACACACTGAACAAGCAAGACAGGCCCCACTGAGTTATTTAAAACCCCGATCTGAGAGAGAGCATCTTGAATCTGAAGTTCTTGCCTAAATATAAACGGCAAAGCTTATTCAACATCAAATCAAATCAATGATAATTTGAGGACTAATTAGCATTTGGGGCTTTTTTCGGCAGCGCAGTGATGTGGCGTATAATGCTATGTGATTGGGGAGAAGCACGTAATTATGAAGCTGAATACATTGTCTCCTGGAGACTGAGGAAGGAGCAGATTCCTTAGCCAGAGAGGCCTGCTGCCGGCCAGAGGGAGTACCGGCATGGCAGAGTCCACACCTGAAACCTGCCGACAATGGCTGAATCTCTAAGGGCCAGAAGTAGGCAGCCTCCTTGGTGGTCCCACCTCCTCTCTGATACCAGTTCTTTACTTCCTCTTGGATCAACAAAGCTTTACCTCACTCTTCAACTCTAAGAAGTAAAAGAGGAGATTAGATTGCTTCAGAAAGGAATTGAACAAAGGGGAATTAAAATTTGGTAGATGCTTGCCAGGTGTCTGGTGTCAAAACAACCAGAGCAACAAATATTCACGGAGTAAGTTTTATGTGGTTATGTTTGAACCCATTACCTGCAGCACCAAGGTAATCCTTAGAATGGCCCTATGAGGTCAGTACTGTTTTTCTTGTCTTTTCTTTTACTTTTGTTTAAAAACTGAAGCTCTGAGAGATTAAGAACTTTCCTAAAGTCTCAAAGATAGAAACTAGAATTTCAGAGTATATTTTATAAGTATCTTATATATTAATATACTTACTATACTTCTGGCTCCAAAGTTGATGCTGCTCCTCCTATACTGTATTGCTTTGCCAGGATTACGTTGTTTAATTCGTCTCAAGAAGCCTATGGAAAGTAGTATGTTCTTAGAGGTAGGGACACTCTGGCTTAGACAGGTAAAGAAATTCACCCAATTTATCAGGTACTACACAGACATGTCTGAAGTCTAAGAAAAGGACAAAATGAGAACAGAGAATAATTACAATGAAATATTAGCAGCCCCTTTGTGAACTGGAGTGAACAGTCCCCCTCAAGCAGGAGACTTGGTTGAAGTTCAATGCCTATATTCTGCTCTCCTGTATCCTTGAGTCTACTCCTGTAGGCCTGGGGTTTACCATCACAGGTGCCCCAGGATCCAGGTGCCCAAACAAAGACTCTGGCCTGGGGACTACAAGCAGGGAGAGTACAACATAGAAGCGCCTCTTACACACCAAATCTGACCCACTGGTAGTGGCTTCCTGGGGCGTTGGGTTGAGAAAGATTCTGAGGCCCATTAGGGCCCAGTGGGAAAGATGGACAGGTTGGTTGGTGATGTCTGTGGTGGCCACAGCACATTGGAATAATGCCATATGTGCCAGGCATCGTCTATGCCTGCCTTACATTCTTACTATTATAGTTGCTTCTCTAGTTTCTCTTTGGACAGAGAATATTTTATAGGAAGATATATTCTCCTGAAACTTGGGTTGAAACAGCTGAATTCTCTAGGAACCCCCAGTACACATATGCAACACACCTAGCAAGTTTACCATGCCCCTTGTCTTCAAGGGACTTTGAGATGTTTAATTTTTAACATTTAGGCATGATAAACCAAGAGCCAGGTGTCTTGGAACAGAAAAGCACAGTAAGAAAAATAAAACCCTTTGGATTAATTTTTTTTCCAGATTGAATATTAAGAGTCCAGAGAGTGGCTGCTTTTCTAAGCATGATGAGGGAGATTTAAATTATACTCACTCAACTGTGGATGGCCTGATGGGGGTCCAATTGCTGAGTACTATGTTGGACATAAAAAGTGAGACAATTAGTCTTCTCAAGAAGCCAAGGAGATGGCTTAATTGGCACCAGGAAACAGGAAACAAGAACTTTTTTTTGTTATTAAATATGATGAGCAAAACCTCAGTGCTGAGGCTTGAGGATTTTGGCACAAGTAATTGTCATGAATATATTAGCAAATGTATTAGATTATGGTCTGATTTACCATCTGATTTTGGCAATAACTTAATCAATTCTTTATTGATCATTTACTATATACCTAATACTAGGTATTCCTACAAAGAAGATTATGTATTATTTATAATGTGTATTGAGTCTACATATAGAAGGTATTTGAGGGGACCTACCAACAAACATATATATAATAAAACCATTAAAATTAGACAATACCTGTGGAAGAAAGCAGAGGCAAAAATCATTAACCAGATAGGCCAATGTAGTTACTATGATTGAGAATGAAGATTAGCTTTGAGCTTCCTGGCAGACAGGGAAAAATGGAGGTCATGGTGGATGCATGTTTACACTACCAAATACACTAAGAACACTTGGAAAGGTAAGTTTCTTGCTATACCAACTTCCAAGAGAACTTGGATGGTCAGCTTCCTGAGGGCAGTGACTGAGTCTTAACTTATCCTAAGGTCTTGGTCACCTGGTAGAATGCATGGCACATATTAGAAGTATAATAACAAAGAATTTGTTGAATTTATTCCACTGATAACACTGGTTTGGGGGGATGTGGAAGATGGGAAAGGTTATTTGAGATAGAGTGATATTATAGTCTCTCTTAGGACAGGAAGCCTTTTTGTGGAAATAGGAGGAAATTTAACATAGGAAGTTAGCTCCATAGGTAATGGAGGATGTGAGAAGGCAACAGCGAATGTGAGGCAACTCAGAGATCAGCAACACCAGGAAGCTACTACAGCTTCTAAACTAGAGGGAGGAAGTAGTATTGCTAGAGCTAAGGTCACCTGAGGGGAGCTAGAACCATTGGAAACCTGCCAGGTGGGAGCTGGAGCTGTGGGGTGGGGGCGGATGCAACCATTGCCAGAGACGCTGCCCTGAGGAGAGAGGGAGGGGGAGAAAAAGCTGGCTTTTTCCTCCCCTGCCCTCTAATCTCTTGGCTCCCATTGGCTGACCTCATCTGAAATCAGCTGATGTACGAGTCTGAGAAGCGGTCTCAGGTCTCAGTACCTCTGAGATATGGCAGTGAGCAGAGGAAGGGTAAAGACAGGTTTGAGGGTAGAGGACTCAAGACTGGCACAGGGGCAAGTAGGAATCTGGTACATCTGTGCTCAACTTGGCCAGGCCTTGAGTCATGGGACTGTAAAGGTTGTAGAAAAGCTGATCACTTCCCCTCCCTCCCCTCAACAATCTTATTCATAGAAAATGTTTAGGGCTCCTGATAATCTCTATGGTGCTTTGAGAAAGTGATTTGGTTGAAACAGATTTAGGTGTAAACCCCAGCACTGCCACTTAAGCCACATTAAGAACTTGGGCAAATTACCCCACTTTTTGGAACCTCAATTTCTCCATCTCTAAAATGGTAACGATAGTACCTACCTCACAAGAGTTTTGTGAAGGTTAAATGAGAAAATTAGTATAAAACACAACTGTGTCTGACACATAGAAGCTGAGCCCCCTGGCTGGTCTGAGATTATTAATAGTAGTTAGTGACTACTTCATCCCTCATGATTGCTGCTTTCAGCAGAATCTCCTGGGCCTTCAACTTAAGTGGCACCATCCACTACAAGGCCTTTCCAAGGTGTCCTTTCTGTGTCACCAATGCACTCTGATGTACCTTTATCCAGGCACATTGCACGATATTTTAGAATTATCTTTTTATGCTCTGTTTTCTTCATTAACATGTGAGGTCCTTTCAGGTAAGAGAGTATGGATTACTCTCTCCATATCATACCTAGCGTTCTTGGCAAAGAGTATGAGCTCAGCAAATGTTTGTTGAATGAATGAATAAATGATTTCTATTATTCACCCATGAAAAGTTAAGAAGAACAATTTTCCTAGCCATGTTAATCTTCCTTCTATAACTCCCTCTTCATTATGGGCATTATTGACTGGTTTCTGAGCAAATCCTGAACAACACAGAGAGTCTATGATCACCTAGATCTCAGGAGATGGGAGAAGAATGAGGGAAATATAAGAGGGCTAGAACAGGTTGGGAGAAAGAGAGTAGACATCTACTGGATATCATATGAGCACTTGTTTTCTAGAAAGAGTGACCATGGGAGGTTCCATGCTTGTATTAAGAGCCTCTAATACTCTTCTCATTTTATTGACTTCATGGAGGATATGAGACCCAAATGGGGCCAATCGGTTTTGATCCCTTGGAATTTTAGAACAGAAACCTACGCAGAGAAGTCAATAACTTAACCAGTGGCTGGAGATGTAAGATATACTACTTGGGAGCAGTTGTCAGCCATCCTTTTTCTCCTTGTGATGTAAAGAGAAGTCATCCTCCAGCTAGAGAAAAAAAGTGAAATTACATGGAGGGGGCAGGAAGAGAGGAGTCCTAAGAATATTCAGATCCCCAGTTCAAATTGTCCCTGTCACATTTCTGTCCATGGATTCTGTGAATCACACAAAAGTTTTATTATAAAGCCCCCCATTTTTAGTGTTAAAGTTTGGTTTCTATTACATGCAACAAAAACATCTTAATCCAAAAGAGTGTGAAAATGGAATATGAAACAGGAAAATAATTTGAGACTAAAATATCAGTAGCCATGAATGCCAAAATATAGCTTTTGGATTTTATTCTGTAGGCAGTGTGCAGCCTTTGCAAATGTTTGAGAAAGGAAGTAAAATGTATTGGTCTGTATTAAATGAAAAGGCCCTGGCTGACACCTAAACAAAGTGTGTATCTCTCTCCCTGTCACTTCTGCAATTCAAAAGTACGAATCACGTACTAATCTTAGGAATGTGCTCTTCTCAATTCCCCCACAAATATTTCTGGTCCACATGAATGCTCAGCGTACTTTTCCTGAACTCCAAAAACCTTCCTTTCTTGCAAATTTATTTTTTCAGTGATCTGCTTTCTGGCTGTGAGAGAATTGTCCTTCCAGAACCAATAGCATCACTATGGAAAGATGCCAAATGTCTGTTAGCTGCAGAGAGGGTTACATTCAGCATGTCAGGCAGAGGACAAAGATTTACAATGCATGCTTGGATTAGCTAAAAAAATTCATTCTTTCTGCCTTTCTGGTCTTACATTTTGAGGTGAATAAAGATCTAAACTCCCTGGAGAGGAATAAGCGCCTGAGGCCATTAATCAAATGGATGCTGGGAGGCAGTGACAGGTGAATTAGGGAATCAGAGACCCTGGGCGATCCCACTCTCATACTAATTGCTCTTTCGGCATAGGCTACTTATTTCCCCTCTCTCCCCCTCAGTTTCCTCATCTATAAAATACAGGGGTTAGTCCACAGAGGTCTCACATTTGATTCTCTCTGACTGAATTCTTTTTGGATCCTCAGGGAGGCAAAAACATGACTTTGGGTCTGGGTCACAATCGCTGAGGATGGTCCACTTCTTGGACAGCTCCTTAGACCATGCCTGTGGAAAGATGTGAAGTCATCCTAGGTCTCATCAAAGTCACTGGAGGCTAAATGTCTGTGGGTTGTTTACCTAGGATGCAACCTCAGCAAAGACATAAAAGTAATGCCTCAAAGGTCCATCTGGAGCTTACAGGAGTATCCATCTCCTCCAGTGGCTCAGATTCAGTTAGCATTAGTAGGGATGAAGTGTGGCTAGCATACAGTGTGAAGTGAGGGGGCGTTTAGCTGAAAGGGAACAAGCTAAAGTCTTCCCTGGATGTTCGAACCTGCACTCACCTCAGGCCTCTCATGGCATCTGTGGTTTGAGCCACATAATACGGCACTAGATCACATTATCTGCTGAATCATTCTCTCATTTTTTTAATGTGTGCTCAGTTCAGATCCCTAACCTTGTTTGAATTTATTTAAGTTCAAGAGTACATATTTATAGGGAAGCTACTGTCTGCCATGCATTGAAGAAAATAAAGACACAGGCATGGTCCCTGCCTTTGAGGAACTCATTGTCTGGAAAGGGATATAGACAAATAAACAAATGTTTACACAGAAGATGTCAGGATAGAAGGATGTCTTTGTTTTCTAGTGTTGTATAACAAATCACCATAAATTTAACAGCTAAACATAACACCCATTTATTAGCTCATAGTTCCATAGGTCAGAATCCAGATGGGTTCAGATCGGTCTTCTAATCAAGATCTCACAAGGTCAGAATCGGGGTGTTGGCTGGGGTGGGCTTTTATCTGTAGGCTCAGGAGACTAATGTACTTCCAAACTCATTCAAATAAGTGATGGAATCCAGTTACTTGAAGTTATAGATCTAAGGTTCTAGTTTCCTTGTTAGCTGTAAGCTGGGGGCTGCTCACTGTTGTAGAGGTTAACTGCATTCTTTCTCATATGGTCCCTTTCTTCCATCTTCAAACCAACAGTGGAGAGTGAAATCCTTCTCATGATTTCACTTTCTCTGCCTTCCTCTTCTCCCTTTTCCTTCTACCACCAGCCGAAGAAAGTAACGTATTTTTAAGTACCCTTGCAATTAGGTCAGGCTCACGTGGTTACTCGTCCTTTTTAAAGCTCAGCTATGCCTTATAACATAACACAGTCATGCGAGTGATATCTCTTCACATTCATAGATTCCAACGCTTACGTTTTGGGAATCTTTAGGGCCATTTCTAGAACTTCTGCCTGCCGTAAGGGTGTAGAGGATGTTAGCAGGACACAGAGCAGTTAGAAGCAAATACCCCAACTCCCATGAGATCATGGGGTGCCCTCTTGGCAGAAGTTACCTGGTTGTGTTTTCTAAGGATGACTTAGAGTTAGACGGAGAGAGAATGGAAGTGAAGGGGGCACACTGGCAAAGATGGATGGAAGAGCCCTATGGCAAGCTCAGTATTCTCATTCCTTCCCAGCATCTAACTCAGTGCTGAGCACATAAGAGTTGCAACAACATTTTCTTGACGAATAACTGGTTATAGGTCATTGTAATGATTAAATAAGATAATATTCAGAGAGTATTAGAGCAGTGCTTAGAACAAAATAATGTTTATATGTACAGCTATTATTATCCTACAACTCCAGATAGAAAACCTCTTTCAAATAGATCTGGAATATTTATTCGTTCATTTAACAAACATGTATTAAAAACAAACTAAATGCCAGTGTGAGGTGCTGGGAAGACAATGGAGAGCAAAGCAGATGACCCTGACCTCAGCGTGGGGAGACAGACAAGCAAAGGGGCAGCGTGCCGAATGCTTCAATGGTCGGGTGCTACTCTCTGTTCAGGTATCTTGCTTTTGGAAGTTTGTTTCTTTGTTTGCCTAACAACTGAGCAGAAGAATCCTCTTTTACGTTGGAATCCCTCTCCAATCCCCAGCCTTCCTCATTGTACTGCTCTTTCTCTACCCCACAGCCTGCCTCCATCCCTCCCTCTATCAATTTCTTATTGTCTTGTGTGCCTTCTTCCCTCAATATGAGCACCACAGTGCAGAGACTATAGCCTGTTCACTTTGTGTCCCCAGCATCCTGGCTCATGATAGCCCTTAGAAAATGAGTGTTGAATCAATTAGCTCTTAGCTTAGCCTCTGGTTTCTTCTCTGGATAAAACTTACCATTTTAGTTTGTTATTTTTAATAAACATTTGCATAGCACCTGTTATGTGCCAGTAAGTAAGCAGCAGAGCCAAGATTCACACTTAGCCTGCTGCAATTGACAGAGGTAAGTGTGCACCTTCAGACCTTTCTGCCAAGCTTTGTACCTAATATGACTAACAGCAACAATGACAACAAACAAATAAAAATAATCACCACAGCTATTTGCTGAGTATTGTTGCACAGTTCTGTATTGAATCTGTAGGACAAATTCCTACAACACTAGAGAGTAAGAATTATTACCTTTATTTTATAGATAAGGATTCTGCCTTTCAGAGATGTTCAGTCACTTGCATGTGACCATAGGCCAGTATGCAGTGGGCCCAGGACTTACACAGTTCAATTCTGAACATGGGCTCTTTGGGGAGGATTTAGTGCTTTAATCAGTGGTTTCCACTGAACTGATCATTCCTTTTCTTTTGCAGTGACTGACCACCTTAGCATCCATGGAATCATTGTCTTAGATACAGTTTTAAAACATTCAAGAGAGGGTCAGAATCTTATTATGATGGGTGTAAATAGCACAAACCAGTTCACAAAGACATCACCATGATCTAACAGAATAAAAGATCAGTTCTTCTGCGTAAATCAGTTCATGCCCTGTGTCTTCTGAATTCCCATCTCAGGGCTGCACTCCTGTCATTGTGACTATAAAATGGATTATACTTTTCCAGGGCACTACAGAGAGCCTGAGTGACTTCATCAGCTCATTCTCCATTGATAGGAATTTTCCTTAAATCATTTCCTTGTTACCCAAGAGAAGACCATGAACACACAGCTACATGAAGTATGTATAAACTCAATGGGTCAGCTAGGTTTGGCAAGGCTGTTTTATCCATTCTGTTCCCCAGCACTCAACCCAGGGACTGGCATTGAAATTGGTCAGTAGGGGCACCTTGGTGGTTTAGTTGGTTAAGCATCTGGCTTCAGCTCAGGTCATGATCTTGTGGTTCATGGGTTTGAACCTTATGTTGGTCTCTCTGCTGACAGTGTGGAGCCTGCTTTAGGTTCTCTCTCTCTCCCTCTCTCTCTCTCTCTGCCCTTCCCCCGCTTCTCTCTCTCTCTCTTTCTCAAAAATAAATGGATAAACATTAAAAAAAAAGAAATTTGTAAATGAATGTTTGTTGAATGAAGAAGACAAGAAAGAAGAAGGAAAGAAAGAAAAGAAAGAAAAGAAAAGAAAAGATTGCGCTGTCCTTAGCAATGGAGCTGAGTCTGAAAGGAGCATAGTGTGTTGGAATTGGCCAACATGGAGTAAATTAGAGCAGTGCCTCTCAAACTATCTGTGAGAAAGGCCTACGCTCATATTTTATTTCTAATCAACTGAATTGATACATGGTCTTACTGCAACCATGTGCTTTGCACCCCAGCAACTTGTCTCTGTAAATTCAGCAGCATCCTGCTTGGTATCCTATAGAATGAGACAAGGCACTGGTCTTGTATTGGGAAATCACAGCAATGTCAAATTGCTATAAGATTTTCTAAAAGCTCACTCTCAGTTTCTATACTTAGCTCATCAAACCCAGAAACAAACCATTTATAGTCCAGCCCTGGTCCCTGATCACATTGAGAACAGCACTCTTTAGAGCATGGACTTGGATTCACAGTTGGGTTAGAGTCTTACTAACTAGATATACATGATTTAGGAGAAGTTACTTAACTTCTCTCAGCCTCCAAAATTTTCCTGCCTAGAAAATGGAGAAAACAGTAATATATCCCTTATGGGGTGGTAATGAGGATCCAATGGAATCATTCATTCAGTATTCATTCAATAAACATTTATTGAGCTTCTATTATGACAATTACTCCCTTAAGCACTGGAGAAAATTTAGTGAGCCAAACAAAGATAAAACCCCTGTTGTCATGGAGCTTAGAGTGTGGTGGGATAGTCTATATAGAGAAGGTAGCCTAGTGCCTTATAGTTACTAGCTGTGTATCATTTGGCAGGCCACTTAACTTTACCAAGAGTCAGCTTTCTAAAAATAGAGCAAAAATCATATACACCTCCTTTGATTGTTTTGAAGATCTAACGAGATCAGAGAAATGGTGGATCTTGCTGTGATATTAAAAACAACCCAAAATTAAATGCAAAATGTTATGTTTTTGGATCTTGAGGCTCAGAGTTGTGGACTGTGCAGCAGTTGGGAGATTCAAGGTGCTGGTGAGCTTCCACCTGAAACAAAGTGGGGCTACAAAAACTAAGGGATCCAGCAGAGCCTCAGGAACCATACGGGAAGCCAATATCTAAAGCAATCTGCATGGCCAACTGGGCAAAAGGAGGAACACATCAAAAGGAAGTTGTCAAGACCAAAGCATAGGACCAGGATTGTGGAATCAGGCAGATAACCAGAACAGAATACACAGCTTATGGCTTGAGTTGAGTGCTTACTGGGACATGTTGAACTGGCATGAAGCCAAGTTTAAAGGGAGGAGTTAGAACAGACTCTACATCCAAGAGATATTACCAAGAACACAACCAGAGGGCTCAGTCTGTAATTAGGTTCATGGAGTGGGATTAAGGCTGCGACTGGGAGATAAAGCCAACAGTCCAGGAACAATGAAAACTCAAGGATGGAGCATGAAGCAAAGAAAAAATATGCTCTGAGGCTAAAATTTATGCTGGGTAACTTCTGTTAGCCTTTTCAGATCTACTATCTACCATTCTTCATCCTGTTCTGTGCCCCAGGAGGCTGACTGACACTAAGAGTAAATAGATCTCTTATCATCTGGTTTCTCAATGAGTTCTGCCAATGAGGAAGACAAGACACTGGAAGGAGACTGGGAAGGGAAGAAATGAAGTCAAGGGATTTGTTCCTCCAGGTTTCTCTCTCTAGACCACTTCAGGATGTCTGCATCCCTCAACCACAGGTCTTTATCCCTGTTATACTCTCTGGGTTCAATTAACCACTCCTTCCCTTTGCTCCTTCAGACCTAGAGATGTCAGGGAGCCCCACTTCTTACTAGTGCCAGGGTCCCACAGTATCCCCTGTGGCTTCCCTATACCCTGCCCACAACTTTGTAAATAATCTTATTATCCTAATCAAATGTGCCATCTGTTTTCTTCTGGGGTCCTGACTAGAAACTCTCGGATTTAAGTCCAAAGCTCTGTCTTACTGGGTTCTGTTTGATTAACTATGGATGGGCCCACATAATTTAGAGAGAGACAGTGTTGGGCAGATTCATACTAGAGAGTAAATCAAGCTAGAGTCAGGATTTGGAGGGAGTCATGCTAGGGTCTTGAGTGTTAACTAGGATAGATCCCAGGGGTTGAAAAAAGGCAAATATTTAACATTGTGCTTGCTTTAAGCCAGGCACTATTTTAAGTGCAATATATTTGTGAACTACTTTAATCCTTATAGTAATGCTATAGAGTTAATTGTGCTATTGCCAGCATTTTACAAAATGAGGACACAGAGGTCAAGTAACTTGCCTGAGATCACACAACTAGTAAATGGCTATAAGGGGAACTAAACCCAGATAGTCCAACTTCAGAATTCATGGTCCTGATTGCCAATCTTTCACTGCATAAACATTCATTATTCACTTCTAGGGTACTGGGCATGTACCTTCCTTGTTCTCCTTCATAGTCTGAAATTGCTAATAATACACTTTGCATTGACTTTAGTATTTTAGTAAGCTTTAGCAGTTTGAACCCCCTGTTTCTGATTTAGTTCTTACAGGTTCCAGGGTGCTTAGATTCATCAAAAGGATAAAACGTCCAGCCCAAAGCTTTGCAGTCAGAGGATGGTGGAGGCTGGCCTTATGCTCAATTCCTCTAAGGTTTTTCTATTCTATCTCATAAACCTTGAAGTTTTTATGGCAGGGACAGCATCTGTCTTTTTCACTGCTGTACTCATGGTAGTAACATGATGAACACTTACTGAATGAATGAATGAATGAATGAATGGTTTTGACATGCCCTTTAAAATTCAGAGCGTATTAGAGGGTATCCAGGAAAATCATATTATTTTCTTTACATGCTCTTCTTTTATTGGAATCCATCACTGTGGTAGCATCAGAATTGCCTTTTTGCATCTCCCAGCTCTCTTGGGCCATTTTCTTTTCTTGGATCTGCACACAGAGAAGAAATTATTCTTGCTTGGTAGCACCTTGATCTTTCTGCAAGTTCACTACCTTTCTTAACTGGCAATTACAGGTCTGATTAGAGCATTTTCTTGCTTCCTTTGCCTCATATTTGTTATAGAAGTGGTTACATGCTAATGCTTTTACTAGAAAGTCATAACTAGGTTTGAGTCCTCGCTTTGTCATTTGCACGTGGATTGCTTATCATGTGTGTCTCAATTTCTTTATCTATAAAGTGGTTGTAATAGCACAACCTTTACAAGGTTGTTGTATGGATTACATGAGATAATGTATACCATCATTATCATTTCACATCCACCAGGAAGTGAATGATAGTACAGAGTTGAAATGTAAGCTACCTTTTGGGAGTAATGCCTATGAAAGATAAATGGGAAAGGGACCAGGAGTCATCAGGGAGAGCCTGCAGACTATGAAGCAGATCTGACATCTGGGAAGGAACAGGAGAAGGAAACAAGGTTGTGTAAAAAGAACCCTAGACTATGGGTCATCTCTGAGCAAGTGTTGGTGAGGCTGACACTCAGATTGCCCATAGAGGATTTTTGCAATGGAGAGAAACCTAGTATCCCATTGTGCTCAGTTTTTGGTAAGAGCTGCTAGGGAGTGTTGTACCTGTAGCACAGCTACTTAGGTATGTAAATTTCTCAGCACAGTGCCAGGCCCCAAGTAAACACTCAATAAATGTTAGTTATGGGTATCATTATTTTTATTAGGAGCCCAAGGAATGAAAACAAGTGTTATTATTCCTTGCACTGTGGTTAACTGTGTATGCCTGTGTTAAAGAGAAATTGTTCACTGGACCCTCATTAAAATTGGCAAGGCAGATTTTATTTGAGCTACTACAGTGGGGGAAGAGATCTCATTATAAGATTGGGCTCAACTCCAAATATAGCAAAGACAGTTGGAGATTTATAGCAATGAACAGCATGAATGGGTCAGTGGATGGAAAATTACTAAGAGGGACTTGATTAGACATCAAGGGTAGGGAGATTCTTGTGAAATTGGTTTAACAGGAATCTTGCTAAAGGCAGGCCAAGGACTTAGATTTTAAAGGTAGAAGATGAAGAACTTGAGTGAATATCAAAGGAGGAGGATTCTTGCTAAACTGACTTAGCAGGCTTCTTTGCTAAAACTTGTTTCAGGGACACCTGGGTGACTCAGTTCTTGATATTGGCTCAGGTTGTGGTATCTCTGTTGTGAGATCAAACCCTGCATCAGGCTTCATGTCAGGTTCTGTGCTGAGTGGAGCCTGCTTGGGATTCTCTTTCTCCTCTGTCCACCCCGCCTCCCAAGTAAATAAATAGACTTAAAAAAAAAAAAACTTGTCTAAGCATGTCAAGGATGAGGCCCAAGATCAAGGCCTCGTAGAGAAGAGGGCTCCAAGGAGCCTGACTGAAGTTTGGTCAAGGAGACTGCCTTTCTTGCCTGTCACCTCTCCTAGATGAAGGGCATGTTGGGCAGGAATCATGCCTGGGCCATCTTTTCACCTAACCTCTGCCTCTTGTATAGTAGAATCCTGGATGCATATTAGGGTACAGGAAAGATTCAAGGAATGATTATGTGAGTGGATATCAGTGTGTGCAAGGAGTGGACTTACTAAACTGAACCCAGTGGTTAGGACCACACATGGTGTAACAGGATGACACCTGAGGGCAGCTGATCAGTATACCTTCTGAGTCTATCAATTTGCAACACACAGAATCCTAATGGAACTGAAGTCAGGGTTGAACAACTGGGAAGTCTATGTGCATGGAATACCTGGTAGCCATATGTTTGGGTAGAGATGCCTAGAAATGACATATTGTATACAATATACCCTAAGGAGTTATAGACAAAGGCTTTGAATTGCAAGATGGCCAAAGTTCTAACTTGCAAATTCTTCCCTTCTTTTTCTTAATGTTTATTTATTTATTTTTGGGAGAGACAGAGTGCAAGAAGGGGAGGAACAGAGAGAGAGAGAGACAGACAGATAGACAGACAGACAGACAGAATCTCAAGCAGGCTCCATGCTATCAACATAAAGCCCAACTCAGGGCTCAATCACATGACTTTGAGATCATGACCTGAGCCAAGATCACGATTTGGATGCTTAACTGACTGAGCCATCCAGGTGCCCCCAAATTCCTCCCTTCTCATTTTAACTTCTTGTCATCAAATAATTCAGAATATTGAAAAATCTACAAACATTGTAATTTCTGTAATGTTGTCTTCTGAGGGCCATCTTAACTTCCACGTAAATTTCTTTGAATGACATCCATTATACTTTTCATTATGAATAGTCTTCTATATCAAATTATATGATTTTTTTTTGTATATTCACCCTCAGTGAAATAGATGTTCAATAGATGTGTAGAGGGAACACAGGTCTTTCCCATGGTTAGAGGGTAAGCACAGGGAAGAACAGAAATTGGACTCCACAAACTCCTGGCCCCAGCCCCATGATACATTCTCTTTGGATTCTGTGTGTGTGTGTGTTTGAATAGACTAATAGTGATCAACCAAACAGTCATTCATTTAATTGCCTCGATTAAAATTGTCCTAGAGTAGAGGGGAACACATTATTTTTGAAATCAAGGTATTAGAAATAATTAAATAAAATCTGGACAGGAATCATCAAGATTCAAATTTCTCCAGTTGTCTTCAACAACCTACTTAGTTCATTAGTCTCCAGCATGAACTTCCCTTTCCTCACCTTTGTTGACGTATATTACTTCATTAGGCAGTTACAGGTCCACTCCTGTCCATCTGCATGCAGACTCATGAAGATGCTTGGAGCATTTATTGAAGCAGTCATTAATGCCATTTGGTCAATTAAAGGACCTTTATTATCTTTGGGAAAGAAGCTCACTGCACGGAAATATTCATTTCACCCCATTCCTAGATTAACACATGGACTTTCCTTGAATGAGGAAGGTGGCAAGGGAAAGTGAGAAAGCAGTGGACTTGTTGCTGAAAATCCTGGGTTTGGACATATGCCATAGCTCTTAGTAGCTGTATAGCCTGGGACACCTTAGTGGACCTGCTTGTGCTTTAGCTCCCTCATTAATGAAAGCCAAATAAGGGTTGGGAGTAAAACTTGTCCCCTAACCCCAGCCCCTACCTCTTCCAGTCACCTACAGGAATGAGGATCTCACAGCCTGGGCACACCTGTAATACATTTGTGGCAATATTGGTTAGGAAGAGTTTCTCTATTAAAATACTTGCACCCCATGGATGGTGTGAATATGCTAAATATCAATGATTTCAGGTCCCCCAAATGAAGCTACTGTAGTCCATATAGGCCCTACAGCAGTATCATCCTAGCTAGGAACAACACCAGATCCACTGTGTATAGAACATCTATATTTGCTTCATGTAACATTATCTCAACTCCGGACAACAATCCTGCAAAAAATTATCATCTCCACTGTACAGCTATGAAAACTAATGCTCAAAGAGGCTCTAAACTTAAGCTTTTCCCTTTTCTCACCTTTCTTCAACCCACTGCCAGTCCTTCCCATGTCACACTGTGTGGCAATTATTTATTCATTCACTTGCCTGACCCTATGAGCCTGTGCACATAGTTGGTGCTCAATAAAGCCTTCCATATTAAATGAGGGAATAAATCTGCCTTTCTATCTGGAGGTTTGATCAGGTCAACCCTGGAATGTGGGGAATGGCTGGGATTCATTCCAGGAAGTAGGTTCTTGTCCAGCTGTAGGTGCTATAGGATGATACCTTCCACTGGGTAAGACCCACAGTGACATAGTCTACATATCTCTGCACAGAGGGAGAGCAAAGTCACAGTAACAGTGGTCCAGGACTAAATAGCAGATTGCTGGGCTCAGCAAGGGGTTATTTGAAGATGGGTACTCACAGCAATTTGAAGCCTAGTTATCCAAAAATGGTTATTCCAAAAAAAAAAAAAAATCCTCAGAGGCTCTAAGAGTGGCTGGATGCTGAGGGCCCAAATATGCCCAAATCCCTCCTGCTTGAGACCCAGATGCATTCTAGGAGCTGGAGACATACCTAAGCCTGGGTGAGAGGGTGGAGCAATTGGACAGATGCCTCAACTGTGGGAAGATCCAGTAGAATATTAGGAAATAAACTTGGGCTCCCAGTAGCTCAAGGCGTCTGACTGACCCAGACGGTGTTCCAAGGTCAGTTGTCATGGCTTCCCCTCCAATCAGCATATTTGCATTTAAAAAGGCTCATTAAAGAACAACTGGTTCAATCCAAAGGAATTAATATCTAATTGGATGCCTTTCAGATACTTGGATAAAAGGATGAGGGAGATTCTTATGAGGTCAGGCCTTCCCAGCAAACCATCTGAGGCCACAGTTTTTAGCTGTGCAGGTTAGGCTCAACCTTCGAATCACCTGGAAGGAATGTTACCTAAAAATTTCATTGGACTGTCACTCTATATCCATAGTGAATGGAATTTGCCACTTCCTAGAATCTCCTCTTTTTTCGCATGGGGCTAAATCCCTTGTACTGTTCAAGGCCCAGCATGAATGCCACTGCCTCTGTGAAGCTTTCTTTCCCTGTTGGCCTCCAAACCATCCCCTTCCTTTCTTTGTTCCTCTAGTGACTTGTTTGCCTGGGTCCCTGATGTGGTTCCCGGCCAACACTGTAGCTTCATTCTTGGCACCTTTTCTCTCATTTATGCTCTAGTTATGCTATTTTTCTCCTCCCTCATACACACAGCAGAAACCCCTAATCTCAGAATGCTGCTTCGTGGTTCCCAGGCTAAGTGCATGCCATTCTGCTGCATCCATTTGGAAGGCTTTCCCCCACTCCTCTCTCTTTCTGGCTAACTTCCAGGAGCCTTCCAAGACCTTGCTCTGGCCTGAGACAGGGACTGCAACCATATGGTTCACCAGTGTAACTGGAGCTGCTAGCATGCCACCTAAAATGTAGAAATGCAGGGAGTACAGGTTGCATGCACGAATCAATGAATCTCCTCCCAGAAACATTTCCTCTGATACTCATCCCCCCAGTCTGAGCTGAGTCATTCCTTTCTGCTCCTTTATCATCCCTTGCTTCTCTTCTCAGTTACCATTTTGTATTGGAAAGTGTCTGTGTCCATGTCTAGCTTTTCCACCCCTCCCCCACTGCTAGATTCTAACTTTCTCAATGGCAGGGGCTAGGTTTTATTCATTTTTAGGCTTTCATTGTTTAGGGAAGCACCTGGCATGCAGTAGGCCCTAAACAAATGTTAATACTAAATAATGGAATTGAGCTAGATAATTGCTACTCTTTTTTTAAAATGCTTATTTACTTTTGAGAGAGAGAGAGCATAAGCAGGGGTGGGGCAGAGAGAGAGAGAGGGAAAGAGAGAATCCTAAGTAGGCTCCACACTGTCAGCATGGAGTTCAATGCAGGCTCAATCCCACAAATGGCAGGATCATGACTTGAGCTAAAATCAAGAGTCAGATGCCCAACGAACTGAGCCACCTAGGCACCCTGATTGCTATTGTTAAGACAATACATTTTAGTAAATAATTTTCTCTCTTTCACTGACTGGAGCTCCCTGTACCCCACATAGTGCCTATTATATACCCAATACCCAATCATTATTTGATTTGGAAAATAAACCATCTTGTAGACTGAAGAGAACACTAGTTGAAGAGCCAGTATCTAGTTCTGATGTTGCTATATAGCAACTGGTGACCTTGGGGAAGTCAGTGGGAGCTCTTTGAAACTCATATTCTAATCTACTAAATGAGCATAAAAATTCTCTATTCTCTTAGTTCAGTTCTGTCATAAGTAGGCTCCAATACAAGGACTTGGGTTATAGTTTATTTGGGAAGCACAGGTGAGGGAGTAGGGAAAGTAAGACAGGGAAGAGAAACAAAGCAGTAACATCTGCATTAATGATGAGTTGCTACAGTGGACATGGTGAGCCCACGATCACTGGGGATGTTTTGAGAAACCCTGTAGAACACGCCTCAAAACTGTTTCTGGAGAAGAGCTGGACGCTGGGAGCACTGCTCCATTACCCTCACTCCCAGTCAGTTGCAGATTGTCCCTGGGGCATGAGCTGGTGTTATTGCCTCCCCCTGGTGTATTATTGTTGAGCTAGCCTAATCAAACCCAGCTTATTTGCTCCTGAAGGGTACTTGAGAAATCCACAGGTTCTGGTAATGCTCATTATTTCTCCAGGAGAATCTGAGACCTCTAATAATGAGTACTCACTCAGAGTTTTTTTCTTTGTGTCAAAGAGACATCCCCTCCTTTCTTACCCTGTCATCTACACAGGCAAGCCCCAGCCAGTGTGTGGGCACCCTTGGAGGGCTGACTCTTTTCTCCACAGTGAGAGGACTGCAGTGGGGTGTGCTCTATCATAGACTCTCTCTACTTGAAAGATGTGGAAATCTGGAAAGATCCTCATTATGCAGCTTTGCCTACACGTCAACTCCATGGCTAAAACGTCTTAGATTTAGCCTTTTCCCCTAGCAAAATCAGTTTTAGTTTTGTAGTATAGAATTAAATATTATGGGAACAGAGATGCTTAGAGAGTGAGCTGACCTACTTGATAGAACTTTTTAGGTAATTATGATGACTTGATCTTTTTTGAAAGAGGAAACTCTTAAATATTCATATGCTTTGATTTAATAACTTTATTTCTTGGCATGTATTATAAGGAAAAACTCCAATATAGAATGTCTTACACACAGAGGCACAGGTCACCAAATTATTTTTAAGTGAAATTATGGCTCACAACAGAGTGGTGATCAATATAAAATGCCTTACACACAGAGGCACTCGTCACCGAATTATTTGTAAGTGAAATTGTGGCTCACAACAGAGTGGTGATCAAATCTTAGGAAGAGTTTGCAATAGCGTAGAAAAAAAATGTGCCATCGCAATTTTCAGAGAAAAATACAGATTTCAATATTAAATGTGCAACTCAATCACACCAATGAAATAAACCAAATAAATTATACCTAGAAAAAAGACAAGAATTTTATTTTACATGAAAATGTTAATGGTGGTTGACTTAGGGTGCTATGATTATGGGAAATTTTTTTATTTAATTGACTTTTCTGTATTTTTACATTAAGCAAATATTTCAGTTCAAAGAACACTTACTTTTTTCTTCTTTTTAAAAAATTTTTTAAATGTTTATTTATTTTTAGAGAAAGAGACAGAGCGCGAGCAGGGGAGGGACAAAGAGAGAATGAGACATAGAACCCAAAGCAGCCTCCAGGCTTTGAACTGTCAGCACCAAGCCTGATTCAGGGCTTGAATTCATGAACTGCGAGATCATGACCTGAGCAGAAGTTGAAGTCAGACACTTAACCCACTGAGCCATCTAGTTACCCTATCTTTCAGTGTTATATAAAAAATATTCATGTCCAAACTTGAGTAAATACTATCTTTACAATTGAGTAAACATACACATGTGGATGAAAGAAGAGAATACAGGAATGATTATTGTTGCTGTGGTTAATAGGCAGTGATGCCTTCTGCTGACTGTACCCAGAGCCCCTTTGGGAGCAAGAGAAAAGCACAGGCCCCCAAGTTTCATCCTCAGAGACCAGTAAGATGGAGTCCTGGGGTCTCTAATTTTGACCAGCTTCTGCTGATTTTAATATAGTTTATCCATAGCACAGCCTTGGATAGCTACTGTCATTTGGGGACATGGATATCTTTATATATATGTATATGTTGTTGCCAAATTATTTTTACAATAGAAAATGCAAAGCCACATATGATTGTAAGTGTTCAGCAATACGTAAATGGCCTCATTCTAGTTTTGTAATCTGCTCTTGTCTTTTAGCCTTAAGAGTTTCTCTTCTTACTTCATAACAATTATTTTCGCCATTACATATTATTCTACCTGGTGTATATACTGTAACTCATTAAGCAGTCCTCTGTTCTGGAAGAAGTGTCACAGGAGGAATGGCTGAAGACATTAGAAAATTTCATTTGAAGAGCAAACGTATCTAAAAATAGAGTAAATCCTGGGTAGAAAATTTGTTTCCTAAGATCCTGGCATGTAAAACCATGAATGGAAATTCCCATTAGACAAGTGATAGCATTCAAAGCCACACTTGGCCAAGATGTTTTAAACAGGGCTTGAGTATCAGATTAATGAAATGATTCCTGACAGCTCTAGGGTCTTTCCAGACCAGATATGTCCTACAATCATGATCCACCCCCCACTCCACCTCTCACCACCACTTACCCATAATACATTTCTCCTCATCCTGGGCAAGCCTATTTGCAAGGCTAATATAATCAAAAGTTTACTAAACTGATTGTGGTTTATTCCAAACAGTGCCTAATTCAAAGCAACTGCTCATTCCCAGCTGAGTTGGGCCCTATTGTTCCTGGGCAAAAATAAATAAATAAGCAAACACAACATATGAAAACCCAAACATAAGCAAATAAATTAGGGGGATAATTATTTGCAGAACAGAAAATTCCTTTAAATTGTGAGCTCTCAAATGCATTACAGCGTAATTAAATTAACTAAAATCTGGTTAACACCTAACCCTCTTGTAGTTCCTGTCTCAGGCCTTGCCGAGTCCCCTCCTCTACTAGATGAAACTCCATGATCTCTACTTGAAAGCTCAGTCCTGCCCTGGGATTTGAGCCCAACCTCCCTTCCTGAAGAAGTGGTATGGGACTCCTTTTGTATGTATAGGTGTCATGCCACCTTGTGGTTTGGACTTCACCTTCTGGGTTTCCGTTCTGATGATTGGGCTCCTGTGTTGCCCTCTGGAGAGCCTGAGGTCCTATCCTGTTCATCTGCTAGGATTGGGTCTGATTTTGTTCTTACCTGTTCCGCTCCTCTCTGCGTACTATAATTGTCAGCCAGTGTCTGAGCAGGACCATCAACAGGTAGGAATTCATTATGATAAACTGGTTACAAAAGTATTGGAAGAACTGAAAAGTCAAATGGGGCCAAGTGGGGTACTCCAGGGATTAGCAATAGCAGTAGACACCCGTAGGCTAGCTGATGAAGGGAAGAGTAGGTACCATCCCAGAGCCCAGGAACAGGGACCATGCAGTTGGAACTGGAACACAGGATGGAGGCTGTATGGAGGAAGGTAGGGCCATGAAGGGTGGAGCTGTCAGGGCAGAAGAGGTTGGGCCAGCTTGTCCTGGCAGTCTCCAGCCTGTACTTATTGGCTGAATTCAGCTAAAAGTCAGTTAGTAAAGGATCCTTATGAGTATAATTTGCAGGAGTCATCACCCAGTAAGAGCAGAACATGGGAAGTAGGGGAACAGATCTGGATACCAGCAGGCAATATGCCCGGTACAACAACAATTGGAATTGGTAAGACAATTCAGAACTGGATAGGGGCACCTGGGTGGCTCAGTTGGTTGAGCATACAACTTTCGATTTTAGCTCGGGTCACAATCTTACCCTTCATGGGATGGAGCCCCATGTTGGGATCTGCACTGACAGTGCAGAGCCTGCTTGGGATTCTCTCTCTCTCTCTCTCTCTCTCTCTCTCTCTCTCTCTCTTCCTTCTGCTCCTCCCCTGCTCACAAGCATGTGTACTCTCTCTCTCTCTCTCTCTCTCTCTCAAAACAAAAAAAACAATAAATAACTTAAAAAAACCTGGATGAAACCAAAGCCTTCCAGGGTAAGGGTAAAACAAATAATAACAGAAATAATAAAAATAGCAAGAGCTAATATTTATTTATTACCTTCTATGGTTACTTTTGGTTCTAAGCACTTTATGTATACAAATTTAATTAATCTCACAACAGCCCTATGAAGTATTCTCTACTTTCATCATTTCACTTTACAGATGAGGAAGGGGAGACTCAGAGAAGTTATTTTCTCTGAGCTGCACAGCTAGAACATGGCTGAGTTCATGCTTGAACACAGGCAGCTTAATAGCCCAGGTGCTTAGCCATATCATCCCACTTAAGTCAGAAATCTTGTGTCCTTAATCAATAGCTGTTTGACTTTGCAAAAAATTTAGCAATTTCTTTAATTATCAACTCTCCTTACTTTGGAAAAATTATTATTATTACCTATTTTACTGAGCTATTAGGATGAAATGACATAATGCATATAGACTATGAACACATGGCTGGCACAGATGACATTAAAACTGCATCGGAATTTCTATGTCTGAATTGTTTTCCTGCACCCTCGGAAGGGGAAAATGTGTGTGTTGTGTTCTAGGTCTGACCCTGTTCAGGTTCCTTCTTCCTGTCCTCCACCCCCTCATTTCTCCCTCTCAAGGCTGAAGTTCCTGGGCCAAGGCCTCATTAGGGCTCATAACCGCTATCCAGTGTCTCTCATTGACATTTCATGGCCATTCTTCCCCTTTGCGTAGACAACATTCTTGAGAAAATAGATTTTCCTTGACTAATGAGAATGTGTTAGTCTCTTGTTATTGCCGTGTCTCAATGCAACGTTTATAATGAGAAGGGATTAATTTTGTGACATTTTCAATGTCACAGGCACTCATCAAAGGCCTACGTATGCATCAATCTCAGAACTGTCCCTTAGTTTCAGGGGAGCCAAATTCCTTGATGCCCAGCCCCTCATTTCTCTATTCTTAAGCTACAGTGTCCTAACTATAAAATGGGGAGGCCAGACTCTTCCTTGCCTAGCTTCCAGGCACATGGCTGAACAGACCCTGGTTATGTAGCAGAATAATAATAATAATAATAATAATAATTTTAATAATAATAAAGCTAATATCTCTGTAGTGCTTACCATGTGCCAGGCATATACACTGAATTATTACCACAATCCCATTGAGTAAATGGTATTATTATTCTCATTTTACAGATAAGGAACCTGAGACACCATCAGATTAACTATTTTGCCCAAGGTTAGAGAGCTAATAAGTGGTAGAGTCAGAATCAGAACTTAAGACAGACTAAGTCCTGATTCAAACTGATGTAGTAGAGCCTGTCTTATGTAGTTCTTTCCTCTTGTGGGCTCCTTCCACTTTAAACTACTATGTCTGCAGGGAACTTATGCCCCAGTATTTGGGGGGATGGGAAACAAATGTCCCTACTGTCTCATGCCCCAGAAGTCTCATGGACCTTCCCCTGTACCCTGTTACCAAGGGGTAACCTTGGCTCAAACCTACCAGTTATATGCGTCTAGTGCCTTCCCCAGAACTTATGTGAATTCTTGACCTAATTTATTCCATAGTCCCCTCTGCCTGTGCTCTACTCTTCATCTTGAAACTGGCACATGCTAACCAGAGCTCAAAACTCCACCCACTTCAGGCTTCCAGAGGTGATCTAGTAGTTCCTAGCACATCATATTTCTAATTTTTCTGAATATTTTCCTGATTTTTTAGATTTTTATTTAAATTCCAGTTAGTTAAAATACAGTGTAATATTAGTTTCAGGTGTACAATTTAGTGATTTGACGCTTAGTATACAACACCCGGTGCTCATCTCAACAAGTGCTGTCCTTAATCTCATCACTTAGTTCACTCATCTCCTCCATTGCCTCCATTCTGGTAACCATCAGTTTGTTCTCTATGGTTAAGAGTCTGCTTCTTGGTTTGCCTCTCTTTCTCTTTTCCTGCCCCTATGATAATTTGTTTCATTTCTTAAAGTCCACAGATAAGCGAAATCATATATTTGTCTAAAATCAACCACACAAGAAACAATGGGTGTTGGTGAGGATGTGGAGTAAGGGGAACCCTCTTGCACTGTTAATGGGATTGCAAACTGGTACAGCCACTCTGGAGAACAGTATGGAGTTTCCTCAAAAAGTCTGCTTGGGTGGCTCAGTCGGTTAAGCATCTGACTTGGGCTCAGGTCATGATCTCCCAGTTTATGGGTTCTGCCTCGCATTGGGCTCTGTGCTGACAGCTCGGAGCCTGAAGCCTGCTTCAGCTTATGTCTCCCTGTGTGTACCCTTTCCCAGCTCACACTTTCTCTCTCTCTCTCTCTCTCTCTCTCTCTCTCTCTCTCTCTCTCTCTCTCTCTCCCTTTCTCTCTCCCTCTCTCTCTCTCTCTCTCTCTCTCTCTCTCTCTTTCTCTCTCAAAAATAAATAAACATTAAATTTTTTTTTAAAAAGTTAAAAATAGGGTGCCTGGGTGGCTCAGTTGCTTGAGCCTCCTACTTTGGCTCAGATCATGATCTCTCAGTCTGTGAGTTCAAGCCCCATGACAGGCTCTGTACTGAGAGCTCAGAGCCAAGAGCCTGCTTCTGATTCTGTGTCTCCCTCTCTCTGACCCTCCCCTGCTCATGCTCTGTCTCTCTGTCTCTCTCTCTTTCTCTCTCAGAAATAAACAAACATTAAAAAAAATTTTTTAAGTTAAAAATAGGAATATCCTATGATCCAACAATTTCACTACTAGGTATTTACCCAAAGAATGCAGATATACTAACTAAAAGGGATACTGGCAACCCAGTGCTTCTAGCAGGCATTGTCTACAATAGCCAAAGTATGGGAAGAGCCCACATGTCCATCACTGATGAATGGATAAAGAAGATGTGATGTGTGTGTGTGTGTGTGTGTGTGTGTGTGTGTGTGTGTATAATGGAATATTGTACAGGCATAAAATAGTGAAAATTTGCCATTTGCAATGATGTCTGTGGAGGTAGAGACTATTATGCTAAGTGAAATAAATCAGTCAGAATTTTCCTGAATAGTATTGTCATGATGTGGATCACCCCATAGTGGGCAAGGACCCCTATGCATGGCCACCAGGTGTCCTTACTGCACCTTTGGGCAAATTAGAAGAAGCCCTCCTCTCAACTAATCCCTGGGGCAAATTAGAAAAAGGAATCCGTTTGGGCAGACATATGAGGAAAAGCTCCCCCTTCTTTGCTAACATCTAGGACCACACCAAGATGCTACCTTAGCCAGCAAAGTGCAAGTGGGCTGAATTTTAGTCTACACTCCTGCCCTTATACAGGACACCATGTTTGAAACTATGTGCATTAGTCCTACCTCTGCCATTTCAACTCCAGCATGACTTCTTTTGTTTTTTCTCCTTACCAGTCCCTTAAAGCAGCACCACCTTCTAAAAGCTCAGTTCCAACAACTAAATTTTTTCACCATGTTCAAGACCTTGAAAGACCTATCCCAGAATCCCTTCTTCTTTCTAAGCAGGGCCCCACCTCAACCCATTATTTTACATTATCATAAGTCATCAGAGGAGTCACTAGCCTTGTCTGCTCAGTAAATTTTATTTCTAAACATGGCTTTTTCTCCCAGCCACTTCTTAGGGGTGGGCCATAAATGAAGCAGAATGCAGGGGAGAGGCAGGGATGCTTTTATCTTATCTTTGAACCTGTACCCCCATATCCCACCTCTCTGCAGAGACCTGCTTGCTTATGCCTCCCAGAGGCACATGGCTGGACAGACCCTTGTTAATGTGGCAGAGCAAGGCAATCCCAGCAAGCCCAGTACATAACAATCAGTCTTTGGTAGGCAAGAAGACAAATGCACAGTCCTAGAAATTCTTAGCAGGAGTGCTTAATCCCCATGCAATAATTATGCTCATCCATCTCTTGTTCTGTCCCCTGAGAAGTCTCAGCAGGGTGTGTCACATGCCCTGTGCAGCATTTTGAAGGTACATGGGCTTGGGTACCACTGTGTTACTATCACAGAGTGCAGGCAACTAAACCAGTGATCTCTCAAGATTTTGACTGTGAATCCCTATCAGTAAGATGCTTTTGAGCAGCTCACGCAAAACACATTATGCATTCATTGCATATATGTATGTTTGTACTAATGCTTAGATACCATAAATATATGAAAATAAAATAAGAAAGGATGTATTATAATAAATATGAGTAGAAGGTCCAGTAGGCTCTTCTTACACCCCAGGTGATCTACTTGCACACCTTCTGGAAAGTACAAAGCCTACTTAGATGCCACCCAGGTAAGCTATATTACCTTCTTACTTGGAACTGTGGGAAGTATATACCCTTTGGAATCAGTCATGAATTCTAATCCTAGTTTCCCCAATCTATGGCTAGGGGATTTGGATAAGTGATGTAATTTCTTGGGCCTTAGTTTACTTGTTTGTAAAATGACGAATGATACTCTGAGCCAGACCCTGTCCTGGATGCTATGGATTTAGAGGTAAGGGTGTAAGCCACTTTCTCAGGAGTTCAATCCAGATGGAGTTTCTAAGGATCTGTGACAACCAACTTCAGATAAGTTGGGATGCTAACTGGAGATACTGATTCCTGAGCCTCACTTTAGACACAAAATCAAAATCTCTTGAAATGGACCCAAAGAGTCTGAATTTTACACATTTCTTAGTGATTCTTATGCATATAAAAGTGAGAGAGGTAATCAGAGTGGTAAATAGATGTAGTGACATGTTATCATACCAAGTGATGAGAAGTGCTACAAAACATGATAACTCTGAAGGGTCTGGGCACCCAGGGGACTGGGAAGCTTCCTGGAGAATGTTGTGCAAGGAATGGTTCTTGCCTATTCCAGACCTGTCTCATTCTCAGGGGCCAGGGTTTGGCTTGACTGTGTCCCATCTCAAAATATTTGTTTGGCTCAGCCCTAGTCCTGAGTTTTCTTTCTTTTACCAGCTTCTCTCACCACCCCCATTTTGTGTGCAGTGACAAATCTCATCCAGACTTGCAGAATGCCTGTCCCACTGACTGCTACAGCCTTGGAGTAATGACAGAGGTGCTAAAGAGACATTGGCTCCTTCTGTAGGGGATGCACATTGTTGCTCTACTGAAACCTGGGGCTTCAGTAAGGAGTTTAGTGTTGGTAATTTATTTATATCCTATATTATTCCAAAACAAGATTTGAAGTGTCTTCAATAGATACAAATAATACAAGTAAAAAAATGAGATAAATGAGCAAAGATAGACAAAGAAACAATAATGGCAGGAAAGTTAGATGAAGACAACAGTAGAATCATTAAGAAGCTCTTAAACATATGGTCCTGCCCAGCTGTTACAAGTGGTCATACATTTGGCTTTGAGCTTCTTAGTAGCCAGCACAAACAAGGAAATCACCACTAGTTTTGTAATAGTCATCGCATCCATCTGAATAAGTTGAACTGGTTGTCGCGGAGCAGCTTAACTTTTGTTATGACTCTCTTGAAGATGTAAAGCATCCAACGTACGAGAGTGAATGGTAGCCTTAGCATCCTTGCAGTAATTAGTTAGTATTCCATATAATTATTTAAGATTCCTTCAATGTATAATATTTACTTCATCAAACTCTTTTTCTTGGAGGTACTTTAAGGCTCATCTATTCTACCTCAGAGCAGGGAGAGCTCTGCCATGAGAAATGGCAGCTTTCCTTTCAATTTCCCATTATTACAATATTCCTTCTCCTCAGCTCTTGCCCTGTCCTCAGGGGAACCCTATCCAACTCACCCTTGAGACTTTCAAAATGGTCTGGCACTGGTTGAACCCTAAAATTTGTCCAATCTTCTCCTATTTTCTCAAACATCTTCCTTATGAAGTCATGACATCCTTCAAGACATACTCAGATGCAGAAAGCCTTCTCAGGAAGACTTCTCTGCTTCAACCAGTTGGGTTTGCTTTCCTTCTCGCCATGCATCTATGTTACTCTGCTGGGATTTTCACTCTAATATTTATTATAATACACATTGAGCCAGGATATAGATGAGCATATCATTTAGATATGTCTGTCCCCTTCCCTTGTCTCTTTCTATCTCTCCTAAGTAAAGGGGAAGTGGAGCAAAGGTGACTTGGAACCAGAACCTGGAAGCATGCAAGAGCTCTCCATTAAGCACTAGCTCTGTACCTGGCATTGTGCTGTTGGGTTGGAAGGGGGATCTGGAGATGAAAAGAGCTGCCCTCCAACCCCTGCAACAGCCTGCTGGATGATAGGCTGCTCAAGGACAGGAAGAATTTGTACTCCTCACTGCATCTTTATAGCCCAATGTTTATTTGGACTTGAAGCAACCTACCCCATAACAAAATGAGAGATCATTTGAAACACTCATTCTAGTTTAATTTCTTAAATTATCATAACAACTCTGAGATAGTTATTATTAACACTATTTTACAGATAAAGAAGCTTAAATACTCACCTTTTTTCATCCTTTAAGCTTCAATTTCATCAACTGAAAAACTGGTTAGATAATTATACTTACCTTGCAAGCTTGTTAAGAACAGTGAGATGCCATATATAAAATGTCTTATCACTGTACCTGACCCAGAGAATATGCTTTGGAATTGTGGGTTTCACTCCCCAGGAACTAATATTTTAATTGAATTCTTACTCTGTCTCAGGTACAGTCCGAAGTACTTTACATATTTAATTAATTAATTCCCTTTCCTGGTCAGCCATCTGAAGGCGGTAATAACTATTAGTAGATGACACACAGATTAGTAACTTTCCTAAGGTAAATGGATTTGAACCCAGGTTGTCTGGCTTTACCCTCAGTTTTTAAACATTCAGGAGTTCTGCTGAATTAAATTAAAGTTGCAATCTAACATAGCATGTGTTACCTTCAAGATGTTTTCACAGTGCCATGGGGACATAGAGGAGAAATAACCTAGAAGGAAAGGTTTCCCATGAAAGAAAATGGCCTGAGCATAGTGTAAGGTTTAAGTGAGTGCTAATGAAGCAAGCATTGGTGAACAACCACACATCAGGTGAAAGGAATAGCATAAGCAATAGTGCAGAGGCAGGAGGCAGCCAATGTATATATAAGTATCTAGCAGGATATACCACTGGGACCTCTTAGTTGTTAACATTTTCAATGTCCACATTTCCCTTGGTTCTCATGCTTTCTGCTGCATTCCTGGTGTCTGGTTCTCTTAGAAACTGCCTGGGCTGTGCTTTGCTCCCCCCCCCCCCATCACCCCTGCAGCTGCCTACCTGTATAGGACACTCTTGCCCTTTGGTGTTTCTGTGAACAGCCTCTGCTGGCTATCATATTACCAGGTCCTTTGGGAAAGACCACACCAATCAGTGCTCTCTGGATGAGTGCCCACTAGAAGACTTGGTACCATTGTGGGCATACTGCAAAGATTTTTTTACTGCCTCACTTCTTTTTTTGGTGAGGAGAGAAGGGGGAAGAAGGGCAGGGGGGAGAAAAAGAATTTTAAGCGGACTCCACACTCAGCACAAAGCCTGACACGGGGCTCAATCCCCCAACTCTGGGATCATGACCAGAGTTGAAATCAAGAGTCAGATGCTCAGGGGCACTGGGGTGGCTCAGTTGGTTAGGCATCAGACTCTAGCTCAGGTCATGATCCTACCGTCTGTGGGTTCAAGGCCTGTTTTGGGTTCTGTGCTGACAATTCAGAGCCTAGAGCCTTCTTGAGATTCTGTGTCTCCCTCCTTTTCTCTCTGCCCCTCCCCAGCTTATGCTCTGTCTCTCTCTCTCTCTCAAAAATAAATATTTTAAAAAATTACAAAAAAAGAGTCAGACACTCAACTGACTGAACCACCTAGACTCCTGAAGTCTCACTTCTTCTGATGTTCACTTTCCTGTCTGTAGCACCTCTGCCCCTTGCATCCCATGATATTTGTTCTCTTAGTCATTCAACATTACCATAGGTTAGGCATGAACTTAGTGGTGGGCATACAGCAATAAATAAAAATCTCTTCTATACTCTCCTATTAGGGAGGAAAAATGGCAGTAAACAAAAAGTAATGAATATATAAGTCATAGAGAAAACATGGCTTGAGGAAACAGAATTAGGAGAGTGGAAGTGATCAGGAAAGACCACTTCAGAGGTTTTGATCAATGACTCCACAAACACTGTGTGGTCTTTCTAGTTCTAGAGTTGACAGGTGGTTACAAACATAATCTCCCTACTTAACCACTACTGTTCCCTCCCCTCAGCCCTTGTGAAACAAGTAGATGTGGAAGTAAATTTTTCCATCACTGTTTCTGTGACTAAAGCCAATTATTTAACTTCTCCATGCTTCATAATTCTCACCTGTGTGAGAAGTTGTGTCAAAAGCACAAAAGTCAAGTAGAATACATTAATTCAAAAGCTTTTTTTGAGTACCTGCTGTATTCCAGGAACTCTACTGGCATGGGAGTTCAGTTGAATAAGGCAGCTCTTACCCTCAAGTGGTCATAGTCTAGGGGGGAAAGCATGGGGTGATGGAAAACCACAATGCCAAATTGCAGTTGTGCAGAAGAGGTACTTAGGCCAGCAATAGGTGGTCAGGGGGGGACTTGCCAAAGAATATGATCTCTGAATATCCAGTGTTATAAAGTGCTTTGCTAGTGAATAGGAGATCCAATGTGGGTACTTGCCGGAGTCCAGCTCCAGCAGGTCCAGAGTTCCCTGAAGGATGGACGGTGTCGTTGAAAGAGAGTGAGAGAGCCTCAAGTTTATTTCTGATCACCAGGCAGGCATCTCTGCTCTGTCTGATTCTCTAGCTTTATTTGTGATGAAAGGTAAAACGAGCAGAAAGAACAGTAAATGATTTCTCATAGATAATTTTTACAATTTTCCAAGACATGGGTTCTGCAGAAGTTACAATTCTAGTAATAATGATTGTCATAAAAAAACTTAGCTACAGGCACTGATGCTATTATATGGGAAGGGCGGGTATTTTTTAGAACCAAGATATACAAAACTTCAGGAATAGCCCTAAGGAATCAACCTTTAACCAAGAGGCAAACAGCATTGTTTAGTAAAGGTCAGTTTTTTATAAGTAAGAGTCGTTAGGCTGTTTATAACTCTAAGAGAAAGTTTCCCAGAAAAACAGGATTCCCAGGAGACATAATGCCTGCTCTTATAGTCCCAAAGACTATTGATACATTTTATCACAGTAGTGACTTTTGCATCAGCGTCCAGGTCTATAAAGTAGTGAGTTATCAGTTAATTGCTCAGCTAGGAGGAAAATTATATATTGCTTGCCTTAGTTGCATGAGGGTGTATCTAGTTTACTCATTTTTTACCTGACCAGGTACAATCATACTTCAGGGACAGGGCAGGGGGACAGGCTGCTCCTAACACTAATCAGCAAAGCACTCCAAGCTTTGGTGCCCACTCAGAAATGAAAGTTACAAGAGGGTAGATTTTGGTCACTATCCGGGGGGCAAGAGACCATGCAAACTTGCCGTACCCTCACCAGGAATTTTCACTCAACCGGAGAGTTCAGATAGCTTCCAACAGGTACTCAGCCTTAAGTCTTTCTCATCATCATTCATTACATATGTGTACACACACACACACACACACACACACACACACAACACACACACACACACACTGTTTCGGGCAAAGCATGCCATTTCACTCCTTAAAACAATGCACATCCAACATGTCAGGGTTTGCTTTTGCTGTGCCCTCTACCTAGAATTGTTCTCCTTATGTGGGGCTACCAAATTCTATCATAGCTAGCTTTGTGCTTTCCAGAAGACTTCCCTGCTTTGGCCTAGTTGTAATTAACCTCTCTGTTTAAAGCTCTAATTGCAGTCTATATCATGGTTATGGCACATTATTTCTGGAATTGGATTTATGTTTTCTGTGACATCTTAACTAGATGATAAACTCAGATGAACCCATGTTTCCTTCCCCTCTGTATCCTTAAGACCATGTTCAGTACCTGACACACAGTAGGTGCTTAATAAATATTTCTTTGCTCAAATTTAATTGAGTTGAATGGATCTACAGCATGCAAGCACTGAATTAAAGTTTTTTTTTTCTCAGCCAGTTACATACAGCTTAAGATGCTATGGATATATTAAGGATTAATTTTTGTTAGATTTATATAGATGGGTAATTTTTCCAGGCAATGAAATTACCTCAGGCAGATGGGAAGTTTATCCATAGTCAAAGATGGTTAAGACTTTCATCAGTGAAATTCCATCTCATCTCCCTAGTATGATATCATTTATCTATCAGTAGATCTTGGGTAAATTAGGAGGCTGTCACATGCTTGAGTCTACTGGGTTTAGACTAGATCCTAGCATCTGGCAAGATAGAAAACATTAAAGGACTCAGTCATGAGTGAGAAAGAGGAAGAAGGAAGGCTGAATAATTCTAGAAATAAACTACCAGTTATAAAGGGCCCAAGGACCTATGGACACCAGCTCCACTGTCACCAAGATATACTGTCAGGGCTCAAATAACCATGAGCTCAAGGAGGGCTTTCTCAGTGGCTGGCTAAAGGCCAATCCTGCCCCAAGGAGTTCTTCTGAACAAATGTTACCAAAATATTTATTGATTACTTTACGCTGGGGCATTCCTGAAATGTTTTGTTTTGGGCCTTTCTAACACTGACCTCCTTGGGGGAAAATGAGGCAGTTTATCAAGAGGAATGGTATTATGGATTCTACCCATTGGCCCACCTGGCACCTCTAAATTGTCCTTCTTGGTATCAGACTCAAACTCTGGGTGTGGGGACATGTGGATGCTAGAGAGCTAGGACATGCAGCTGGCAGCTGGGTCATCTGAATGTTATCCTGACAATACTAGAGTCGTTTGTGGTTTTCCAAGGGTGAGTAAGGGGAGCGACTATGTGAATCACTCTCTCCATTGCTGTGCAGGCTTTATTTATACTCTGCTGGTTTACTTTTTCCTCTTCTGACTGCTGTCATCTCTCCTGGGGCTTTCTGAGACTGCCACAGTAAGTTATACTTTTGATTTTGATTTTCCTTTGCTTGGTTGAGGATTTGCAGGAAAAAAGGAAACAAATTATACAAATTCATGGAATACAGGTAATTTATGGAAAGCTGTAGCAAGAAAGCTGATGTCCAAGAGGAATGTTTTGGATTCAGGAGTTTCAGGCTCCTCTGGTAACCAGCTGATATCCTGACAGTATCTGTGTAGTTCAGTCAGACTCAAGCCACGACTTCTGCTGAAATGCCAAACTAAGTGACTTGTTTGCTTTGCCTACCAAGGAGTTTTACAATACACCCTGGTTCATTACTTATTCATTCAATGAGCATTTCCTCGGAGGCAGGAATGGACTGGAGCCTTGGCTTTGAGTCTATGCTTTAACATCACCTCATTGTGCAATTTTATGGAGGGGACTCTACCTCTCTGGTCCTCAATTTCACTATTCCTAAGTGTAGATTTTGGAACGTCATTTCAGTGAAGGCAAGAAACATGTCTGCTTGTTCATTTTTGTATCCCTAGTGCCAAGCACAAGGCCTGACACCTATTAGGTACTGAGAACATCTGTTGAATAAACAGATCGTAGAGTGCAATGTTAGAATACATGACCTCTAATCTTCCAACAGTGTCCTCCAATCTTTTCAGGTCCACCCTTAAGAGTTTTATCCACCTCTTGACCTGTGTGTGTATATACCCCATTAATTACTTAGAATTTATGCACAAAGCTCATATCATAGGTAACACTCCAACTCCCTAATCCTGAGAAATTCCTTTCCTCTGAATTTCCATAGCACCAGAACTAACCTCTATCTAAACACCCATTATACTATCCTATGCTCTTATCTTTTTATTTGTCCTTGCTCCTTACCACTTATGAACATGTTGAGGGCAGGTTCTCTCATTTTTTAGTTTTTAGATTTCACATTGTTTATTTTTACTTTAATTTTTGTTTTTTTAAGTTTACCCATGAGAAGGAGAGAGAGAGAGAGAGAGAGAGAGAGAGAGAGAGAGAGAGAGAGGGAGAATCCCAAGCAAGCTTCACACTGTTAGTGCAGAGCCTAATGCAGAGCTCAAACTCACAAACCATGAGATCATGACTTGAGCTAAAGTCAGACACTTAACAAACTGAGCCACCCATATGCCCCAGTACAGGTTTTTTTTTTTTTTTAAATTTCTGTATCCTCAATGCTCAGCATGATGTCTGTGTGTTGAAGGGAATTGATGAGTTACTGTTTTTATACTTTAATACTCTTCATATGGCTTCATGGGCTTTAATAATATTTTTGAGGTTTTGACTACACTGTAACTATTGTATGTATGACTATGTTCTTTTCTGGTTTTCTCTGTGCATCTCTCCACCTTTTCCTCTCATCATTATAATAAGTACAGTGGTTAAGAACATGGGTTCTAGATTTAGATTTCCTGGGATTTAATCTTGCCTCCGCATTTCCTAGTTATGTGACCCTGGAAAGTTAATAACCTCTCTGTGTCTCACGTTCACTGTATGAAAATTGTGATAATACTACTACTTATCACATAGAGCTGTTATGAAGATTAAAAGAGCACACACAAAAGCATTTGTCACATAGTAAGCACTCAATAAATATTAATGTTATTGCTGTTATTGTTATTGATCACATATTGGACACCATTATAGGTGCTATGAACAAAAAGGAAAATTATTCTCATGAAAGTTAAATTATACTGAATAAATTCCTCAAGTTTCTGATTTCCCTATGATAGATAGCTCTTTATGTTTTAGTGGCCACTTACACCTTAGTAAAAATTAGATAGTGGATCCTTTCTGGAGAGGATGTTTTGGTTGTGATAGAGAGAGATGTATTAGACTATGGAAAGAAAGAGAAGAAAAAGAAAGGGAAAAGAAAGCTGTGTGGTTCAGGAAATAAACAACCAGTTACATAATTTTGCTGTGCCTCCCCCAGTCTTCAGGCCATGGTCAGCAAGTTTAATTTATTGGTTTTTGTGAGTAGCTGCAAGGCATGTCCCATCAATTTTTTGTTCGCGATGGCTGTGGAGTGACTCAGACTATTAGCCTTGTATGATTACAGCATCTGTATTATGATGTCGAGGACATGTTGCTGGTACAATTTATTCCCTTTATTTAGTTCACTTTGTCTCACTCAGCATATCACTCAGCGGCTGTTCGAGAAAACACTAGTGATGGACAATTTCTCTTTCTCTCTCCTCTCCTGATTTTCCTTCTCCTTGCCCTTCTGTCTTTGTTGATGTCTTGTTTAAAGGAAGATTTGTGGATATCCTGGTTTCCTCTACATTGGCTGACCCTTCGGTCTGCAGCTCTCAGCAATACGGCACCTCTCCATGGTGCTGAAAATAAGCACGTGGTTCTAGCTCTGCAGTAGAAGCTAAGGGAGCCTTTGGGATGCTAACACACAGCAGCAGGCAGTGGCCTGAGAGAGCATCCTGACCAGTTCCTTTTATTGCAATTAGGAGGATTAAGACACACAGAAATGAAGAGTCATTTCCCTAAGGATGGTATACATCTCTTGTGAGATCAGAATACAGCTTCTCTGGACACATATTTGGAGTTTAAGAGATAAGCAAAGAAAATCCTTTAATCTTTTGGGCCCTCATTTTCCTCATCTGTAAAATGGAGAAAGAACACAATTTTTAAACAACTATCATGGCATACAGATTAGATAACGTGTATAAAATCCTTATCATGCTGCCTGTCTTACGCTTTCTTCTCTACACTTTTATCCTGCTGCTTCCTGCCTGACATGTACTTTAGTAATATGGAATAATTTATGGTCCCCTTTCCACATTCCACACTGCTTTCTGTCTTGTTCATACTGTCCCTTCTTCCTGTATTATCATTACAAGTTCTTTTCTGCCCTTATAGCCTCAAATTTGCTCACAATTCAGATCAGCTCACACCTCTTTTAGAAAGCCTCCTCTGCCCTCCTTTGTTCCTCCTTCAGGGTGGACTAGGTGTCCCTGCCAGGTGCTCTTATAGTCACTCTATTCATATAATTTTACATATATATTTATCAAGACACCTACCATATGATTGTGAATATTTTGGCATCTCTGATTTACTAGACTACTAGTACTTTGAAAGAAGAGGCCATGTGTCATAATCAATATGTCAATTGTCAGAGACAATACATGTCACCAAGTGGATGTTCGATGTTTGTTGTTTTGAAGTGAACATGATTGGGACTTAAAGAATGTGAATTCCTTTCTCATTCTTAGTCTAGTGCCCTCTTTCCATATTGTGTTGTCTCAAGCTTATTGGAAGTTTTTTTTTTTTTTTTTTTGCCAATGCCACACATTTGTAGGGATTACTTAGTGTACTGTGGGTCATCCTTTGAGTATCCTGGATTCACATCAAATAGTTTGTCTTATTGCCTTTGGCATAAATTCTCTCCAAACCAGAGAATTGACACAAGCCATGAATTAGATTCAGAAGGGAGAGGGCATCTGCCTCCATGAATTAGCTACAAAGTCATCATGGATTGGTTTCCAAGAATCCTTAGCAAATTCTAAATCATCACAAAACTCCTATTTAATATCCATTGGCAAGAACAGCTGCTCTTATTTTAGGAAAATTAATTGCCTTTCAAATTGTTCTAGAAGCTTAAATCCATTTTGATAATTCAGTAGGGGTAAACATTCACTTTTAATATCAAGTCCATGAAAGCCCCAAATCTAATGACTTCCCTCAGAATTTAAAGTCATGTGCCATCTGACTCTTGGTTACATCACAAGAGACCATGTGGTTATTGGGGAAATGTTTAGAACCTAAGTCACATTGCTGAGATTCTGTTTCTGGCTTGATAATTATTTTGTTAATGATCTTGAACAAGACATTTCACATTAGTTAGCTTCGTTCAGTAATCTTTAACATGGAAATGACTGAAAGAACCCTGTTACCTTTATTAAAGATGCTAAGGGGATGCAAGTGTACTTTGGAAAGTTTAAAATTCTTTACAAATACATGCATAATAACAAGGCTGATACCTAGAAAAAGTAGGAACCAGTAGTTGGAAAGAGAAAAGTATGGAAAAGTGGATTTCAAAAGCAAAGGAGATGTTTATTCAATGCAGATGCAAGAAAGGGGGAAAATACTTGGAAATAATAGCTAATATTAAGTACTCAGATACCAGACACTATACTAAATGATAAACTTTTCACAACAACCCTAGAGATAGTGCTTTTTTTAATACTATAATATGGTTGAGGAAAGAAGACATACGAAGTTTAGCCTAAACAGATATGCTAAGGAGGGGTAAATACAACCAACCCAAGTGAGGCTCTGTGACTCCAGAGACCATAAATATTACCAGCCAGACTGGAATTCTCCATCTTATGATACTACTGTGCTGATTGATGTCTTCCTGGTTACTAAAGAGATCCAGACAGAAATTTTAGATGAGCTGGAAGAGATATTCCTAAAAATGAATTTATGTGATTTGGAATAAAAACAGCAAAGAGATTCCAGGGGAATAAGTAGAGGCCATTACAGTTGTTCCTGGCATAATCTGTTACATCTCAAACAAATTATCAGTTTGAATGTGGTCCACAAATATTTATTCTTTGTGTATGGCAGATGTTATTCAAATTGTTTAAACTACAGAGACCATTAAAATACCCTTTCTTTCTGAGTATATTAAAGAAGGCAGCAAACTGTGCTAGTCTTTCAAATTTTTGCTGACTTTGGTTACTTTCTTGACCAATAGGATGTAGCAGGTGACATAGTGGAACTTATGAGGTTAGGTCTTAGAAGCGTTACAGTTCCTGATTGGGCTTCTTGAAATACTTGCTCTTGGAACTTAGTCGCCATGCTGAGAAACACTCCAAGCACATGAATAGATGCTCTGGTTGGCAGCCCCCATTGAGTTCTCTACCAGGGACCAACATCAGCTGCCAGCCATATTAAATAACCCATCTTGAGCATCAGGTCCATGTGAGTCTTTAGGTGACCCCAGCTTCATTCACTGAAGTAACCACATGAGACACCATAGGGAAGAAATTTATGGTTGAGCCCAGTTAACCATAGCACTGTGAGAGATAATAAAAAATTTTGTTTTAAGCCTGTAAGTTTTGAGGTGGTTCATGATGCATCAATAAATATCTGGAACATTGTCATAAAGATAGTTTCAGTCAGAAAATGAGAGCAGATGTATGAACAGGTGATTTCAGCATATACAGTGAATACCACTGCAGTGTAAGCAGAGGATACTATGGAGTTAACTTAGACTTCAAGGAGTCAGAAAGCAGACTAGTTCTGCTAGTTTTATTTACGGGGGGTCAGCCAGGGTTTCATCATCTGGATAGATACCCTAATTTTTCTGTTTCTATTTCAATAATGAGTTTCCATAATTTCACAGATCCCTTATTACTTCTAAGCCTCAGTTTTCCCCTCTATAAAATTAGAGGCAAAGAACTTAGGATAGGATGAATAAATGGGTCAGAAAGGATAGGAAAAACCCCCTTTGCCTTACTGGAAAAATAGCAAGAACATTTTTGGTGTGGTGAAATGACCACAGGCTCCATGGTCAGAGGCCTGGGTTTGAGTATTGGCTCCACAAACTTTCCAGCTATATTTTACTTCTTTGGGTATCAGTTTCCTTATTTGTAACATGATATTAGCTGTGCCATGGGCACAAGGGAAAGCACCTGATAAGCTTAGGCATCGCCTTCCTTCCAGGTCTGTGCTTAGGCCAGCTCTCTTCGGATATGGCTTTGTGCAATGAAAGAAGCCAGGATGGGGGAACTGAGAGAGAGGCAGGTTAGCAGTGTAAATATCATGAGGCATGGAGCCATGTGGGTTCACAGCAAAGCCAAGCAATATGGAGCATTGGCAAAGCCATCCAAGGGCAGGTTTGAAGGGGTTAACTGAGCCAATGGGCCAGCTGGCATCTGTGCTGGCACTTGGGGAGAGAAAGAAAAGGAGCCTCAGTGTCAAGATAAGAAAAAGAAACAAAACAAAATACCAGAAATTTAGCCAAATTCCCATGTTCCCATATGGGTAGAGAATGAAACATTCGGCCAACTTCATGCAGCAGCCTCTGGTCAGAAAAGACCTGAAGACTAGGCAAGTCTGTGAATCCACCTGGGCAACCTGTCTCTGTTGGATGGCTTGTCAGAGAACCATATTGTCTCTGATTCAGTGTGGCAAGAGAAAGATACATTTCCCCCTGTATTCTTCATGCATTTACCCATCTACCCATCCATCAATTTGAACATTTTAATAACAAACGTGTATTAAACACCTACATTGAGCCAGACACTACATATTAGGTAACTAGGACTGGAGGCAAATCACTGAGACAAAGATAAATAAGGCAACATGGTCTTTGCCCTGAGGACAAAATCTCTCAAGACTAGTTATTGTGGGCCACTCCAAGGTAAGCTCGAAGATAAAGTTCATGGGTGGCAAAAACTATCATTTACTGATCCTTTATTATGAGTCAGACTGTGCTAAGAGGTTTACATGCATCATCTCAATTAATTCTCACACTTTACCTATAAGATTGATTAGCCCTGCTTTACAGATGAGGAAAGCCATGCTCAGCTATGAGGAGTTTGCTCAAGGTTACATTGGCACTGTATGTCAGAGTTCAGATCTGAGCTGGTTCAGGGCTAAAGAGGAGAACCTGGAAAAGGGCAGACAAGGACATATACAAGGTTGGGACCCAATGTGCCACACAGAGTCTTCTTATTGGGTGAGAGTGGAGGAGTGATTGAATGTGGTTGGGTGGTCAGAGTAGGGAGTTGGAGTGAGAAGGGAGGCAATTTCTGCCACTGGAACCTAAATGACAGAATAGCCTCTACATTTAAGGGGTCATTCCAAGCTGAGTCCCACCACCCTCTTCTCAGTTTTGGTAGGAGGCATTTTCTACTCATCTGCTGAGAACATGCTTATGAAATACAAATTCTTCTCCTCTCTGCTTCCTGGCTTGCCTCTTTCACCCATATGTGTGCTGACAGATGGATGAGCTATGGAGGCAGCTGAGAATCAGAAAAAGAGAGGAGAGTGCTAGGATTTGGGGGGTGGGGGAGGACTCCAGTGCAATTTTATCAAGTGAGGTTGTGTATCTGGGTGTCTGAAGGAATGGCAAGTGTTATTTTGTTTTGTTCTAATTTTTATTTTTTGTCTATTTATTTATTTATCTATTTATTTTTCATGCTTCCATGCTATTACTCACAGGGTGATTTGGGAAGAAGGCGGCAGGGGATGGCTCACCTGAAAATGACTCCCTATAAGTTTCCCAGCAAAGTTGGCTTCTTCTCTGCAAGCTATTTTCCTTGTCTGGAGTCAGTTCACACCTAATATGGAAGGATCACTTTTAGTCTATACTTGTTGCTATGGTAGCTTCAGAAGCGGTTGCCGACAGAGCTAGGAGCAGCCGCTCCCTCTTCTCCCAAACTCTTTTGGCACGAGGCTGAACACGCATGGTTTCAAGACTATGCAAGTGTCAGTGGATGGCATGTCTTTTATTTTGGGAAACATCTTTCAAGTGGGCAGAGTGGCAGCTTTTGATGGTCCTTCAGAGCATCAGCTCTGCTAATTCTGACTCATGCATGGCTTCTATAGTCTGTTCCCCACATCACCCTCCCTTTTTTTAGAACAAAGGCTGAAAATGGCCCTTATAAATATTTTAAATTGTTTAGTTAGTAGGATTAAAATGTGAACTTCTGGTTACTTTAAAAAATGATGTCAAATAAAATAGTGCTATAAATTAGTAGAAAGCTTATTTCTACTAGGAGGGATGCTTCCCACTGTGAAAATGAGAGGGTGTAGGGACAGACAGTGGTGTGAAACATGGTAACACCTTTTGTGTTGGAGTTAGTAGAGTGGAGAGTGAAGCAGATGGAGTAGAGGTGACACTTACTTGGTTCTTGCCCTTAAGGAGTTTATAATTGAGTGGGTAAGAGAGATATTGAATAAGTAAAAAACCAATATGATGAATATTACAAAGACAGAGAGAGTATGGGATACAATTAGAGACTGCAGTGGGCATCTTACTCTCACTTGAGATGGTCTGAGGAAGAGAGGGTTAAGATAAAAGGTGAAGAATCATGTTGTGTGGATCTTTGGGTTAGTACCCTAGCAGAGGGATCAGCATATAAGACGCTGAGAGGAGATACTGTTAGGGGAATTAAATCTCAGTATAGCTACAGTAGAAGGCGAGAGGGAAAGATTATGAGATACAAAGATGATGATGATGATGTCAGTCATGGTGGGTGTGGTGTCAGCGATTGTAGATACAAAAAGTATTGACAATGTTCCAGGCACTGTTCTAAGCATCTCACGTATATTAATTTATTTGACCCTCACAGCAACCTTTTAATATATGTACTATTATTATATCCATTTTACAAATGAGGAAACTGAAGAACAGAGAAGTTAAATAGCTTTGCCCAAGACCACAAAGCCAGCATGTCAGCAGCCTGGATGGAGTCTATGCCGGATGGACAGGGACCTACCACAGTAAACAGTTTGGAACTTATCTTCTGGGTAATATGAAGCCATCAAAAGGTATTCAGTAGGATAGAAACATCTGCACTGTAGACAAAACTACTCTGGCTGCAGGAACCAGAATGAATTGGAGGCAGGGGGAATTATTATTACCTCTCATATGAGGTAGACCTTGCTGTCCTCCCTGTTCTACGGATGAAGAAATCAAAGCTTAGAAAAATGAAATTATTTGCCCAAGGTCTCAGGTGACTGAGTCATGACTAGAACACAGGTATATCCACTGCCATTGTGCATTCTCTTCATCACCATGCTAGGCTGCCCCTATCCTTGTTTCCACACCAGGCTGTGGCCCCTCTGCTAAGATATGGACTCCAAATAGGCTGATGTAAGTGCTCAGATGAGAGATGAAAATGACTTGGTTTGCAGGGTGTTGGTGGAGATAGAGAGAAATGGGTGGAACAGAGAGTGACTGAGAAGGTAGAATCTATGGTACCTGAGGGCTGTCTGGATGGGAAGGTATTTAAAGATGCACCTCAGGTTTCAGGATTCAATTCTAGTCCTTGGAAATGGGTGTGAGGTGGGGACTTCACCCAGGAAAAACAGGGTAAATGGATGCTGGGTAGCCAAAATTACTGATGCCCATATCACAAAAGTCAGAAATAGAACAACAGTATCCTTCCTTGGCCCCTCCTCAATTCCCTTCTATAGTGACATTTCATCTGTTTATGTTAAATTATGGTCCTTTGCACCTGATAATGCTTTAATCAGAGGAGTTTCATCCCTGCTTACCTGCCCCAACTTGCCTTTCTTCCCAAACACAGGCTATGCCCCTCTCATCATTAATGGGGTGTCCCTATTATCTTGCCAACCCCCATTAATTTATAAAGACATGGCCCATCTTACCTGCCCTATCGCCCGTATAGATCTTCCTTCTCTGAGCCTCTTTGACTCTTAAAATCTCTGGCCCCAATTGTAAGACAGCTTCACAAATTGTCAGATCTCTTTCTTGGCTTAGCTTCCATAAAAAAACAGTTATGACTGGCATTCCTAACCACTGTCCCAAGAGTTTTATGAATGCTACCTCATTCTGAAAGGTCCAAGGGTAGGTGGCGACATCATCATCACTATCATCATCATCATCATCATCATCATCATCATCATCATCCTGTTTTACAGATGAAGTACGCAGAACTGAGAGAATCTAAGTGACTTTCCCATTATGATATAGCTGGAGAGTGCCAGGTAGGATTTAGAAATTACAAATCCATTGTCTTTCACTTGCAGGCTTTTAAAAAGTCTACCAGAAATTGGGTAGTTAATCTATGCCAGTTATTAAGCTCTGAACTCTACATGTTTGTTTTTATGACAAAACATTATTATTACCTCTCATATGAGGTAGACCTTGCTGTCCTCCCTGTTCTACAGATGAAGAAATCAAAGCTTAGAAAAATGAAATTATTTGCCCAAGGTCTCAGGTGACTGAGCCATGACTAGAACACAGGTATATCCACTGCCATTGTGCATTCTCTTCATCACCATGCTAGGCTGCCCCTATCCTTGTTTCCACACCAGGCTGTGGCCCCTCTGCTAAGTGCCCTGAAAGAGAGAGGAATTCAAGAAGAAAATAATGTGGCATGCCTGGTGAGGCAGAGAGAGGAAGAGGAAAGTGGACCTGGGTGGCTCTTCATGACAGGGGAGACCCTCTTGCATTAGAGGAGAGCAGGCTTTATATAAAGGGCGTTTCTTTTTTCTTGAGCTCACATTGCAGATGCCCTTACCTAAAGAAGGATTCCCATCCCCTCCATGACAGCCTCTGTATCCTGCTGTTGGGCTCAAGGTACACTCTTCCCTTTCTAGAACCTTTACTCTGTGTGCAAATGGATGACTCCTGGAGTCATCCCTGTTGATGAGGGCAATATAAATGCATGAGGGAGTCCAATTCCAGGCACTTGTTTCTGTGAGAGCTCAGCGAAGCCCATCCGTAAAGTCATAGCCAAGGCTCTGACTGATCAGCTGGAAGGAGGCATTTGAAGGTCAAGCCTCTTAAGGAAGCTTCACCACAGCTGCTGGGATACCTCAGGGGCCTAATCTGAGGTGACAAAATCTGCCCTTTGTGCAACTAAGTATGGGACGTGCATATTTACAACCAAGGAATCCTCCCTTCATGGGCAGAGTTTTGAGAAGAGAAACTTCCCACAGACCTTTGAGGTTTCCTTGTAGAGAACTTGGTGTGGTGGAAAGGGTGTGGGCTTTGGTGTTCTAGACCTAATTCCCAGCTATGCCACTTTGAGAAATTATCCCTGCTTCTCTGAAATTCAGTTTCTTCATATGTAATGGAAACAGTAATATCCTGAATAATACTGTGCTCAAGGATTTGCTCTGAGAATTATTTTAAATGAGTTATAGAAAATGCTTATTACAATTCATGGAACAAATTAGGTGCTCACCTTACAATCCCCTCTTTCTTCTGCCCAGGGAGATAGGTCTAATAACTGGTCAGGTCTGGTCCTGATCTTTTGTGTGTATGAGCTATGTGTTTCTGCAGGGAGAGCTTTGAAGGAGTCAGGCTTATTAATCTCCATATAACCTGTAGAGTAATTAGAATGTTTATTCTCGGCTCTTTGGGAAGAAGTAACTATAATTACAGGACCAAATTAAATGGCATTATCTTTTATTGTCTCATACTGTTTGTAGGCTTTCTCTGCCAAGTTCCTTTTAGGAATCTGAGAATTTTTCCCACATCAACTTTCTTTTTCTAAATGTTGAACCTCCCTGCAGGTCGCAGGTTCAAAATCTATAAGTATCTCCTGACTTGGGCACGTGTCTAAAGAGTTCGTTTTTGCTACCCTTCGTAGAGATGGCCAGCTGTCCTTTAAGAATTCCTGCTCCCCTTGCTTAGCGTAGAATTACTACTGGGAAGTAGCTGCCTACCCAGAGTCTATGGTTTTTAGCCCCTCTCCCACCCAGGAAGTGTTGCATCCCCAGCTCTCTCCAGTTGAATGTGAACAGAGGACATGTGTACCCCTTCTGACCTGAAGTGGTCAGGAAGGAGGTGGGCCTCCTCCAATATTTTTTCACCCATCTGATGGCTTAACAAAGACACCAGGAATATCTTGAAAGGCATGAGGATAGCAGAAATTGGTCCCTGAATGACTGCCTGAAGCACAATCCCCATCCCCACTGCTGCTGCTGTCACTGATTGGGAAAATCTGGTTGTAATTTACACATGTTAGATCACTGAGATTTTAGGTTTTATCTGTTAGAGCAGTTTTCTTTATCTTAACAAGTGCATTACCTAATTCTGCATCCCCGATAAAGTGTGAAACCATACTTCTAATCCTGCCAAGGCAGGGAGGACAGGCAGACATGGGAGGGAATACATTTCAAAACAGTGCAGTAAGTGCCATAGAAGTAGAATGAGGATGCCACGGGCACAAAGAGGTGAGTGAGAGTAATTGCCCAGAAGCTTTGAGCTGGGCCTTCAGAGCTGAATGGGAGTTTGCCAGAAGGCGAAAGAGAAAGCAGTCAGGATTATTCCAGGCAAAAGGAGCAGTAGGAGCAACACATGGAAATGTGAAAAGGTGAGATGCATGGTAAAGTCCTTTTTATGAAGCAGTACACCATCGAGGAGGTGGATTGAAGAATATTTTCCAACAACTACAAGTGGGCAGCTCTTGATAGAGGCTAGATGAGTGGTATAGAGAATAAATTACTCTCAGGGCTAACAGGAGACAGAGACCAACAGAGGCTACTGTCAAGAAACCAAGAAGGCCTCATGGAGGATGGGGTAGGTCTGGGACTGTACCTTACATAAAGTTGGTGATGTTGAATAAGAGCATAATTTGGTAGTTTATCAGTCATCCTTTTTTTTTTCTTTTTTTCTTTTTTTTTTTTTTTTAAGACCATAAGGTTCTTTAGGACAGGGATCAGACTGTATTCATCTCTGAATTCCCAGAGCAGTGTCCTACTCTTAGGAGGCATTGAATGAGTGTGTAGCAAAAAGATTGAATTCGGAGGTTTCCGAGGATGACCTTGCCAGCTCCATGTATTGGGAATTGAGCATCAGAAGCCACAGGAATTTCCTAGTGTGAGAATCTTCTGCCATGGTCGTGGGGTTTCTGTAGATCTCTACTTTATCTCCAAAATGCAGCTAAGATTATGTTTGAGTATCAGCCTCGCCCCAGACAACATGATACTAGATTAAGTGCCAGAACTAGGCTTTTAAGTTTCTGTACCCTTCTCTCTTTTATTCCATTAATAGTTAGAGAATCCCTCTTGTATATACAGGGTTCCTCCAAGCTGGCCGAGGCACAAAATCATCTTCATGAAATAGGGAGAGTTCACACCACAAATAAACTCAGTGTAATGCCCCTCTAGCCCTCCCCACCAAGTCACGGTCTCATGATTTACTGATCTCTAACATTCCTTATCCTTGTGTTATTTATGACATTGATTATTAGTGAAATGGAAAAAGAAAGCAGCATAGAGAAAATGATAAGACTTGGATAATTCACATACTAGGTAGCCAGTCCTCAAATCATTAAAACATGACAATTTTGATGACTTCAATTGATTTTGTGAGTAATTAGGCTCTTGGGGCTTCCAGGTGAAAGTAAAGGCTCCTCACCAGGACAGAAAAACTCTGCTTCTCTCCAGCCTCATCAGCAGTCACCCTGTCCACTCAGTTTGCACCCAGACTCCCAAGTCCTTAGGCATGTACTGTTCCTTCACATGCTTTACACATGCTGCTGGTTCTCTGTTCTGGAACTGTCTATCTAGTTCTTGATGTTGCAGTTAAAGTGTCTCCTCTGTGTCATTTTTCCAGAACTTCCCAACTAAATTTTATCTATTCTTATTTTTTGAAAAACACTCAGCTAGGAGCAGAGAGGAAGGAAATTTGCATTAAGAAGCACCTGGGTTTTTTCTTTTTTTTTTTTTTTCTATTAAATTTTTTTTAGTTGTAAAATACACACAACATACAATTTACCATCTGAGTCATTTTTAAGTGTATAGTTCATGAATGCTAACTATATTCATGTTAGTGTACAATCAATCACTAGAACTTTTTGTCTTGAAAAACTGAAACTATTCCCATTAAGCACTTTATTTCTCTCACCCTCTGGCTCCTGGCAACTATAATTATACTTTCTATTTCTAGGAATTTGATTGCTCTGCATACCTCCAATAGTAGGGTCATATGATATTTGTCTTTTTAAGACTGGCTTATTTTACTTAGCATTATGTCCTCAGGATTCATCTACTCTGTACCGTGTGTCAAGATTTTCTTCCCTTTTAAGGCTTAATAATATAATGTATGGATATACCACATTTGTTTACCCATTCATCCATCAACGCCTTCGTTTGCTTCTACTTTTTTAGCTATTATGACTAATGATGCTATGAATGTAGGTGTGCTAATATATCTTTGAGATCCTGCTTTTGTTTTTTTTGTACATATATCCAGAAGTAGTATTGCTGCATCATATGATAATTCTATGTTTAATTTTTTGAGTTGTCATACTGTTTTCCATAATGGCTAGATCATTTTATATCCTATTGATAGTTTTTGTTTGTTTGGTTTTGCTAAAAGCCATTCTAATGGGTGTGAAGTCATATTTCAGTGTGGTTTTTATTTGCATTTTTTAATGATTAGTGATGATGAATAGGATGTCTTTTTGTATGCTTTTTGGCCAATTGTAGATCTTCTTTGGAGAAATGTCTATTCAAGTCTTCTGCTCAGTTTTATTTGGGTCATTTGGGTTTTTGTTGTTGTTAATTTGTAGAGTTTTTCATATATTCTGGATATTCACCCTTATCAGATATTTGATTTGCTAATTTTTTCTCCCCAAAGCATGTTTTTTCATTTTGTTGATTGGTGTCCTTTGCTGTGTAGAAGTTTTAAAATTTGATGAAACTCAGTTATGTATTTTAACCTTTGTTGCTTCTGCTTTGGGGATCATATCCAAGAACTCATTGCTAAATCCAGTGTCTTGAAGCTTTCCCCCTATGTTTTATCAGTGTTTTTTGCGGGGGACCAACCCACACACCACAGTCGAAAGGTCCCGAGTAGGGGGTTGGTGTCGGCGAAAATATCTCTAGAAAAGAAGACGGACAAGACGAACAAGACAAACAAGACAGACGAGACAGACAGCGTGGATGGTGGTTGGTAAAAGCCACGTTTATCAGCCAGGGTCTTATATACCATGGGTGATTACATCATTTCTTTAAGGATTACATAGTTCAAGGTCCCTGAAGTAAAGACATGCTCCAGGGAAGGTTATTCTTATCAGTAAGTAACAGGTTTAAGTCATTGCAAAAGAAGAATCCCCTAATAATAGTCTGGTTTTAAACATACGATGAGCCTGAAGAATTCTATGAGGAGATATACATTCCTTAAGGCCCTTCATTAGTTATTCAAGGGTGGGATGCTTATCCTTAAGCAAATCTTTTGGGAGAGGATTATGTTCATTCCCAACAGCAGACAAAGAGCCAGAAAATAAAGTAAGGGAAGGTCACTGACTGACTCAAGTTGATTTAAAGCCCAAAAGTATATGCCTCTTTGCAAAGTAATGAGAAAGTCATAGGATAAAAGAAGCCACATGAGGGTCCAAGAGGCCAAATATTGTTTGAGGGTTATTATTGCCTACTGGGCCCCAACATTCTATAGTTTTCAGTCTTGTGTTTATGTCTTTGATCCATTTTGAACTACTTTTTGTGTGTGGTTGCAGGTAGGGTTCTAACTTCATTCTTTTGTGGATATCCATTTTTTCCCCAGCACTATTTATTGAAAAGACTGTCCTTTCCACATTGAATGACCTTAGTACCCATGTCAAAAATCATTTGACCATATATTCAAGGGTTTATTTCTGGACGTTACTGTATTTCACTGATCTATATGTCTTTCTGCCAGTACTACACTGTTTTGATTACTGTAACTTTGTAATAAATTTTGAAGTCAGGAAGTATGAGACCTCTATTCTTATTCTTTCTTTTCTAGATTATTTTGGCTATTTGGGATCTCTTCAGATTCTCTGTGAACTTCAGGATGGAATTTTCTATTTCTACAGAAAATGCAGCTGTGAATTTGACAGGTATAGCATTAAGTCTATAGGTCATTTCTGGATCGTATTGACATTAAGTCTTCCAGTCCATGAATATGTAATGTCTTTCCATTTATTTGTGCCTTTGGGTGACACTTGGTTTGAACTGGCAACCGAGGGCTTAACCTATATTATTCTAGATCTCATTTATCCCAAATGCCCTTTTGTGTGATTATTCAGAAATAAGTTCCATAGGGGGGCCTGGGAATGTTAGTTAAACATTCAATTTAGGCTCATGTCATGATCTTGCAGTTTGTGAGTTCAAGCCCCACATCATGCTCTGTGCTGACAGCTCAGAGCCTGGAGCCTGTTTCAGATTCTGTATCTCCCTCTCTCTGCCCCTTACCCACCCATACTCTGTCTCTCTCTCCCAAACATAAACATTAAAAATAAAAAGTTCTATTAAGGAGTTTGGTTTCATGAGGACTTGGAATGTTTTTTCCTCACATTTCTTTTATACATAGAAAGGAGATCACTTTACTGCTAAAGTTTCCCTTTACTATTTGTTCCCAGGAAATATGTAACTCAGTTTTAATAATTATATACCGTCTGTTATAATTTAATGATTATAAAGATCTATGTATTTGTGTCTTTACTTTTCCTCAGGTTTTAAATGTTTACTGTAATTTGTAATTTCTTCTGCACTAACATTTTTTTCTATTATATTATATGCATTGTTCTAAGCTATCTTAAATCCACTGTAAGCTGATGTGTGGCTGTAAAAGAATAATTTTTAAAGTGAAAGATGTGTGTTATTATCAGCATATCTATGGATGAGGAAAATGAAGTTAAGAATGGATAGTAACTTCAACTGATCTTACAGTTCACAAGTAGCAGGGCTAGGATCCAAATCTAGATCTCTCTAATTGTAAAGCCCAAGCTTTCATTTCTGCTCTACGTCGGTAAGATCAGGTACCTGCTCAGACTGTAGCTGAGTGTGGAGAACTGGATGGACAAAGATGGTCATAAAGAACTCTTGTACCAGCCCTGAAGGATAAGGACTGCAAAAGGGAAGTTTGGGGGATGGAAATCTAAGGAGATTGAGGTTTCTTGGAATAGAGGGGATTCCAAACTGAATGTTCTGAATATATCACATGTGAATGCAAATCTTTTTAAAAGATAGTTATGGGAATTTTCTCATCTTTGGGTTGAGAAATAAGAAGCATGGTGTGTTAGGTTCTTGCTATATGCTACTCTAATCCTTATGAGATGGACATATACTGATGTCTGCTCAGCATCCCTTTCTTTGGGGAAACCACTCCTTCTCGTTCCAGGAGATTCAGTAAAGGGGGACTTCATGCACTCCCCACCTGGTCATAATACTCTTCCCCTGAACACAGTGAGGGACAAGATAGGCTCAGAGTATGGCAAGTGAGCCATTCTGGACTTTTCCAAAGGACCTTTGAGAAAGACACTCTTCTCTTTGATATCATCAAGTATAAGGATAATATAAGCTGGAGATACCTGTGCCTGTTATTGCTGACCCCATGGAAGCACGAAAGAATGGGATCAACCTGCAGAGTATAAAAAGAACAGAGAGAAAAAGAACCCAGATGACATTGTTGAAGCATCTCAATTGAGCCAGACCAAATGCTAGGTACTCCTTCATCATTTTGGTTGACAGAAACAACAAATTCCCTTTTTACTTACATGGATTTAAACTGAATAGCTTCTATTTAAGCCGGAAGAGAACTGACAGGAGCGGATAAGGTAAGGGCATGGACTGCTGTTTGAATCCTCACTACATCATTCGCTAGTTAGGCCCCCTTGAGAAAATACTTTAATTTGCTGCTTTTTCAGTTTCCTCTTTCATCCATGAATTTGTGGAGTTCTTTTGAGGAATGGGTAAGAAATTGCATTCAAATGCTAGATTAGGGCCTGGCATAAGTGATCTTCCTAAACGTGTAAATTCTTATAAATACATAACAAATCTGTGAAGTGTAGGAAGAAAATGAGGCTAAGGAGAGTTAACACATATGTACTGGATGTCCCATGGTTAATATGTCAGATCCTAGATGGAAGCTTCCATGGGACACCAGCTGGTTGGTGCTTCTGTTCTGCTCTTGGAACTGCATTTCCCGACAGTAGTAGGAGGGGTAGAGGTAGAGCTCCCCCTTATTCCCAGCTCTCTTTCACCTTGCTGAGAACTGTGTGGAAATCTTCCCCACCCTTTCCTCCCTCAGAATAGGCCCCTTCAGACCTACCAGCTGCAGAGAAGGTAGAATGCCAGGCCGTATTTGTTCAGGTGGATAGAGTAGCATCAGACTAGCTTGGAGCTCAAATATTGAATCATAATTCTTCGGCATCTTTGTATTTAAATCATAGCCCTGTCAAACTCACATTTGATATGCACTAATTAATGCTTCCCATGAATTGTACCAGATTCTCTGGTGTGTGTGTGTGTGTGTGTGTGTGTGTGTGTGTGTGTGTGTGTAGAGACAGATTCCTATAAATCGGAGTGATCAAATATCAGCATCTGTCAGAGTCAAATTCAGTAGTTGGCTCTTTGTAGCTGATGGGTGCCTTCTGGATGAGAGGGGTGGGTACACGTAATTAGACAAATATGAATCATTTATGAATAAACACCTACAGCAAATGAAGCTAATTTTTTTTATTGTTATTATCCCTCAAAGCAGGATCTCAAGCTGGACTGCAGAGGTAAAGCCAAATTCCCAATGTGGAATTCCACACTCCAATTCCAGTAATTCCAATCCTTTTGCCCTCCCCTCCTCATTTTGAATGGTGGGAGCATGACTGGCAAGATATAGTTGGGATTTGGCTGAGGGAGGAGGCAGATGTTGGGACATTTCACGTGGAATATTCATAGCTTCCAGTCTAAAGAGAATTTTTAAATACCCCTTTGTGCAATATGGAAAAATGGTTTTGATTAGGGAAGGCAATAAAAGTGGACGACCAGGAGACTGTGCTTGTAATTTTACCTAGGAGATGTACAATGCTTTTCCAGTAGAAGTGGGAATTAAAACCACTTACAAAGTTATTCTTCCTAGAGGAAAAGGAATTGGTGAAAGTTTGACTAATTGGAGGAGAAAACAGATCCGTAGGGAGGACTGAACTAGTTAAATTTGGAGGTTCCTCTTACATTCACATCTGGAGACAGAGAGGACCTTGGCTTTATAGTTGGACCAGCCCTGGTGTGAGCTCTGAAGTTTTATATTGCAGGAAGTTGGGCCAGCCATACCCCCTCTGTGAGCCTGTTTCCTTGCTTACTGGATGGGGGATATGTTATCCCTACAGGGTTCATGGGAACCTTTTATAATATGTTGTATGTATAAAGTACCTTTTCCTAGCTCTACTTAGTTCTAACTTTCTCTCTTTCCCTCTATCATTCTCTCCTCTGTGTTCCTAACACATTATATATTCTACTTCTGCCTCCATCATAAAATTTACTTGAAATTTTTATGAGTTATGCCACATGGTATATAATACATTAGAGGTGCCTGTGTTTAAATTAAAGCCTTTCTTCCAGGACTGTGCAAATCATAGCAAACAAAATACAGATGACAGTGGGCTTATCAGTTATGAAGGATGTGGCTAGCTGGCCATAAGAATGCATGCTCACCCTTTCATAGAAGAAGAATAGAGTATAAACTTGGAAACAGTTTTCAGGTCAGCTAGCAATTATATTTGCCAGCATCCCTATATTTAAGAAGTCTGTATGATTTATTTGACCAATGGAATATAAGAAGAAATGTGTTCCTTCCATGTCAAGGTACTAAGTGGATATGGTTTCTTCATTCTTTTTCCTTTTCTATTGACTTGATGAAAACAAGCTTGGTGTTCTTAGGAACCAAGTGTCTAAGACAGAGGTAACCTGTATCCTTAACTCACCAGTTGAAAGAAAGTCACTTACCAATCAGGAACTTGAATAAGAAATAAACTCCCATCATGTCTGAGCCATATATACTTTAGATTTTTTTGTTACAGCAGCTAGTGTTACCCTAACTAATACCTCAGGATAGTTCAGGATGACAGATTATATCTACTTATGGAAATATGGTGGTGAAAGCCAACACATCACTGACAGGATCTGATTACCCAGCAGTTATGAACCGATCTGGGGTTAAACGAGAAGGCCTCTAAGTTGTCATAATACTCTAACCTAGTAACACCAATATCTCCTGTTTAATAAGTATGCTATGTTCCATGCCCAGTGCTAAGCACTTCACATCAGTCTGCTTCCTTAGACCTTGCAGCAACCCTTGCAGAATATTGATGGCTGCTGGTGAATATAAGAGACTTATATGGTCAGACAGTCCACAAGTAGTGGATTTGTATCCAGGTCTTTCAGACTGCATTTCAGACAATGTCCCAGGTACACTCACATTCAAATGTTAACTTGTTAAAATCTGAGATTAGTACAATCACCATTGTACAGACGAGGAAGCTAAAAATTAGGTATCAAAAAGATTGTGCATATGGTCATTCATTCCTTTAATACATATTTATGAACCTTTTACTATGCTGCCCAGTACAGTATTGGCCATAGGAAATACCAAAATGAACAAAGCAAATTTGGTCCCTGACACATTAGAGCTTATGGTCCAGCTGCTGCCATAAAAGGTAGAAGCAAACTGTCACTGAGAGTGATTTAGCAGAATTTGGATGCCTACCCATCGGGGAAATAAAATGCTAAAGGGAGCTCTGATATTGAGTAGAAACTGTGCTGGATGATTTCTGGGGCTCTTTCTTGTGCTAATTGTCCAGATGGACAAGGTATGTTTGGTCAAAAAGAATCATCAGAAATAATCAGGGGAGAGGGAAAATAAATGGCAGAGAAAAGAAGCAAACAGGAACAAGGACTTTTTCTCTATCTGAATTCTGATTTGTAGTAATTGTTCAATAAATGTTAGCTATCTTCAGTCCCAACTAAAGACTGCATCCTAATAAACAACTTCAAATGCTTCCTTTCAGCAAAGCATCAATTGTTTACAGCTCCCAATATATGAAATGAATTATCATTTCTTTTTTTATGAATTATCATTTCTTAAAGTTATTTCTGTTTTCCATATTATCTTATTCTTTATGCTTTGGAATATAAAGCATATTTTCTTATGTAACTCTCACGGTAATTGTACAAGTAGTTAATCAGTAAGGGAGTGATCCTAACATATGCCCAGAGTAAGAGAATCAAATACTTGTCCACAAGCCCTAATGACTGCTTTAGGAAGGTATTATTTATTATACACAGTTTGCAGAGGAAATGGAGTTTGGGAGGGGGCAGAATGCTAAATAACTTTTTGGAGTTCAGACTACAGGGAAGTAGAGTTGAATCCCATCTACTTGATTCTAAATCCATGTTCCCAAATTCTTCATCTGTTCTCCAGAACTCATATCCCTATCTCCTCAATGACTTTGCTCCACCCAGCATCACCTCTCTCTACATATTCATCTTTTCTTTTTCTACTGGTTTCTTCCCATCAGCATGCTTAAGTATCTTTACATTTTAAAGGGAAGACAGAATTTCTTCCTCAACTTAACCTGTACACCCAGCCACTGCCCTACTTCTCCACCCTTTCTCCCCACCACATTTTTGGAAAGTTCTCTGCACATATTGCTCATCTCCCAATCCCCCCCTGCTCTTATCACTCCAATAAAATGATTCTTTGTTGACCCTCACACTTGACGTCCAATAGTCTTCCATCAATGTTTATTTCAAGCTTGATTTTCAATAACTGTGGCGTGAGGACCACTCTCTCATCCTTAAGTCTCCCTTTCCTTTGACTCACAAAGCCCATCCTTCTCAGGCCTTTCCTCCTACATCTCTGGCTAAGCCTCAGTGCCCTCTCTAAGGCTCTTCCTCTTTTCCTATCCCTTAACTGTTGGTGTTTTAGAGGGCTGAGTTTTAGACTCTTTTCTATTCTGACTCCATCCCCTTTCTGAGAAGCCTCTTAACTCTCATATATTTAGTTACTTCTAAAGGTTAAGGACTCCTACACTGATAGCTTATGCCCAGAACTAACTCTGGAGCTCCAGGCATACAGACCTATTTGCCACTTAGACATCATTGCTTAAATGTTTCATAGTGATCTCAAAAATCAACATTTTGGGGAGGTGATAAGTCCATGGATGTTTTTGATAAATGTCATCTGGGGGATATCCAGGGCGTTTAACTTCTCTTTAAATTGGGTTTGGAAGCTTATCTGTGGGTTGTTGTTAGACTCAGATAGGCATCTTTGTCTTTCTCCTGTTTTATAAGAGGAAATTTTTCTCTTTGCGTGCTCCTGGTCTTTCTTCGCCCTTCTCTGGAAGAATTAAAGTAATTTTTGAATATGGATTTAAGAATACTATCTAGGCATGCTCAGCTCAGATCCTCCTTCCTTCTCTCTCTTAGGGAGGGTTTGTCTTCAGAAAGCATTGGTTTCTCTCTGCTCATTCATTACTCAGGTATTATCTGGCCATACATCTAAGGTAAGATAGTTCAGCTATGCTTTGGACTTGGGGCCATGACTGCCCGGTTTTGGGTTAAATATTTACAAGCTTCTTCCACAAGGAGCTTCCCATGAAAGCCTTTACCTTCTCCCAGTGTACCAAGTCACATAAATATGGTCCCATCTCTGGATCCTTTGTCTCTGTTCAAGTTTATTTAAAGTTTTTGCAGTTTTATGTTGTGCCTCTTTAAGGAAAGAGAAAAGGGGAAGAAAAATACTACTTTTGAGTGCCTACTATGGGCTAGTTTAATCATCTCATTTAATTTTATAATCCTGTTAGACCAGCAATGTTATTGTTCCATTTAGCAATGGAGAAAACCACAGCTCAGGGAAATTAAGCAATTTGTCCAAGGACATACGGAGAGCTTGTTTGTTAAGTAACTATTTATTGTGTTGGGGCAGACTCAAAAATTGAACCAAGAATATTTTTGTTTCAAAGTCCCTTGAAGGGGAAGGGGGAGGGGGGAAAAGAGGTCGTGGTGATGGTGGAGGTCACTTAAGGGGAAGAGCACTGGGTGTTATATGGAAAACAATTTGACAATAAAATATTATGAGAAAAAAAAAAACAAAGTCCTTATCCTGTTAACACAGGACATTGCTGCTTCTCCAGCTAAAGGGTCAGTTCCCCATGGGCATAATTCTTTTCATAGATCCCCCAACAGGTAGGAACTTGCATTAACTAAAAACATTACTGGACCTGTAAAGGTATCAAACAGGAATTCAGTTAATGCCATCAGGGTTGACAGGGTTTGAGAGCTGGACTCCTTATCTCATTTCTAAAATTTCCTCTCTACTGAATGACCAGTCTCCTTTTAATACCTGGTGCTCTCCCTGAGTCCAATTTTGCCAAGAATCATACCAGTAACCATAGGACTGCCAGGAGCCTCACAATCGACCTAGCCCAATGCCTCATGTTTGTAAAGAACCTGAGCCCAGAAAAGGCAAGTGCTTGGCCCACAGCCACACAGTGATTCAGTAGAAGAGCTGGAAGGAAAAGCCTGGTTAGCTGGTGGCCTTGGAAATCATATTTTGTTCATTTTTCCAGGAAGCCCTCAGCTAGACCTGCAAAATATCTCAGCCGGTTGGTTTAAAGGATTTTCTTTTTCCCTCTTTTCACTGACTGAACTCCTGAAACAGATTGGACTGAACAACTGAGCAGTAGGGAGGCAAAGTAAACAGAATGGGTCCTTAGTGCCCCCAGCATGTCTGTTGTCTGCAGCGACTCGTCACTGCCTGTGAGGCTGACAGACACAGCTGCTCTGTCGTGGGGTTCTCAGACTCCTCCTGGTGTGTGAAGAGACCCACAGTCACAATGCCAGGACAGGAGAACCTGCACGTGCCTGTCCTGGGGACCCCCCTTTCCCCATTACCCTTGTCTGCAGGTGTGTGAATGGAGGGGTGCCGGGGTCAGGCCTTCCTGTGACAACAGCACACATTTAAAATCTGAATCAGCGAATCTTCCCTGGCCCCAACTAAGCAGCACACAGATTCTAGGAGGCCTGGCAGAGCTCCACACTCAAGCAGAAGGGGCCTAGGACCTGTTACTTCCCAGAAGCGGGGTTCCAGTTAGCACTTACTCTACCTGTTTGAGTCTTACATCCTAAACTGTCACCTCACACTTGTCACTTCAACTCTCAGAGGTCTAGCTGTCCCCACTGTAAGATTAAGTAGCTAATGTCTATTTTGTAGCACTGTTTAAAAAATCAGTCAGAAACTACGGTTGCTCCAAGTGGAGTATATTTTGTAGAAGAATTTCATTTGGGTAACAATCTAATTAATTGAATTTTAATGCCAACACATACCGCAAATCTTTAGGCTGTCCCTTTGCAGTGTTTTTGTGGAAATTAGGGAAAATAGTCCTTTTGGTCAGTCATAGCCTCAGGTGCAGACTTGGCAAGTTGAGGTGCCTTCCAGTGAAAGGAAAGTTGTTTCTGCCTACAGCTAGACCTTGTCCTATGCCTGAGCACGTGGTTTGGTGCATGCAGAGTGGGCAGGACTTCAGCCCATCCTCACCCTCTCACCTGGCCATCTGTGCATCGGGCGCAAGCAGCACAGCCACACGCAGACATCCTGTCCAAACACACTCACTCCCTCTTAGCAATCAGCCACTTCACCTATCGTGCTTCTTAATGCAGCCCTTAAAGCATTTGAGTTTGATTTCTTTCGGGACCAATGATATCCCATACTGAGCACAGTGCCTGCGACACACAGTAGGGTCTGAATGAATATCTTCATGGAAGGCTGCCATAGTGGCTCAGTCAGTCGAGCATCTGATTCTTGGTTTCAGCTCAGGTCATGATCCCAGGGTTTGTGAGTTCAAGGCCATCATCGGACAGTGTAGATCCTGCTTGGGATTCTGTCTCATTCCTTCTATCTCTGCCCCTCCCACAGAGTGCTCTCTCTCTTCTCTCTCTCTCTGTCTCTCTCTCTCTCTCAAAGTGAATAAACTTTAAAAAATATATCTTTATGGAAAAGGAGGGGAGGTTAAATAAGATAACCTATGTATCAATGCCCAATGCATAATTCAGTGAATGTTTATTGCATGAATGAATGAGCTTACAGCCTAGTTATGAAAACAAGACATAAATCCCCATGTGAAATGTTTAATAACAATAAAAATTTCAAATCATAGCACAATACAACAACTCAAGAGATGGTGCAAGTCAGCATATGAGTGTCAAATTAATTGCCAGGCAATAATTTTTATAGGAGTTCAGAAAGGTAGGGGAGATCAATTTGTGGACTCAGAGTCAGAAAGCCTGGATGGATTTTTGTTTGTGCATGTACACGGCATGTTTATTCATTCATCAAATGTGTCCCAGGCCCATATTAGTGCCAGCCTGTCTGCTAGACTCTGGGGATGCATAGAAAAATGACACAAAATCCACAGCCTCGAGGAGCTCGTGGGCTGGGGACAACAGCCCAAAAACAGACAATGTAAATATGATGCCAGAATAGTGTACTATTTTGGGGAGGGTTCAGTGAGCTAATGCACCCAGTAGGTGTGTTATACATTGCAGCATTGTAGTGGACCCTCTGGTTACCAGCTTAGCACATTTTGGAATACATCCCCACAATTCAACACCTATTTAAAGGTCTAAAGCTCCCACCTCTTCTCCTCCCCATTTTGCTGTCTCTTTCCTTTGGTCTGTCAGTAGCCTTTAAGGGTGCAGCTCTGTCTGCCTGCTGGCCCTTGGGAAGTGGACATTTGGCACACAGACTGTAAGCAGAGGCTCACAGTTGCACGGGCTGGCCCACAGCATCTTCAGAACTCTCTGGAGCCTCTGTGGAGCCATTCCTGCCAAGTCCATCCTCATTGCAGGCTCTCTAATCACCCTGGCAACCAAGCACCCATAGATTCTTTGGCAACAATACCAGTAATGGTGAAGGTGTTCTCTTAAACCTCCACTAAAAAGGGAGGAAAATGCATGTTCTCCAAAAGGTAGCATCTGGCTCTCTCCTCAAGGAAGGGCCAAGTGGGAGCAGATACCCTCTTTTCAAAGACCCTGTAGCTGACCTCTATGGTCCAAAACCCTAGAGAAGGAGCAATGATGCAATGGGAAGAGCATGGTCATCGGGGCAAGAAGTCCCAGAATTGACTCCTGTTTGTGTTACCTCTAAACACGGGAGCTTAGATACTTTGGTTTAATCTCTTTGGATCTCACTTTCTCCATTTGTAAAATGGACATAATAGTATCTTCCTTAGAGGCTTATTTTAAGAATGACATGAAAGTGGAATAAGCATTTGCTGAACATTATTTGAGTATGAAACAGAGGCCCAAATATGGTTGCCAAGATCGAGCAAGTTACCAACCAAAAGTGAATTAGAACCACTCTTGTCTTCTGACTCCCAATTTGGCAATCTTTCCTTCCCCCACTCCCACTAGCCCTTCATATTATGAAGTATTTACCTGCTAATTCTTGCCATTGGTCATAATAAAGACAAGTATGAGATAGTGTGAATGGTCCAAGGTAGACTCTGCCTGCATTAGGTTGAGAATGGGAGCCTGCTAGTGGTGGCTCAGGGCCACGAGGGCCATATGAATTGCACCCTGTTCTCTGGCGTAGTTGGAACTGTAGTATTCTAAGGAATGACACTTGGTATAAAGCAGAAGATTACATTATGGGAAGTGATGTGTCTTGATTACCAGATTACAGGAAGTGACGATCCTACCTGTTGGGACTTGATTACAGAGCAGGGTCTTCAAATATGCAGTAAATAGAGCCACCATCCACATCTACCCATGGTCTCCATTAGTCATCAGTCCCAGCCTGCTTTTCTATTGATTCCTGGTAGGGACCCAGAATCCTTCCATATCCTATCAATCAACTGGTGTTGTCATTCATTCAATAAACATTAGCCAAGTGCCTAAAATGTGCTTGGTACTGAAGTATACATCAGACATTGCCTTGACTTCTGAACTTATGTATATCATTCTAGATGCAATCTGCTTCCCATCCCAGGTTTCTAACTCTGCTGTGCTCCATGCTTAGAATCAGTGCAGGATGATACAATAGGCAAAGGCTCTGAAATTAGGGAAGCCAGTGTCCTAGTTTGCCTCTGTCACCACAGTAGATGCCTATTAATTTTGTGTCCCCAGTATTCCTCTTTGTCTGGTAATGGGCTCTTCCTGCTCTTCAGAAACTGCCTCTCCCCTGCTTCATGATGTTTGGCCATAGGGTTGCGTCTGTGTCGGTTTTCGCTAATCATAGTATGCCTTTACCTTTGACCGAAGTAGAAATTCGGTATGTGATCCAATCTGGGACAGGAAGAAACTCTTTTTGGGGGGGGGGGGGGGTAGGATGTGTATGCTTGAAACTGGGAGATAGAATATCTCTTTATTAAGATGATACAAAACTAGAGCTCTCAGTGGCCGTGTTTCCACCTGCCATCCCACCCCCACCCCCAGGCCAGAAGCTTTCTGCAGAATGGTAAATGCAGGGAGGGCAAGCTACAGAGAGAAGCAAAAATGAGGGAAAGGGGGATAGAGGCAGATCACATGCACAGAATGATGGCACTGGAATCAATGAAGACCCTAGGCTAGTTGCACCTTGGGCTGCCAAGTGACACCAATAAATTCTCTTTGCCTTAAGCTGGTGATCCTGACCTCTCAGACAGAGGTGAGTGGCATAGAGGGCAGCACTGGAGTAAGGAATAAGCATATTTCTGTAGAAAGCAAGAAGGAAAAGCAAAAAGGCTTCTGGAGAACAATTTGAACCATCTCTGTACCAATAAATGTTTAAAAGGAGACTGAGTGTACGTCTTGTTGCATGTTTTCCTTTGAGCATAGATCTGAAGTGAATGTGTTTAGGGTGGTCCTGCCTCCCCCGTGGAATGTAAGTCCTCACAGGGCCTGATATTTGTTGCTCCCATATTTTTCCTCCAGCTGCTGACTGTAATATTCATCCTTTTATCTTTGTAGGGTACATTGTGCTTTGAAAGACACTTTCATCTGCATTATCTCATTTGCTTTTCAGGGCATCTGTGAAGAAGGGAATGCTGGGATTACTATTCTTGCCTGTCAGATTGAAAAACGGAGGCTCAGGCCCTGGAATATTGGCACCTAAATCGAAAGACACACAGTGATCTCACAGGGAATGAATGGCACAGACGAGGAAGGATCCCTGGATTTGGAGCCAGAAGGCCCAGGTATGAGTCCTAGCTCCTTTACTTACTAGTTGTCTGACTTTGGGCAAATCACTCAGTTCCTTCAGTCTCAGTTTCCCTGTCTGTCAGATATATAGGGATGGCATTTCCCTTCAATGTGACTATCTCAGCCGATACTGTAGAATAAAAAGTTTGTGAGCCATAAAGCGCTGCTCCCCTGTTCAGGGTGGGTTTTCATGGGCAGTGGTGTGCTTAATTCAGCTAGTATAGGCTCACAAGGGCTGTGGTGCACACCTCCCTTCAGCTCCACGTTCAGTGACATCAAGCTGCTAACTCGAAATCAGACGGTGAGAATATTTACACCAAGGGAATTGGCAAATGCCACCAATCCAGGCTTTGTTTATTCCCTTGAGAATCCTTTGTTAACCAATAAAGCGACAGTGGTGGGATGGAAGGGAGGGAGAAGAGAAGGGTACAAATATTTAAGGTGTGTTATATACTTTGAGTACACCCTTATAACAGCTCCTATGGTATTCACAACAACTTCTCGGGGGGCAGATGCTGACCCTACTTTATTTTTATTTTTTTAATATTTATTTATTTTTGAGAGAGGAGAGAGAGAGAGAGAGAGAGGAGAGAGAGAGAGAGAGAGAGAGAGAGAGAGAGAGAGAGAGAGAGAGGGAGGAGGGGAGGTGTAAGGGGGGGGAGAGTATCCAAAGCAGTGTCTGTGCTCACTGCACATCCAGACGAGGGGCTTGATCTCACAAACCATCAAGATCATGACCTGAGCCGAAATCAAGAGTCAGATGCTTGAACACCTGAGCCATCCAGGTGCCCCCGACTCTACTTTATAGATGAGGTAATTAAAACTTGGCACTCATAACAACTCACTCAAGAACACACAATAAATGACAGAACAGAGACTCAAAGCCAGGTCTCACATTCTTTCTTACAGCCATGCAGCATATCAAAGATGTGCACCCAAGATTATTTCTTCTTTCCTTGACCTCCAGCCCGAAATAGTGAGAGAGTCAGTCCATTTCCAGGGCCACTTAACATTTAAAACCCGTGTTTGGACTTAAGTATCCTCGTTGTCAAAGAATACTGTCATGGAGACCGATGAGGAGTACAGTACATTGAGCTGGGTGCAAGGGAGTCAGTTGACTCTCTCTGAGACCTACAGTTCTCAGTCTCAGTTGGATAAATTCATGAGAGTATTAGGAGCTAGGCAACAACGTTAGGTTGGGGCCGCTTAAAGCCTTTAGGCATGAAGAGGGAGAAAGTCCAGAGCAGCTGGGGCCAAGTGCCAGCTCTACTATTACCTCCCAGCTGGGGCTCAGCTCCTTAGTCTGTCAAAGGGGGATACTGAAACATTCCTGTTCCTTTCCGTGTGGTACTGATGGGGAAAAGGATTCTGAAGGCCTCTGGGATCTATTACACTGCATGGATGCAAGGGAATTTTTACGTGTCTCGGCTGAGAACCTTTCCTCCTGTTGCTAAGAGAGAAAGGATTGTCTGTTTTCCTTTCCTACCATCTCTTGCTCGACACACCACCCCAGCCCAGCCACCCCTCCTTCTCCCTTTCTATTTTTACAAGTCGAGTGCTTCATAGGATGATGTCCTGCATGTTTTAAACTAGATGAGGGTGTCAGGCAGGAAGAAAAATCAAAAGGACCTAAACAAAATGAAAATTGGTTTCCTGCTTGGAAAAATGACAGATGATGGGTGCAGGGACCAGTGTTACCAACGCAAGCATTTCTGCTGGTGTTGAGAGGGACTCTTTCTAGATCCAACAGGTTACCCCTGCCAGGCCCTGGGCAGGACGGTTCCCGGATAGGCATGGCCAACCTTCTCTAACCCCAGATGGAGCACAGGTATTGTAGGAACACTCTGGAGGCCCCTGGAAGAGCACTCTTGAGGTTCTAGAAATGATGGATGTAGTGAAGCTGAAATTAACACTTCTTTAACACCTTAGATGCCTTTGTCTTCTCATTTAATACTCACAACAATTTAATAAGAATATATATTATTATTTACATTTTCCAGTAGAGGAAAGGGATACTCAGAGTGGTGGGAGACATTCACATTCAACCTCCCAGGGTACCTGCCCAGTAGTCCTTTCCCCTAGCAGACCTAGTGGAAAAGGAGAGGACACTGTGGTTATACTGGCCAGGGAATGGAAGGGGACTTTTATTCACCACTGTGGGAGCCTCCCATTGGTTCACCAGCTTCCACCCATGTCCCTTCCAGTCCGTTCTCTGCATAACAGCCCAGGTGAGCCTTTACAAATCCAAGTTGTACTATCACTAATCTGAGAACAATCATATCTCTCTGAACTCCAAACTTCTGAGTCTAATCACCTTACTAACTTCCTCCTATAAGACCAGCCTCTTTCTCTACCTCTCCACCTTATCTGATACCACTAATCACCACTCTTGCTATATACAAGCCACAGTTGATTTCCTTTTGCTCATCAAATGACTTAGCTCACTCCTGCCTCAGGGCCATTGCACTTCATGTTCTCTCTGTCTTCAATGTTTTCCCCCTCAGATCTTTTATGGCTTGTCCCTTCTCACATAGGTCTCAGGTCAATTGCCATCATTTCAGATAGTCCTTTCCCAACTGTCAACCTGATGTCCTATCCTGGCCATTTCCTATCACATGTCACCATCTGACATTAAATTGTTGTTATTTATTTTGTCATAGTTGTTATTACTATCTGCCAGTGTCTTGCTAAGAGTAAGGATTACTTGCCTATCTTTTTGAAAGTCCTACCCCACTCCATAAAATAGAGATTGGCACGTAAGTAAGCACACAATAAATGCTTTTGGATAGGTGACTGATAGATTATCATCTCAGGAAAGGTCTACCTGCACTGGGTGAAGGGAGAAAGCCATCCCTCAATGGGTGTTAAGCTCTGTGCTTATGTCATTCGATTCTCACAACAATCCTAAAACAGATAATCTGATTCCCATTTTGCAGATGAAGAAATGGGGGCTCCATTGTTCAGCAGTTTGCTTATGGTCACATAGCTGTGACTGGAACCCTTGTCGGTCTGCTCCGGAAGCCTGCATGCCCGATCTTGGGGAGAGCAAACGTGTGTCTCTGGGACACAGAGAGCCTGTGTCTGTTGCTGCAAAGCCTCGTGTGTATGAAGACTAAAGCGAGGAAGAGGCTCTGTAAAGGCACCAGCTGGCGAAGGCTCCAGCGGCAGGAAGGAGGCCTCCCCCTAAGAAATTGTCACTGCATACGGCCTCAAGTCCAGACCTCCCTGGGGAAGAGCCATTCCCAGAAGGTGGGACTGCAAGTTGTAGGCTTCACCATGATTGGAGAGGAGAGGGAGGGAGTCTGCCAGTGGGTACTGAAGACCTCCCTCAATGCTCCCATCCTGGCCCGGCGGCTTTGCCACTGCTGCGGGCTCCTGCATTCTGCGCTAGGTGGCGAAATGCTGTGGGGCTCCCCTATTCGGGGGAATGCGGTAGTGATGTATAAGGTATGAAAGATGTGGCCTGCAGAGAGCCAGCACTATCTCTACTGCCGCTGCTACTGCTGCTGCTGCCGCTGCTGCCGGCAGAGCTGCTGGGAGTGAGCTTAGCATCCCCCGTCCGGGATACCCAGCTCGGGCGCCAGCTTCCGAGCCTTAGCCCGACACGGACCTGCCAGCCCCAGGGAACAAAAGCGGTCTCCTTCTCCTGCAGCCAGAGGATGAGTCGAGAGGGCTGAGCGGAGAGTGTGGTCCTCAGCGGCTGGAAGGTAGGAGAAGGGGTTGCGCTCGCCTGCCTCGGCGTGGGAGGCTCGGGGTGGGCGCGCCTGGGTGGGGACGGCCGGGGGACCGGTCTGTCCCGCGGGTGCTGCCCGGACCCGGCGAGGTGGTCATCCGGAACACTGCACCCGCACTGCCAGCCCACCGCGGGGAGGGCGCAGCGCTCACCGCAGCCGCGAGGGAGCCCCCTGGGTAGGAATGGGAGGCAGCGAGGGAAAAGTCTGGAGCCCGAAAGGGGGCAGCGGCGGCTGCGGAGGGGCTGCCGCTGCACTTGGAGGCGTGCGACTCGCCGCGAAAAGCGGGCGGGCGGCGGCTGCAGTGTGCGCAAAGTTTTGGGTGGCGCGCAAAGACGCAGGCGAGGGCCGCCGCGCAGAGCCGCGCAAGTTGTGGCCAGAACAGGAGGGCGACACCCGGGGGCCCCCACGCGGACTCGCCGACACCGGGACAAGTGGCTTTTGCCCCCCCTACTCTAGCCTAGGCTGGGTTGACCCACAGCCACTTAACCCTTCTCAGCCCGGGGGAAACAACTTCATCCTCTTGGAGGCGGCTAGACTCAGGCTGGCTGGGTTGCGTCGAGGTTCTCCGCTCTGTCCTTCTGTGGTCTTGCGCATCTCCCCACTCATTCTGGGTTTTCTGCGTTTTTCTGGCCACTACTGTGTCCAGAAACCAAGCAAGGTGGCTGCGGGTCTTTCCCCCACGTCTGTGATTTTATCCCTCGCACCACCTGGACACATGTTTTCTCTCTCCCCCCCTGCCTTGAAAAATGAGATGATTAATCAATTAGGTTAGTGGCCAATTAGGCATAACCTTGTAGCAAAATAATTATGCCCGGCTCTCCGGGCTTTCACTGGTGATGAGATGGGAATCCAGCCCAGGTGGAGGGGCTGTTCCGAAAAGATATGGCTGATCAGGGAATTTCTGGGAATTTAAGATTAAAAAAATCCAAATGTGTGGTGGCGGCAGAGGTTGTGGGGGCTCAGGAGGGGTGTGTGTGCGCGTATCAATCCTCCCCCTCCCCCAAGGAAATTAACCCTTGGCAGCACAGTCTGGGTGGACTTTGCAGGCAGCATGTTTCCAACAGCTCGGAAAAGGTGTGTCCCCTGCCTGCCAGCCCCATCCCCCTCGTCTCTGAGGGGCTCTCGCCTGTAAATCGCTGCACAGTGGCTTTGCTGCCGTTTGGGGAGGCTGAGTTCTGATGAATGCTTTTTAGTTCCATGTCCAAGGAATCGCGTCGTTGCAGAAGGTCCTTGTGCTGTGCCTTCCTAGGATGCACATTTCCCCTGCTCTTGTTAAATAAAGCGGTTATTAAATGGGTGCGAATGGGAGGCAATCTGTTTCCAGGGTTGGGAAGTTCTGCTGCTAAGCGGGGCTTCCTTTTTCTTTTTTTGGAATGACTGGCGGGGTTTGGCACTGCAGTATTACAATACAGCCATATTAAAAAGGTCTTCAGAGCTTAGAGCCCTCCACTACTGCAGTCCTATCTTCGACAGACTTGCTTTTTCGAATCCTTGCCAGCAGCATACAGGGGGTTTCTAATGTGTACTGAGTGCATTTTAATCCCTTTCTGTCTCTATTTTAAGCTTATTCTATCTGTTTATGCATCTGGACCCTATATAGTGGATTTCTTTTTAGAAGGCAAACACCTAGAGCTGTTCTCAGGGCAAAGGGATTTTTTGCAACAGGTCCTAGGTCTGGGTTTTCTAATAATGAGTCCCCCTGGCATTTTGTGAGCTGGGGCCCTGGTCTCTCTACCAGTGATCCCACCACGTTGGACCAAGTGGTCTCTGACATCCCCTGCAGTGCTGACATTACCTGGTTCTGAATTTCATGGCTTTTCCTCCTTTCTGAGCTGATCAAGAGGAGTAGCTGAGCAGCGCAATGTGACAGAGCGGTGCCACCTCACTCCCAGTGGAGAGAGCTGGCTAGGACTTATGAGCAAATAGGAATTGCCCTGCTGGAAGACTGCCTAGTGATACTGGTGTGCAGGGACAACTGGGAGCCATAGGCTCCACCCACCTACCTCAAAATGAAGGGCCACCATTCAGCCCTCTCTCTTTTCCAAAATTTATTTTTTTCTTAAAGCTGGACTCAGCCATTCACCTCACTGTGATCACATGTGTTACTCAGACTCTTGTGCTAGCAAAGGCATTCCTCCTCTTCTGAAATTGAAGCTTTTATATTATTTTATTTTCTATTTATTTACTTATTTTGAGAGAGAGAGAAAGAAAGAGAAAGCGAGAGAGCAAGCATGCAAGCAGGGGAGGAGCAGAGAGAGAGGGAAATAGAGAATCCCAAGCAGGCTTCATGCTGTCACTGTAGAGCCTGGCATGGGGCTTGAACCTACAATCCATGAGGTCCTGACTTGAGCTGAAATCAAGAGTCAGATGCCTAAGCAACTGAGCCATCCAGGGGCTGCAACGCTTTTTTTTTTCTTTTAACATAGTGGGAAGGGATATGGGAGGAGAAGGAAGGGAGAGAGGAAAGAGGGATACAGAGAGGCAGAGACAGTTTAAGGCTTCGAAACAGGCAGGCAGTAGGAAAGAGGTAGGAGATGTAGAGAATGAAGGAAGAAGAGGAGGGAGAAACACAGGCAGGGGAGGAAATACAGAGAGGAGGAATTCTAGTTCAGAGAAGGGGAGAGAAATGCACACATAAACCAGTCTTGTTTTATTACATGGCTTAAAAAAATACAGAGGAAAACTCTGAAATGCAAGAGAGTCATTCTAGATAGACTTGCTTCGAACTCAGCTTTGATGTAAGCAGAGAATTCCTTATGACGTGAACATTGCACTCCAGAGAAGCTTTAACTCTATTTCTCGTTTCTTCCAGGACTGGGGGCTGCAGTTGTAGGTGGGGGGGGGGGGGAGTTTGTAAGGGATTTATTTGCTTAGCAGATGTGCTTTGCACCCCAAAAGCATACTCTTATTTCGGTCAGATTGGGATACTTCATTTGGACAGGCTGGGTGTCCAAACAACTTTAGAGAGGAGGTATTCCTTTATTTTTAGATCTATTCTTCGTAGAATGGACAACTTTTTAGAAAGTATATTTTTCATTTATTTAAAGTTGGAAGGAAAAAGGAAGATAGTAAAAACTTTTACCTGCTCTCTAAAACTAAGGGTGATAGGAAAATAATTCCAATTAATTTTTTCTTCTCCAGCCTCCTTGTCCCCAGTCCAGACCATCCTCAGAGCCTCCAGCTCCTCTCCTGGCCTCCAGTATGGGCCCTCCCCAAAGCTATGACTTGATCTTTCTAAAACATAGCTTTGATCATGTTATTCCCCAGATCAGAAAACATAAAAGTTTCTGTGTTGCCTAAAGCATATTATTCAAATATCTGACCATAGACTTCTGAGCCTTTCATAACCTGGCTTTATGGTTCCTTTCTATACACACACACACACACACACACACACACACAAACACACACACACACCCTGACACACAGTATCACACACATACACATACTCTCTCACACATACACCCTTATAAAACGTCACACATTTACACACACACTCTCTCACAAATATAACCTTATACAGCATCACACACATACACACACACTCTCTCACACACACAGCCTTGTACAGCATCACCACCTACATACACACATGCACACAGTACTCAGATTACACACACACTACACTCACATCACATACGCACACTACAAACGTGCCTTTCATATTTTTGTGGGCACAATCTTTTTTCCTTGTCTAGAAAATCTATTCCTACTCCGTTACCTGGTGAACTCCCAGAAGGGTCACCTGAAGGTTCTGTGTGTCTCTTTCAATTTCCTGGAAATGGAATAACAATGTTAACTGCTATACTTCTTAATATGCTCGTGGGAATAGGAATGTTTGGGTCCTCATGACTTTAAGCCCCATTTTTAGAGAGTGAGAGGCCCCTTGTAACAGAGAGAATGCAGTGTTTCTCAAGTTGAAATCTTAGGTTGGGGTGCTGTGTGACACTGGTTGGTTTGGGCAAGGAGTGACCATCCCTTGGTGACATTTAGACGTTTTCTTTTTGGTAAGAGTGCAGGAATCCTGTACCATTAATAGTTGCTCACTTGCTGCTTTATGAAACAGCTTTATTGTGGAGGACAGGCGACCCAGTGACACTAGACAACCTTTCAATTTATCTAGCAAAGGAACATGAAGTTCTTATCTCAAAGGGGGCAGAATTAAACAAGAATGAATACCAAATAAAGAATTCATTTGTATTCATGGGCTTTTAATAAATAAAAACGATTTTCTCCCCTGAAATGAACTCTGAGCTGTAGGTCTCGAGACTTCTTGTTTAATTAACAGGCAGAATATGACTTCTTGTTTCAAAATGACCATTTTCTTTCTTTCTTTCTTTTTTTTTTTTTTTTGGAAGCTTGAGCTCAGATCTTTAGTGACATTTTTTCTCCAAGCAAATATTTACAGCCTAGCTGGAAACTGACAGGAAGGAGGGTTTAAAATGAAAATGTTACCAAACTGAAGTTTACATCTGAGTGAAACACATGGTGTCACCATGGACAGAGTCCTAAGAACTCAAAATATTTGTCAATCTGTAGAACTTGAAGAACCCAAGCTGTTTCCTTTGTTAATGTGAACTCTAAAAATTACAGTTTTTGTGCATGCGTTGTGGTGGCCATTTCGACTTATCTGTTTGGTTTCTTTCTGGTCATGGAACTCAAGCCATTTGCTTTTTTCTTTGTCTTCTAGTCAGGATAGGGCAGACTGCCTGAGGATGAGTCCCATGTTTGTTTCAATGTCCCTACTTGTATTTCTGCTGTTCTTCCTGCCTGCCTGTAATACCTACCCCCCCTCCCCAGCCCTCTGCTTTTCAAATCTCTTCCCAATCCAATTGTCTTTTAAAGCTGAGGTCAGGCGTCAAGTTCTGCATGAAGTTTTCCTAGTTAACTCTGCTGAATATTGACCAACACTTAAAAACAGTAGTTTTTAAAATCACTTTATTAATTCTTCAAGTCATATGAATAATACAAGTTACCTAGAAAAATGTGAAAGTATAGAAAAATATAAGGAATTAGTAAAGATCATTTGAAATTCCCACTGTGTTATCTATAACTTGGTGACTGTCTTTTCATGTGTCTCCTTAGACCTATATCCTAGCATATATAGATGGATATAATTTTATATACTCTGCCTTATTATGAAAGCCATTTGCTTTTTATCCTGGACCTCTATTTTTTATTATAGTTTTTTGTTTGATTATTTACTGTCCCTTGGCCATAAACTAACCTAATAATTTAGATATCTTATATTTCCTAGGCTTCCATAATATTTACACATATATATTCACACACTGTATACGTACATGCATAAGGATTTTTGTCATTGACTTAAAAGATAAGATCATATATGTATTGATTGCTTGGCATATTACATTTCTCACTTAAAACATTGGGAAACTGTCTTCTGCCCCCCATGCCCACCAGTGCTACCTCAATTAATTGGTATAGATATGTCAGTCTTTTCAATGGCTTTGTAAGTTCAATGGTATGAATACACCACTGATTTTTCAACCATTTCCTTACCGTTGAGCATTTACTTTTGTTCCCCTAATTTATATACACAATGCTGAAATAAGCATCCTTATACATTTACCATTATCTATTGATATACTTGAACATTTATGAGTAGATTCCCAAAATGAAGATATCTAAGTCAAAGGACATGCACTATCTAATGTATTAGGGGATGGTGCCATATATCTTTCCAAAAAGAATGTAATAATTTACATTTCCATCAGCATGTGTGAAGTAGTCTTTTTCTTACATCTTTGCCAGGAGCAGGTGTTGTCATTCACTTTTGCTGACCTGGTTAGATAGCAAGTGATAGCTCATTGCTACATACTTTGTATTTTTCTTATGCCTACCAAGGAGGAGCATCATTTCGTGTTCAGTGGGCATTTAGATTTGCTTCTCAGTGGACGGGTAATTCATCTTTGCCCATTTTTCTTTTTGATGGTTTGTCTTTTTCTTATCATTTTGTAAGGGTCCCTTTCATATTCTAGAAGGCAATCTTTTTTCTTTCATATACATTGTGTATAATTTTCTGTCCTTCGAGGTTTAATCTAGTGTTATAATGATCTCTTTATTTGTCTGTGCCCAAACTAGACCATGAGTTACTAGACATCAATGACGTGTCTGAATCACTTCTAGGACATCACATCTAGGGCAAGACCTAAAAAAGTGTAGGTTCAGAGTAAATGATTGTAACATTGACTACGTGTGTGATCCTCAAATATGTTTTATTTTACATTGAATTGTATGAAATAACACATATGTGGCATCCATAGACTGGGATGTTTCAAATTAGCAAAGGTTTAAGATGACTAATGTTTTGAAAGGCTTATAAACAAATTTACACATTTCCCTTCTTTTTGAAATGAGTGTGTCTCAGCAGTATCATTATGAGCATCAATTACTGTGTCGGCTCTATGTTTGACAATATTAAGGATTGTTTAGTGATGCAGGACTGCTTGTCCCTATATTCAAGTGGCCTCAGACCTACAGATGTGTGGATTTTAGATTCTAGTATCTTTTTTAAATGACTTTTGCATTCTTTTAAAATACTTTTGCAATTGTGCTCTCGTGTCTTGGTACTGTCTGTTTATCTGCCTCTAAGAGTAGTCCTCTTCCCTTTCTACCCATCTTTGAGTTGGCTGTGAACTAATATGTCAGGAATCATGCTCATTGGAAATGTGGGTATGATAAGGGTCATTAAGCATCAACCAAGTCTTGGCCTGGTTGCCATTACTATGAATAAAGCACATCAGCCTCCAGTGAAAGTACAACTGTGGCTGTTTAGGGATCTTTTTTGTTGCTTTGTTTACACCTGTTTTCTGGGAAAGTGAGATGGCTGGATAGGCAAAGCAGTGGTCTGCCATCTTAGTTAAATAGGATATAGGTATGTAGCCGAGACCCTAAATAAAATGGAATAAAAGATCTTTAGAATGCTAGAAATGTAGGTTTCATCTTGTAAAAGTCTGAGTGTATGGGGCAGTGCTGTGCTGTGAAGTCAAGTGGTGTCCAGGCTCCTTCTAGCTTGCTGCTTCTCCACCCAAAGACATTGCTGTCATCTTCATGATCCATGATGGTATATTGCCACATCCTCATTCAAGCTAGAGGGCTGGAAGAGAGAAAAGAGATCGGAGGAGAACCTTCCATTTCTTTTAAGGGCATGGCCAGACGTTGGCACCCATAATTTCTTTTTGCATTGTTACTGCACAGTGCCGAGTCAGCTGGCCCCTCCTAACACGGAGGAGTGCTGTGTTTATTCTGGGTGACCGTGTGCCACAATCAGGGTGCTGTGTTAGAAGGTAGGTTGGATGTTGGTGGATGCACTGGCAGTGTCTGCCAAACCTACTCTCATCGGTCCCCGTGTTCTCTCAGCTGTCTTGCCAGCTTGCCAGTTCTTGAGTGCAGTCACCTTCTTTTTTCCTCACTACCTGCTGTTGTGTGGCATGTAAAATAGTTGCTCAATAAAGAGAGCTATATTTGTAATCTTTCTCTCCTTGTGTTAGTGATGAGAAAATGCAGGGAAGATTGTTGAGCTTGCTGATGACACAGAGCTCAGAGACCAGAAACGTTGGAGCTTTCTGGCTGATTTTTCTTTAATTTCGTTCATGCTCTATGTAGTCCTCTGTGGCCCCACTTAAGGGTAATTATTCCTATTTCTTCCTCATCCTTCATTCTCAGTTCTAAGAGGTCCAGGTGAGGAGACCAAATGCTTTGGAAGCAGGTGTGTTGGCAACTCAGTGAGAGTCAAGGGGAAAATCAACCCCCTGCAAACAAGACAAGTAAGCTGCCAATAGCACAAATTTGAGACTGTGGCCTTTTTTTTGCAAAAAGGGTCTTCTGGTAATCAACAGATTGCATCTCCCAGCTGAAGTTTCTGCACTCCATGGGATCCCACCGCCTCTCTGATTAACACAGACGCATCTTTTTCCTTATTCCAGACTGACTCTGGAATTGGGTTTATTTCAGCCTAGTGGCTGATTTTAATGGGTTTCCCTGCTTCTGAGGCATAAATGTGATCTTTTTTTTTTCACATGGGGGAGGATTTTGATGGGTGGGGGTAATAGGTAATCATGCCGTGTCTCCGTCTGGGTTAAAAACTGAGTGGGAGAACAGTGGGGCTAAGCAAAGATGAAGACCGGTTTATATTTCTGTTAAAGCTTGATTGGGGATCGTTTGGGTTGTGTAGCCATATTAGGTCACCTGACCTTTCTCTTTTATTTGGTCTGAGCTGGGTATATACAAGTCTCCATTTCCCCCATAGGAGCTTGTGTGGCCTTGTAGGCTTGTTTCTTGTGTGAGCAGTGCATGAGGATCTCTGAGGTCAGGCAGCTTTAAAAGAGAGAAGGAAAGGAGCTCATGTATGGTATCAATTAGGTTTTTAGTTAGAGATGACATAGTGTAAGCAGAAAGGGAACTATTAATGGGTATCGGGTAGCCTACCACATTCTAGGAGGGGCCTGGGAGCCAAGCTTGGATGCGAGGACAGTTACTCAACCACACCATGGAATCTATGTGTGAGTTGCTCCAGAAGAGTTACTCTCTGTGCTTTTCCCTTCTGGGAGTGGAGTACAAGTAGGCAGTAAGCCTTCCCCTTGAACACCACACACTAGCTTACAAACCCTCAGGGCCCACCATGGCCTTGAAGATAAAATTCAAACTCCTTAGCATGGTCGAAAAGCCCCTCCTCAGTTTGTACACTGTCTTTTCGCCTCATTCCCCTCCCTGCACCATGAGTACACGGTCCTTTTTATCCCCTGTCATTTGGCAGGCTTCCCCCTACTCTTCAAGACTGAGGCACCATTTCCTCTGGGAATCTTATTTGTCTCCTAGACTGGCTTAGTTATCTTTCCTGGAGATGCCCAGAGCACCCAGCAAACCCTTCTGTCACTGCACGTAGCACATGATATGGGACCCCTGGTTTATCTGTCTGCTCATATGAGTGAAAGCTGTTCAAGAGAATGTTCTTTATCTTTTATCTCTGTATCCTGGTACCTAGCACAGGGCCTGGTACATAGTGGTCATACAAATGAATAAAAGAATGAATGATCCCTATCTGGTGAAGGACTTGAGCTTCAAAGCTGTAATCTGACTTTCCCACTCTGTAGTTATGTAGCTTTAGACAAATTACACATCATAGGGTTGTATGAAGGCTAAATAAAATAATGCATGTGAAGTACTTAGAATGGAACACGTAGTAGACATTCAATAAAATGTGTCTATCCTTTTGCTGATATGATAATCATTACTACTGCAGGTGTTCAGTGAACAGTAGTGATCACTAGCACACTTCTCTAGACCAAAGTATAAAGTTGTGATCTGTGACATTTCCTGCCTCCTGTAGAACCTACCACCCCTCCCAATACACTGAAAGCACCAGTGGATTGAGAAGAAGAGTGAAAATAGACAGAAGTTGACAGAAGTTACCATCAGGGAGAATCACTTACAGAGCAGGCCAGTGACAGTGTGAGAGAATGCCTCTGACATCTGGTTTCAGTAATTGTACTGCCACTCAGATTTTACTAACAGTTCCTCCTCCTTTCCGTACTTCTTCGCTCTAGAATTTTTTCATTAAAAAAAAAAAAAAGACACTGAAGTGACACTGAGAACAATGTCAAAACTTCAGTGAAGGTCAAACATATCCCAAGAGGCTGCCCGGAAACACACCTCCTGCTGTGTTCTCCCTGTGAGCGTGCAATGTTAAGACAGTAGAAGCATCAAGCTAATGTTGAAAACCAGCTTGGAATCTGGCAAATGTCTTCTTTGTGCCAAACTCCTTGCACAGTGTCTTACACAGAGTAGATGCCTTTCCATCTCTGTGTGTGCAAAATACCTTCTCTTTCTCTCTTTACCTTGTGGGTCCACACTCATTCCACTACATCCAATTCAGCAAACATTTATTGAACCCCTACTGCATGCAGGGAATTTTACTGATTTCCTCATTCTGTACTTGTTTCTACCACCACATTAATGTTATTGCTTTATTTGAAATAAAGACTTATGTCAAAAGGAAATGTTTGTCATTGGCATCTAGATTTTGAAGGGATAACATAAAAGAAAACATTTCTATTGCTTGTTTCTGTAGAAATATATCTTGTTACTAGACCCAAATGGAAGCAGAGTGAGAAGAACATTGACCAGGAGGGAGTATGGAGACCAAGGACCTGTCCTATTTTGATGTTTGACCTTGAGTATGTTTTTTAATGTCTTTGGGTTCCCCATTTCCAGTGATTATTAAGGACCTTTCCAACTAGGGTTGGTATCATATGATTTAAAAAAAAGTGCAAAAGGAACATAACAAAGTTTGGATTTGCTGTCCAAATATGGAAAGTGTAGTGGATTTAGAACTAGAAGCCTTGGTTTCAACTGTGGCATTGACATTTGGCTTGTGTGACATTGGGCTTAATCCCTCAGTCTTCCCAAATCCTTCTCTATGAAATGAGATGCTGCCTCTCACCTTTCCTGCTGCATAAAATTACCATGACGCTTCAAAGAGGTGATGCATGTGAAAGAGAATTGTGAATGACAAGGGACTCTACATACACATATAAGCTATTATTACTCTTAATAATCATTTTGATTTCAATATTTTATTCCAACCAACACTTTTGCATTTTGCCTTCTGGATTGTTTGAAGGGAATATCATCTTTCATCTTTTTTACCCCCAAAGCAGTTAGGGGATTTTTTCAAAGGAATGGGTGCTGTGTCCTCTGCTGTCTTTGCCACCGACACCCGTCTTGGGCCCCAGAGGTTATCTGAGTGCATAATGTTTCATTTATTGGCCTGAAAGGAGGCCATTTGTTCCCTGCTAAATGAGCTGTTACTGTGTGCCTCTGTCCCCTAGACACCTGGGGCTGTATTCATGGGAGAATCCAGCCGTGGATCTCAGGAGCCTTTTTGAAAAGTTTATTAGAAGAAGGGAGAAAACATTTCTCAGCAGGCTGTACCCTCCGTGACAGGATTTGGCTCATTAGTCAGAGCAGAGTGGGTTACCAGGAGGTGGGAGGGCAGGTTCCCTGGCCTTGGCTCCTGCAGGCACTGCGGGGGTGGGGCTGGGGGTGGGGGCGGAGGGGAGCAAAGGGAGGCACAGGCCTTTCTGCCGCCTTTATCCCACAGGTGGCTAATTAGCTCTAATTGAACAGTATATTGCAGTCCATAGTTTGGAGTAGCTTGACTAAGCTTGCCTCCAGGGACACTTTGAACCCCGGCCTGACCAAACCTCTTGACCTATAAGGCAGACATCCCTCTCCCAGACCGACTTTTTGGGCTCTGTGCACCGTAAGGGGCCTGCTCTGAGAGCTGTAAGGGGCTCCTTCTATCCAGACCGTGGTGGCTGGATCTGCCCAATAAGGACCCAGCTGCCCAATCTTTATTTGGGCATCTGACTGACTCAGGTCAAGTTCACTGGGGGGGATGCTGTTGTTTCAATGGTGCCAGGTGTTGGGCATCTCAGTCCTGGGTCTTCTGTGACCTCCCATGGGCATAGGCTGATTCTACAGTACAGCGTTGGGGGTGGGGAGACCAAGAGAAAGGATTTTGTCACACCCACCTCTTCCACCCCTCCGTCTATACACACCCCGCACACTCTCCACGTGGAGGCACAGTCAATGACCCAGGCAGGACTAGAATTCAGGGCTCCCACCCCGAGAAGGAAGACGTGTCTGTCTCTGAGGGACCTCTGCTTCCTCATCTCTTCACCCTCACAGCCCAGGTACTCGGAAAATCCTCGTGAACTACATTGACGAGGGCCTCGAAACAGGATGTTTTCATGGCCAAGCCTGTGAAATTCTGGGTTCAAATCCTGGTTCTACAACTTACTGAACATCTAAGTCTCATCGGGCTATGTACGAAACATCTCCACATTTCAGTTTGCTGCTGTAAAATGAGGATGGTCGTAACTGGAACCACTTCACAGGGTGCTTTCCGACACTGAGTCAAATGAGCCCTTGGCTCAGAGTCACATTTCATTGAATGCTGGTGATTATCATTTGTAATTAGCTGCCTAAACCTCCACCCACCACAGAGCTGAGGTTGTAGAGGCTTGGGGGAGGGGCGTCGGCTGGTCCACTGTTAAACAGCTAATTATAGAGACAAAGCTGTCCTTGCTGTCTTCCTATTCCACTGAGATCCAGATCGGAGAAGCAAGTAAGTCTTAGAGTTTTCCTTCAGCCAGTTAAATACTTCTTTTCCATTTCTTCCAAGTCTTGTCCCTACAGATTCTAGGAACCTTGCAAATATGGGACGGGGTTAAGGTCTGAGGCTCTGGGGTTAGTCATTCAGAGCTCAGGGTGCAGCCTCTGTATCTTAGTCTCTGAATGGTATCTGGCAAATCACAAGTCTGAGGGTATTACTGCCTCTGCCTCAAGCCCTCTGTGGCTCCCCTTTGCCTCAGGATGCAGCACAAACCTTTCCCTTCCCTGGCCTTCTTTGACGGCCTGGGCCACTGAGGCCCAGGGAATCACTTGCAGGTCCTTTTCTGTGCTACGCTTTTGTTTCCTCCTGAACCTTGCCTATTTGGGACATGTTTTGTTGAATGAATGGTGCTGAGTGACTTGAAGTTCTTCGAGCTTTTCAGAGCTGTAATTCTAGCACTCCCAGGAATAGCCAGATGGGCCCAGCAGGAGGAGGGCCCATGCCTTCCATGGCTGCCCGGCCCCTGCCCTGACCACCCTTGGCCTTCTCCCGAAGGCTGAGCACACAGCCTGCTGGGCAGACTTTTCTGCCCCCACAGGACCGTTTTCCACTCAGCGTGAAATTTCAGTTTTGCAGTCCTCTCTCTATGCAGTGCCTCCGAGCACCCTGCATCTCCGCATCATGTCACCTATCACAGGGTACTGCAGCCCCATTTACTTGTCTGGAAGCCCCAGGAGGCGTGGACCATATCTGTTTTGCTCCCCGTTGTAGCTCCAGTCCTCGGCAGTAGGGAACCAATATATATTTGCTACAGGAATGAAAGAATGAATGGTTGTGGGGTTGGAGCTGTGGCAGAGAGGCAGACAGGGAGAGCACACGGGCCTGAGTCCTGGCACATCTGACGTCTTTAGCTCGGCTGATGGTAAACATCAGCCTAGCCTTTATTTTTCTCATTATGTTTAAAACCCACCAGTTGCCCAATAGTATAATTTTCTAAGTGGTTTCATTTCAGCTCTGCTAATTGAAGAGAACCGAGCTCTTTTTGAAGGCTTACTTTGTGTGTGGCTGTCACTGGTGAGAGTGGAGACTGGATGTCAATCACTGACAATAGCGTGCCTTTCTGGAATAATTTAAGTTTAGGTCTTTCTTTCACTCAGGCATTCATACCCTGTTACATGTTTTCATACTGAGCCGAGAACAATCTGGGGTGAGAAACTGTCATGCGTTCCAGGAACTGAAATGGAGATTTCTTTTGAGATTTCACATTCCTCTGGTCTGTGGCTCACAGTAGCTTGGGGGCAAGATCACAGGTTTGGGATTCAGACCTCCTGGACTCCAGGCTTGAATAGGCTGCTGCCCCTCCCACTTCGCCAGCCAGGGGAGGTGACTCAGTTCCTGAACGTATCTCCTGACACAATTCAAGGGGATGTGAATACACTGCACCAGAGATAATGAAGAGAATTAGTGTGATAATGGATAATGGAAAGACTGGGAGCAGGCACTTTGGAAGCAGCGGAACTTCCTGCCGGGTACTAGTACTGCATGCAGCTTACACAGTGTCTCACTGCAGACAGGGTGCCAAAGGGCCGCCCCCCCCCAATGGTTGCCACGCATGCCCCAGGGGATTAGGCAGCCCTGTGTTCAAACCCCAGCCCTGCCTCATGCCTCCTCAGCAGCTGGGAGAATGAGTAAATCACGTGCAGCTAGAATCCCTTTACCATAAATTCGGGAGAGTAATGCCTACTCACAAGTTGTTACGGAGATTGAAATTATGTGAACTATCACCATAGCCAGTACTCACTAAATGTCAGGTCCTGTCTCCTCCTCTTTTCCACATTTCAATCCATGTATTTTATGATCGGAGGATGGGGAGAGAAAGAGAAAAGTGCTTAAGAAAATGGTCCCTTTGGGGGACCTGGGTGGCTCAGTCAGTTAAGTCTCCGACTCTTGGTTTCAGCTCAGGTCACAGTCTCACGGCTTTGTGGGGTTGAGCCCCACATCGGGCTCTGTGCTGGCAGTGCAGAGCCAATTTGGGATTCTCTCTTCCTCTCTCTCTACCCCTCCCCCACGTGCCCTGTCTCTGTCTCAAAATAAATAAATAAAACATAAAAAAAAAAGAAGATGGTCCTAAATCCTGTCTCTCATTAAAGATGCAAGAATATAGTAAGCATCTGCATGGCATTCTTAGCCACACCTACCTGCAACTTTCTCATTTGTTCAACAGATATTTATTGAGTACCTACTGGGTGCCACAGGTGGTTGTAGGCAATGGGATATAGAAACGCAGGAAACAGTAAGTCTGCCTTGATGGTGCTTAAATCCAGTGAGAGACGGATAATAAACAAATAGTATAATGTCATAAACAGTAAAGGTGAAGAGAAGGTGATCATAGAGTTTGCTATTTATATATGAAGGGTCAGGGGCAGCTGCCCTGAGGAGGTGACGTTTGTGCAGGGCCTTTGTTCTTGCTGTTCCCTGCACCTACAGTGCCGCCTCCTCACTGGTTACTCTCCATCTTTCAGGAGCGTCATATTCATCAAAATTCCACTCAGATGTCACCCGCTCTGAGTGCGCTTCTGCTCACCCGCTGAGGCAGAGTTAGTCTCTCCTCTGTGCTCCCGCGACACCTTATACTCCATCAGGCAGTACTTCCATGGTTAACACTGCTTCTCCTCCATTGGACTCAAGCTCCTCAGGGTCACAGGCTTTTCCTCCTCTCAGCTTTGATGCGGGGCACAGTGCTGGGCACAAAATGAGTTCATTAATGGGGCCTGAGGGAGTCACGGGTGTGGGTTGACTCAGATGTCAGCACATCCTGGCCACACTTGGGAGTGGCAGGCAGGAGGCTGCAGCCTGTCCTGGGGAGGCCCACTCAGCTAGGGGCTGTGCCGCTTGGTCTCTGAGCTAAGCATGTTCTCTCAGAGTAGTCATCACAGGGCACTAAGTAAACTCTGCTTCAAACCTTGTGGTTGGAAATCGTCCTGCTCGATTATATAATATCTATACAGTGCGGGTGGAGGTCCTCAAGCTCAGGGCATGCACCTCTATCCAGCCTTCCTCTCCTCACACCTGCTAAGTCTGCCGTCTTGTTTCTCACCCACTTATCTTGCCCAGTCCCACTCTGCTTCTTTCTTCCCCTCCCTGCTGTGTGGTGGATGGGTGAGCCATCCTAAGACCAGATTCAGTATCTGGCTTTGCCAGTTGCTATATACGTGGCCTTGGCCCAGTCGTCTCCCTTTGCTGAATCTCAAGTTCATTATCTTTGAAATAGAAATAGTCCTCCTCTGTTCTGCCAAAGATATATGTTTCAGTAATAATGTTATAAACTAAAATATTCTCAGCAAGGACACCTGGGTAGCCCAGTTGGTTAAGTGTCAGACGCTTGGTTTCAGCTCAGGTCATGGTCTCACAATTCCTGAGACTGAGCCCTGCATCGAATGCAGAGCCTGCTTGGGACTCTCTCTCGCTCTCTCTTTCTCTCTCTCTCTCTCTCTGCCCATCCCCCACTCTTGTGCTCTCAAAATAAACGAGTAAACTACATAAAATAAAATAAAATATTCTAAGGCAATATATGAGCTGATGTATAGGTTAAGGCCCCCCAAATTTCACTTCTAGCCTCTCTTACTGGCTGTAGCAATTCACTCACTGTCTCTGGACTGTTTCCTCAAATACACGATGGAGGTGACACAGATGACTAACACCTACTGAATCCTAGCACATGCCAGGCACTCATCTAAGTGTCTGACAGTCCTCATTATTATCCTATGAACTTGCTACTATAGTCACTCCTATCACACAGCTGAAGACATAAAGGCACAGAGGTTATGTGACTTGTTCAAGGTCACACAGTTAGTAAGAAACAGAAGTGGGATTCAAACCCAGTATGTCTGGCTCTGGAGCCCACAGTTTTAACCATCACACCATATTGTCAACCCTGAGGCCATAATTCCTACCTGGAAGAGCTGTTGGGATATGTAGAGAGATTATATGGAGAAGATCTGTGATATTGTGGATATCAATCAATATTAGCATTATTATGTTAGACCTCGTTGGAGCTTAGCACAGCCTAAGTTTAATAAACACTTATTTTGTTGCTGCATTTGGCTACATTCTGCTTCCCATTCAGCTGTGATTCTCAGGATCAGGCATTTACCTGGAGTTGTTGTTTTCCTGCAACCTGGGTATCTAAGTAACATACCAGGACCTTCTTAAGAATCCTTCTAAGAGGGTGCTGCTTTGTCCTTTGTATTGGTTCTTTGTCAGTGGCTGAGCCATTGGAGGGAGCTGAACGTTAAATAAGGAGTTGGGTTTTGTTGTAGAGGTCAGTCCATTCTGAGCATGAGGAAGGTGGGGTCAGGTCTGCAATTTTCTCTGGCCCTGGGAACAAATACTCTGCCTGCTCTTCTAAGCCCCAGAGTCTCGAGAGATGTGGGGATTGGTGGTGACCTCCAGCCCGCTGGCGATTACACACAAAGCTGAGAGCGATTTTTAAAGTCTTCTCGCCATTTTGCTCTCTCTTTAAAAATTAAATGCCTGACACCGAGGTGCTTTATTCCCAGTCCAGCTGGCCTTTAAGTGGATGGCTTGGAAGTGAGAATGCCTGATGACCTTCTGACCTGGGGAGTTTCCAAGGCACCAGAAGGGAGAGTGACCTCATTCTTTTTATCAACTTGATGAAAAAGAAATGAAAGCATCAGTCTTGATGACTGAGTTCCACAGTGAGGGAGTCATGGGAAGGATCCAGGAGCAAGGATAGGGTGGGGAATTCTGGACTCAGCAGGACCTCGAGATGGGTGAGTCTGAACAGCACGATGAAATGAGCCCTGGACCTGGAAGAGAAAGACCCAGGCTCTAATCTCAAGTCTGCCACTGACTGACTATGTGGTTGTGGGTAAGTTACTGATCCTTTTGAAGGTATTATAGTCCATGTTTAATATGTAAACAGTATAATGAAGTGGTTAAAACCAAGTTTTGGAGTGAATCCGAGTTGTGCCCTTTATTGCCCGGGTAATTTGACTAAGTTCACTTATCTCTCTGAGCCTCAGTTTTCACATCTGTAAAATAAAGATCTTGGAGTCCATGCCTTTGTTCATCCTGCGCTTAGTATGACCCCATAACCCCTTTCCACCCCGATTGCTGCATCGCTGCCTGGCCACATTCCTCCTTTGGAATTCAGACCTAATTTCCTTTCAGGAGGAAAGCTTTTCTTGATGCTCTGGCTGGTTGGTTGCACCCCATGCCCATCCTGCATTCCTGTCATCCCCACTGTCACTGACCTGATCACTTTCTGTGGGGTCCTCAGGAGCCTGGGGCCAGCTCTTCTCCACCTCCGCAGAGCCCACACAGGGCCTCATTCCCAGCCGCAGCCTCTTAATTCCTGCTGGTGGAATGAATGCATTTCTTTCCAGCTCTGAAATTCTATGCTTTGAAGTCTATTTGTCCTTATATATTAATTTCCAAAAACATACATAAAATATGTTTCCTTCCTTTAACAAAAAGGTAATAAATACAATCCTTTACACTGATGTAGAAATTTGCACTCGACAAAACATTTTTCACATTTATTACCTAGTACCTACTACCTAGTAGCTTATCAACACTTGAGTTTCAGAAGAATTCAAAGCTACCATTGGAGCTCATATAAACACCTAGTTTTTAAACTACTGGAATCATCTTGCCTTGAACTGACCACATGATCAGGACTGCTGCCCCCTCCCGCTCCCCAGATGGTCTCTTCATCAAGCCGTGAGGTCTTACGGACGCCCCTGTAATGAACCAAGTGGGTCTGCAGGTCACACTGATCTCGGAGTCCAATTTCTTAGTCTGGTTTGTAAGCAACAATGTCTGTATCAAGTATGTGGTTTCCAAATTCGCAGCCTCACAGAGGAGCCTGCTGTTGACAGAGTTGTCAGCAGGGGGAAAAAAAAGAATGCAAGATTGTCCAACAGAAATAAATCTTGGAGAGTGTTTTGCCAAGCCATCCGAGCATTCATACATTTGCTACTGCATGCGGAACATGCGGGCGGGAAGGAGAAAGAGGGGGGAGAGATGAGCAAAGGAAGAAGGAAGCTCGCTGACGCTTCTCTCTCTCCGTGCCCTGCTTCTCCCATCGTTCCTGAAGGCTCCGCATGACGTGTGTGTGTCATCTTTTCCTTCTTGGTTCATTTTCTTTCTGTGCCTTTTTCCATTGTCACTGCTGGTGGGATACATGCTAAAGGAGAACAAAGAGATTTCAGTTTGCTGTGGGCATGGGGCTTAAAGACCGTGCTGGGCACAAGCTTCAACCGTACAGAATAGGCCTCCTCTGCCATTTGCAGATTTGCTGTGGCTCCCTTTTGCTACTTGGGATCTGTTTCTAGACCCCATGTTAGTTTTTAATATGCTTTTCCAGAATACCTGGCCCATCCAAATCTCCTCCAGGCTCCGAGGCCCACCTGGAATTTACGTCCTCCACAGAGCCTTTCCAGGCCAGCCCAGTCTTTTGTAAACTCCACACTCCCTGATTTTGATTAGCTGTGCAGTGAGAACTCTACAGTCCTTTAGCTCTGTTGTCTCCAGTTTTCTTCTTTGCACCTTTCTCCTTTGTGTATTTCAGATTACTTATTTTTAGTAGATTTGAGTTGTTGCAGGACAAACGAACATTTCCCCAGGCGAGGCGGGAGTTTCTGTGTTTGAAAATGCTTCTGCTTTCATTAGGCTCTGCAATTTTAGGCAAATAGTCAACATCCCTTTGCCATAGTTTTCCTCTTCTGTAAAATGGGGTAGTAATGTCTGCCTTACAGGAAGCTTATGAGGATCTAATGAGTCATATAATTCGCTTTGAGGGCTGTGTCTAGCAGTTCATGGCAGTCAGTGAACATTGGGTTTCTCCTTAAGACACTGGTTGGAGATTGTGCCAAGGATTAAACAAAGGATGGTATCATTAGTGTCAGTGGGGTCAGACTGCCTGAGTTCAAATCCAAACCCTGTGCCCAGCACAAGTTAGTTCACCTCTCTAAGTCTGTAAAGTAAAGCTGATCATGAAGCCTACCTCTTAAGGATGATACAAAATAGTCCATGGAAAGCATTTGGCAAAGTGCCTTTTACTAAGCAAGCATTCGATAAATGTCAACTCTTTTTGAGGAGATAGAGGGCATTTTCATTTACTCTCCTAACCATTCATTGCATTCCAGACTGCTCTGATGAGGGAACAATGGCTCACGGTGTAGATTCTGAGGATTCCCATCATACCTGTGACGGTCAGCTGACTGCATGTTAGTGAGGAGAGCCCGAGGCTTGGACTTCTGCACACCTACCTTGAGCGCGTCCTCTGTGCCTTACTTAGTTTCTGACATTGAGAAAGTAAACTTCTCAGAACCTCCTTTTCATTGCCTGTGACATGGGATAATAACATCTACTTTTAACACTCACGCACACACACACACACACACACACACACGCGCGCGCGCGCACAACCATGCTCATTCACTAGTGCCAGCACATATGATAGCACTGTTTGAACTAAAAATTTTGCTACAAGGGAAAAATATTATATATCTGTTGTTATCACCCTATTATAATCAGCCAGGTAGCACTAGTATAGCCTCTCTTAGATGCCACACTGGGCTGGGTCTGAGAAGTCTCCAACATTTTTTTGAACAGAATAATTGTGGGCAGTGGAAATGTCATGAATTCTGAGCTGGCCAGAGCTAGTGTTCTCAAGCCAGAGCCATCCCAGAGTGCTTCAGGCCCAAGGACTAGAGACGAGCATTTAGAAGAGCTGCCCAGTTCTGGTTCTGCCTCACGTGTGAATTTAGCCAATCCACTCTATCTCCCTGGGCTGCTGCTTCTATTTTTTTTTTTTTCCTACTAAATGGGGATTAACAACGCATGTCTTGCCTACTTTGTGAAGTTCCTGGGAGGGTCAAATGAGGTGACTGATGTTAAATTGCTGGGGACAGGATATCATGCAGCATGTGCTGGAACATTGCTCAGGCTCCCCACCTGTCTGCAAGGTTTTGGAAGGGAGGGACTGTCATCTACGTTTTCTCGATGCTTACAACAATGCTTATAATGTCACATTCAGTGGATGCTCAGAAGCTGGTAACAGATAAAGCACTGTTGCTGCTCATCTTATTAATAGGCTTCAATGCTTTCAACCCCTAAACCCTTGCCAAAAGAGTGCTCTTCCTCTAAGAGGCTGCCTTTAAGCTTTACTAACAGAGGCTGCTAGTCCCACTGCTACTAATTGTTACTGCCAATGAGACACTTTCTGTGTTGTGTTAGGCACTTCACATGCAGTATCTCTAGCACTCAGGGCACTTCTGTGAGGGGCGTGCGGAATCCAAGCTTAGAGAAAACAAGGGGAAATTTGCCCAAGGAGACATATTTTATAAATGGAAGAATGAGGAATTGAACCGAGCTTGTGTGATTGTAAATTCTGCGTGTGTTCCCCGGTACCCCACTGCTCCTGGGAAGCACACAAGCAGCCCACTTGTTCCATAATAGCCCACAGTTGGGTGAGGCAGTGGTTTCTCCTGTGAGTGGATTAGAAGTAATTCCCGCTTTGAGAACGCAGCGGTGGGAGGGGCAGACAGGCCAAGGGAAAAAAGCCAGAGAAGCAATTCTTCTTTCAATGAAAAAAAAAAAAAAAAACTGTATTTGGATTCTTTTTTACACATCCAACCCAGCAGAAAATTGGTTTGCGGAAGATGTAGGTCGTGGCTCTGGCCCCAGCATCTGGACGCCTTATATTGTACACTATATTACCAGAGTAATATCGTGCACTTTATTAGCACCAGCAGGATTTGGGATTCCCACGGGGACTGTTTCTTGCTGTCAGATGTATAAGGCCATTTAATCTCTTTTATCAGATCTGGTTCTGCTTCCCCCATCCCCACCTCCTCTTGTAGACCAATAGAGAGAATTTTTTCGGATTCATTGGTCTGAAAACTAGCTTTTAAATACTCCTCCTCAACCCCTGTATCTAATAAGCAGGCAAACCAGGGAGGTGTCAATGCCTGGAATTGCATTTGAGTAGCAATTTTCTCCGGACATTTGTAATTGGAACTTCATCTTTCTCATGCAGAGACTGGAGGACGAATTTGCTAATTATTCCTCACCAGCTCTGGTCTCACCCATGTACTATGATCTTTGGGAACAGGATTGGCATTCTTTTGTTAGAAAGGCAGTTACACCTTTAGGTCTGGTTAGAGAAATGGCTAGAGTTGCTTCAGAAAGAAGGACAGTTTTCTCTGGACAGAATCTGGGTTTATGCCTGGCCTGTTTGGGGGTCATTTTTAACAGAACCAAAGAAGATATTCAGGGATCAGAGAGATTGGTATTCAAAATCCAGTCGTGGTCATATTCCCTGAGCTCTATGATATTTATACATACATACAGTATGTGTGAGCCCTGGGATTATTGCAGGGGACCTTGGGATTAAGACACAGCTCTGCATTTGGAGAGACCACAGTCTTGTGGACAGAAGACATGTTTGAACAACTGCTGTCAACACAGGATGATAATGCTGTGGGGTCCCAACGCAGATTCTTGGTGCAGACATTCCACTCAAGAGCAGGAATCGGGGGAGGGGGGAGAGGATGCCTAAACTGAGTGCATTTTTGGATTAGTCTCTTCACCTCTGAGCTTCAGTGTCTTTAGCTGTAAAATGGGGCACTAATACTTACCTCGAAGGGTTGTTTGGGAAATAAGCTATACACTATATATAAAAAGCTCAGCTCAGTATCTACCACATAATAACTAGTAGTATTTAAAACAGATAAAGGGTTGAGTGGCAACATTAGTGCTTCTTTTTATTTGTGTGGCAGAAGGGGAGAGAACTCTAGATACACATCTGAGAGACTTGCATTTGACTCAAGTTGCTTCTTGGCTGTGTGACCTCAGGCAAGTCATTTTACTTCTCTGAGTCACTAGCTCCTTTCTGTCAGATGGGGATAAGGCTATGAGATCAAATAAAATAGTTAAGTGGGAAGGAGCCTCACCAGTTGTGAGGTGTTGTGCATCTAGAAGGTATTCATCTTGTTATCATTGTAACTAGTAGGTATAGACCATGTGAGAAGATTAGCTCTGCAGACAGGAGGCTGTTTGGTGTTTAGGAGTTGAACTGGAGGTTAAATAAGCCCCAGGCTTAGTTCACTGGGTGTCTATAGGGAGCACATAACTTTAATTTTTAAATAATTTTATTTTCATTTTTTCATCATGGGAAGTACACACTTTCATCCCTGTCCCCTACTTCCCCCATCTTCCCTCCCCTCTGGCAACGACCAGGTTGTTCTCTATAGTTAAGAGTCTGTTTCTTGGTTTGCCTCTCTCTTTTTCTTTTCTTGCTCATTTGTTTTATTCCTCAAATTCCACATATAAGTAAAACCATATGGTATTTGTCTTTCTCTGATTTATTTTGCTTAGCATTATACTCTCTAGCTCCATCCATGTCATTGCAAATGGCAAGATTTCATTCTTTTTTTTTATGGCTGAGTAACATTATACAACACACACACACACAAACTACTATTTCATATATGCCACTTCTTTATCCAATCATCAGTGATGGATACTTGGGCTTCTTCCATAGTTTGGCTATGTAATGTGGAGCATATGATTTTAAGCAGGAGTTCTCAAACATGGAGGGATTGGAGGAGAGAGACAATATAACAATTACCCAGGACGTTTTTCCAGAATGTGTACATACATACACACAGTTATCCCCACTATCCCACCCAAATGACCAAGGCATATCAGAATCCACAGTAGGCATCAGCGGTATGCATTTGTTAAAAGCTGATAGCCCCCCCTTCCCTAAAATTGAGCTATACACTTTTAAAGAGCATTATAAAGCCCACTTTGTGTTAAACCCACGTCTCTCTCCCTCTTGTCATGGCCATTTTAACACATTGGCCTGTTTCTATGCCTAAAATGTTCCTGTAGATGAAACACTTGGTCTCTATATTTGGCTTCTTCATTTCTACTACTCTATCTGGTGCATCTAGCCCCCTGGACAGTTTTAAAACCTAGGAGGATTAGATGTTTGAATTATAGGGCTATAGAATGTGTAAGACTACTAAAATAGGGGTATCTTCATGAGCCAGGTTTTTGAGAGTCCTGTTATAACTGAAGGTTTCTTGGGGCGTCTGGGTGGCTCAGTCAGTTAAGAACCAACTGTTGATTTCAGCTCAGGTATTGATCTCTTGGTTCCTGATATTGAGCCCCAATATATATACATATAGCAATTTCTTACCTAGGACTTATGTTGTGCTTGGGATTATCTCTCTCCCCCTCTTTCTCTGCCGCTACCCTGCTCTCCCGCATGCTCCCTCTCTCAAAATAAACAAACTTTAAAAAAGGAACTGAAGGTTCCTTAAGACCTCAGCGTGTGCAGTCATCATTGGCGATCCCAGCCATCCTTTGCACCGCCCTATGCTTGCAATATCAAAAAAGCATTTGCCTATAGTCTGTGCAGGTGACCCTCAGGCAGCTCTGGTCGGGGAGGTGGAGGTGGGGGGGGGGCACCAGAACAAGTATGGCTGCTGCATTTCACAGAGTAAGTGAGGGGTTCCAGGGAGGTGAGGGCCACTGCCTCTAGTCCACAGATAGTGAGGGGCGCGGCCAGGCTCCGCTGGCATGGAGGCTCCCTGCGTTTGGCTCCTTTCCTGTGCTGGAGGCTGTGTCAGTGTGAGGAAATGTGACATGGCTTGCTCGTATGCGTTAGTGACCATTCTTTCAGACAGGACATGCTCAGAAATTGGCATCATTTTCAAGCCGATACTGAGAATCTGTTTAAAATTTCCTTCCTCGCAGTGCAGTCCCTTGAATCTTTCCCTCCATTGTTTAGGGTCAGGCATTCAGTTCTCTAAGCACCCTGAGAGCAACGAGTGGGTGGATCATCTCTAGCAATATATATGTGACCCTCCCACCCTGCGGGAAAGGCACAACACCATAAATTCTGATTCATATTTGCTCTGGCATGCTGCAGTTCACTGGGGACTCGGAAGAGAAGAGAAACATATGTATGTGTGTGTACGTGTATACATGTGTATGTGTGCAAGTGTGTGTGTGTGTGTGTGTGTGTATTATTAAGAAGACTTAACCAACACTGGTACACAAGAGAAAACCACAACTCTCTAAGAATGTTTCCGGGCTTAAAACAAAAAGAGAAAAAAAATCAATTCCATAGCTTTCCACCTGGGCTGGGCAGTAATCACAAGGATAATGCCTTCTAACTACATGTAGGCTTACAAAATGTATTCACATTAATAATTAAAGATATATATTACATATATATAAAATATGTATGTATTCTCATTGATAAAGATATATATGAAGATATAATATATATATATGTATATATATATATATATATTCCTTACTAATGACTTACCTTATGCTAACACTTTCCAGACCCTTTTGTATATCTTACTTTATTGAATTCTCCCAGAATCTCTAACAAGATTATCCTTATCTCCATTTTAAACTGGGGAAACAAGTTCAGTGAGGCAAGTGATTTTCTGTAAATTGCAAGGCTAGCAAGGCCCAAAACGCTGCGTAGAGAGGGTCGGAGACTCCAAAGCCGGTGTTCTCTAAATGTGGTTGACTCTAGAATTATACACCTGCAGGTTTTTAACTTTTAAATTAAAAACAAAAATTTACTATGCTGGAGTTTTCTTCCGTCCTCTTTTCCCCCCTCCTCTTCTTTGTTTTCTCTCCTCCCTCCTCCTCCTTTTCCCTCTCCCTCTCTCAGAAGAAACAGTGGTCTTTTTGCTTTCCTACAGTGACAGCGTCTCATGGTTAGAGGAAAATTTAAAGATCATCTATTTTAAACGAGTGGTTTGCCAACATGGTTCACATTTGAATTGCCTGGGTTAAAAAATATTCCTTCTTGGATCCCATCCCAGACCAATTAAATCAGGATCTCTGGGGTCATCAGTCACTGTTTTTATTTTTGGGTCTTAATTCTCCAGTTGTTTCTAAGATGAAGCCAAGATTGAGAGCCACTCATCTAGACTCACTGACCATTCCTTCTACGATATCCCTACAAAAATTTCATCCATCTTGGGTTCAAAGGTCCCCTAATGGGAGAAAACTTACAATCCTGAGAGGCAGCTGACTTTGTTTTTGAGCTTCCCTATCTAGAGAACAAGCAACCAAAAAACAAAACCAAAATCTTGTGGTGGGTCAGGCAGTGTCACCTCTGTTATCTCATTTACTCCTCACAGGGCTTTTGTTATTATCTCTGTTTCACAGACCAGGAAACTAAGGCTCATTTATCCCTTCATTCAGCAATACTGCCTTTATACCTGCTAAATGACAAGCCTATTATAAGCACTGTACACTTGGAAATGTGTAAGACAGGCATGGCCCTGGCTCTCAGGACTCTTTCCTCAATTGGGGATGATGGTCATGAAAAACCAGGTTGCATAGCCAGCTAATACCCAGTGCAGTGAGAGTTTGCAAAAGGTGCATCAGGCCTTGTGTGGTTGCAAGGAGATCAGTGGACTACCCTCTGAGCTGAGCCCAGAAAAACAAGTAGGAATTGCCTAAGGAAGGGACAGGATTGTGCAGGGGGACAACTGTGTGCAGAAGGCCACAAAGTAGGAAAGTGCTGAGTGTTTTTGAGGAGCTAGAGGGTGGCCAGCATGTCATAAACACAGAGAGAGGAACCCCAGAAGAATGCAGGAACAGAGGGAGGGCACACTTGACTCTGTCCACTCATTCAGACCGGAACAAGCCTTTGGAGAATATTAACCACAGGAGACACATGAGTGTGCATGTGCATGTTTGTGTGTGTGTGTGTGTGTGTGTGTGTGTGTGTATGTGTCAAAGACTATGTCTAGCTGGGGTGGGGGGGATTGGTGACATGGATGGGTCTTCTTCCATTATCACGTAATGTCCTGCTTTCCTACATGTAAAAAGCATTACTATCCTTTCTTCCTTATAGATGTGCCCTGACAAGGGACCTAGAACCAGAGACAGTGCATTAATAGATTCTAGTGGGTGAACCCTATGTGAGGAGAAAAGGGAATGAGCCTACACAGAAACCCAGAGAAGGAGCCTTGGGAATCCAAGCCATGGGTTCAGAGCCCACTGCTCTTTATTCTAGTGCTCATATTACTATGTTCTTACAAATAAAGTGTTTTTTTATTATTTCAACTGAAACACAGAGAGAATATCCCAGATCTAACTAAAAATGGAATGACTAGGATTATGGGAGCCCAGGGATAGATAGAACAGAAACACCTGCCTGCAGAGACCAAAACACAACACACGCATGTACAGAAAGCCACTGGCCTCTCTCTTCTGCACATACCAATGCACATAAATATACCAAACACCCAATACTTTGACCATCAGGAAGGAAAACATACCTCCTCTGGGCTGTAGGGTGGGAGGATAATGGGCTTTGGAGCAACACAGCCTTGAGTTCAAATCCCTGACCATCGCCTTGATTTGAACAAACTGTTTCAACCCCTCTTTTATTTTTCATTTGTAAAATGCAGACAAGAACATTTAGGGTTGTTCTAAGAATTAAAGTTAATTCATATAAAGTACCTGGGACACAAAAGATGCTGATTCTAATTGTCATGTGCTGTTGAAAATTTTGCCATATAGAACTGCTCAGATCACACTTTTGTTCAGGTGATCGAGAATTGAATCCCAATTCTGGAAGCCCTGAAAGCACCCATATCAATTTAGCCCCTTTATGTTGTGTTTTAGATGCCATGAAGGCTTCTGGTTTTCTCTGCATCAGATACCTCAAATATCTCTTCAGTCCTTGTTTCTCCCATGGTCTCTGCCTAGAAAGTCCACAAAGCATAACCATCTGTTTCCTTCCTTTTGTGTTGGTTGGCCATAACAATTATAGTCCATCATCCTTCCACCTACCCATCCATCCATCCATCCATCCATCCATCCTTCCGTCTTTCCATCCATCCAAATATACATCCACCCATCCATCCATCCATCCATCCATCCATCCATCCATCCATCCCTCCATTCATCCATCCATCGCAGCATACACCCAGGTTGGAGTGGCCATAGTATGACCTATGAGGTACAAGGGGTGTAGGGGCCAAATTGTAGAACTGTGTTTTCCAGGAGTGGTTTGCTGATTTCATCAGGATCTCCTGCAGAGTACAGAGCCATATTCCAATCTATTGAAATAGAATCTCTGGTGGTAAGGCCTGAAACCTAGCATTTTAAACTAGTACCCCAGTAGTTCTAATGCAGTCCAAGTTTCAAAACCACTCGCTGGATGATGTTCTTCTGAGGAACACGGATGCTAGCTTTTTGGGAGCTTTAAGAAGCAATTGAGAGGCCTGATGCAGAGATATGAAGAACTTGGCTTATGCGTGAAGATTTGTGGTCATTTGAACACCTTCATTCATACTTTCATTTAACAGAGTGCCTAATGTGTTGGGTGCTATTTGGTTAAAGAAGCTATATCATTGCAAGCGATGAGCCCCCTACTTCAGGAGGCTGGCAGTATAATGAAGAGAGATAGACAATGACACACGGATCAATGAGGCTATCTTTTGGAGATACTAGTGCTGTAAAGAAAATACTATCAGGGAGTGGGCCAGAGATCAGATGGAGTTGAGGGCTACCTTGACCGTGGTGGTTACAGAAGGCACCTCTGAGGAGGGGGTGCATTTGAGCTGAGATCTGAAGGACAAAAAAGCAGACTTGCAAGGATCTTGGAGGAGAATTTCAGGCAAATGGAACAGCAAGGGCAGAGGCCCAGAGATGCTTGGCGTATTTAAGGGTCACAAAGAAAACTAGGTTGGTTTAGCCTATAGAACCAGGGGGAGGGTGGCAGGAGAGGAGAGGAGAGCAGTCAGCCTCACAGACTCCAGTAATCACAGACTTTGATATATTGGCTCCCCAACAGAGGCTCTCTGAAACCTGCCTGTGCTGCAAATTTTACTGCTGGAAAGAAAACCCCAGTTCTGACTCCCTACCTATTGTAATTAGATTTTTTAGGATCATTCACTCCAGCTAGAAGCCCAAGGAACCCTGTTGTGACCACAGTGGCCTGCCCTGAGAGCAGTCACTTTGAATCTGCTCATCTGGAAAGGGTGATCTCAGTCAAAAACAACCTTGCTCCAACAGAAGACATAATCTCACCCTTTATAAAAAACACTTGCCAACATTTTGCTTCTACAAACCTGTAACTTCTGAAAGCTAGCAAGCTCATAAGCAAGAATTAAGATCAGTAAGAAAACAATCCATGTGTTCATTGGTCATTCATACAAAAACCTGTTTCCAAGAGCATCAAGGTTTTCTATGTTACTCGGGCCAACAGAACTCACTTCTCTGGATGATCAAACAGAATTTTATACAGGAGACTAACTCCATGTTTATTTTTTCCCATTTCTTAATTGTGGTCAAATACAGCACAAAATTTACAATCCTAATCATGTTAAGTGTCAGTGGCATAAGAACATTCACATTATTATACAACCATCACCAGCGTCCATCTCCAGAGCTCTTTTCATCTTGTGAAACTGAAACTCTGTACACACGAAACACTAACTCCCTATTCCCCCTTCCACCAGCCCCTGGCAACCACCCATTACTTTCTTTCCCTATGATTTTGACTATTTCAGGTACCTTTATAACAGGAATCATATAGTATTATATTAGGCTTATTTCACTTAGCATAATGAACTTACGGTTCATCCATGTGGTAGCATGTGTCAGAATCTCCTTTTATAGGGCTAATATTCCATTGTATGGTAGAGTACATTTCCTCTTAACCCTTTATCCATTGGTGGACACTTAGATTGCTTCCATATTTTAACTATTATGAATAATCCTGCAATGAACAAATTTCTGTTTGAGTCCTTGTTTTCAGTTCCTTTTGGATATATGCCAGAGTAGGATTTCTGGGTCATATAGTAATTTTATTTTTATTAAAAAATTTTTTTTATGTCTTCCATTTATTTTTGAGAGACGGAGACAGCACGAGCAGGGGAGGGTCAGTGAGACAGGGAGATACAGAATCTGAAGCAGGACCCAGGCTCTGAGCTAGCTGTCACCACAGAGCCTGACACGGGGCTCGAACCCACGAATTGTGAGATCATGACCTGAGCTGAAGTCAGACGCTTAACCAACTGAGCCACCCAGGCACCCCATTTTTATTTTTTTAGGAACTGCCATACTGTTTCTTACAGCAGTAATACCATTTTACATTCCCAGAAACAGTACAGAGTTCCAGTTTCTCCATGTTCTCCCCAACGTATGTTATTTATTTCTTTTTTGTTCCTCTGGTAGCATCCATCCTAATGGATATGAAGTGATATCTCATGGGAATTTTGATCTGCATTTCCCTGACAATAAGTGAGATTGAGCATCTTTTCATGTGCTTATTGGCCCTTTATATATCTTCTCTGAAGAAATATCTGTTCAAATCCTTTGCCCATCTTTGAATTGCATCATTTGGGTTTTTTGTTGTTGTTGAGTGTTAGGAGTTCTTTATACATTCCCATCTTTCTTAAATCTCTGTTTTTCTTTTGGCCTTTCTACTACTGCTGTTTCCTGGTATGTTCATCCTCCCTCGTTTATCCTTCTGAGTCTCTTTCACCAGCTCTTATTCCTAGGTATAGTCTCTAAATACTGATATTCCTTATGGCTTACAGATGATTCAGCCAGTAATAAGCAAAAGGTATGCAAAGGATATTATGGAAGCACATGGTATGGGACTTGTTCCAAACAGGGGGTCGTGAAGTCAGCTGGCTCAGAGAGTTCATGAGTAAAAGCCCTGGATCTGAAAGAGGAGAGCAGTGCATCCCTGGCAGACAGAACAGCCAAAGCAAAAGCCCAGAGGACTTAGTGCCATGGCAGGGCAAGAAGTTAGATGGAAGGCGGTGGAAAATAAGGCTGGAAATGTAAGCAGAAACAGGTTGGGAAGGTCTTTTTCTTTTATTTCTGTGCTGAGACATTAAAATGGTTTAAACTGGAGAGTGACATGTTTTGCATTTTAGAATGGGTCATTTGACTGCAGCATAAAGGATGGAGTTAAGTGGGTTCAGGACTCAGGTAGTGTTTCAGTTAAAAGGCTCTTGGAATAATTCAGGTAAGAGATGATGATGACTTGGTCTAAAGTGGTTGCTGCAGAAACAGAGAGGGGGAATTGGACTTCAGTGGATGCACATGAGTAACAGTTTAGGAGGTGAAATCATCAGATATAGAGATTGTTGGAGGAGAGCAGGGATTGCAGTTTTGGTTTCGGAAAGCACGAGGAGATGGACTCCAGAATATAGACTCTACAGCAGTTCAACATAATGGCCCCTCCCTTTGATCTTCAGGCCTAATTTCTCTCTGAAATGTCTGGGCAAGGAAAGGCCTCAGTGGTTCTTCAAATTCCTCTTCTTAGACATATGGAAATTGAATTGACAGCAGGGTTACTCATCCCCTTATCAATTCTGACCTCCAAAAATGACCAGATCACTGCGGGCTCTTTTTGTCTAACATCAGACACTTACCTTAGGATACTGATATTAAAAATATAGCTATAGCGATACATATATTTTGTATGAATGTTTTATCCTTTTTCTGTAATTGATGCCAAGGACCATCCTTCAAAAGCAACAAAACACCAGGTGAGGTCTGAGAGTTTCTAAACCATGTTGGATCGGAAACACCAATAACCCTGCCACTTCTAAGCAGCTCTGTTTGTCTTATTTGACTAAAAGTTTTCAACAACTAGCTGACGTGTACCTGAATGGAACTTGAATCAGTAGAAACTCTTTCCAAATGCATGTATCCTGGCTCACTCCTTCTATCTTCATGATGAAGTTTCCTTCCTAATTTGCGGGCAAGAAATAAAAGCCTTGAGGTGTTGTACTCCAGTAAATTAATATAAGATGGGATGGGTTTAAGTTTCTGCTCACCTGCTGCATTTATCTTAATTTCAAGGAGCTTCAAGAGGGAGGAGGGGGTATTTCTGTAACCCTTGACATACCTAAGAGAAGAGGCAATAAATGTAGTAAGGTTTTTGCAGCCTTCTTAAAGCAAATCAACCAGATGGCCTCAGTGTCGGGGCATAAGGCAGAATTGTCTAAGGGTGTCAATACTGCTGGTTACAAATGTGAGCCTTGCCCTTCACTTCTGTGGCTTCATATCCTGGCTCTTTTATTTACTGACTGTATAGTCTTTGCCTATTAGCTAACTTTTCTCTGACTCACTTTGCTCATCTTTAAAATGGGGACAATAATGGCTACACCATAGGACAATTTTCAGATTCAGTGAGCTGTCAACGTGATAATGTGTATAGAGCACACAGTACACTGCTTTACATCTAGTGGGTGTTGTAGTCTGTTCTTGTCTGGCTCTAAAACATGATGCTGCTGTAGAAGACGTACATTGGAACCAGAGAATGAGGAAGTGGTTCATTAACAACTGGGAGGCCTAGGGAGACTACACTCCACAGGAAACCGCAGGGTCATTAAGCACCAATGGTGGTAACAAGGCCATTAATTTCCCAGGGCTTCCTTTATCGAGCCACACAGTGAGGTGATGCTTAACCCAGCAGGAGGCCAGGGGTTCGGTGGGATCTGGGGGAGGGAGATCACAGCTGTCTTGTAAGGTAGACCAGCTGTGAAATGCCAGAAGGATTGTGCAACCCCTCTGTCTGCATTGTGGACCATCTGTAAGGACAGAGCATCTGAAAATCATTTCTGTGTGTACATTGCAGGCAGTGAGGTGTAAATAGCATTGACTTTGGTGTCTTAGACCTGACTGGGAATCCCATTTCCATCACAACTAGCAATGAGACCACAGGCAAGTTATTCTCAACTTTCATTGCCTCAGTTTACTCATCCACAAAACGGGGAGAATCATGAGCTGCAATAAGGGCAAAACTAGTGGAGCATGAGAAAACATTCAGAATACTTTTTTAAACCTTAAAGTCCTAGGCAATGGGAAGTATTATCTTATTATAATTGTAACAATTTAAACTTATGTCTTTTCTCACATCCGTTTCCTCTTCATTTGATTGCTTGGGATAGTAGACATATGACTTATTTCTAGCAATAGTCAACTACTCATTCTTTGGTTAAAATCCATTGCAAAACTCACAAAGCAAAGAGCAGGTGCAGCATGAGCTTCAGAATAAGTTATTTTCATTAAATGAATTTCTGAATGTGAAAAATCGGTATCATTTCAGAAGAAATTTCTGGAAAACCGAATAGACCTACATATCACCATATCGATTTGAATGGAATGTCCAAAATAATTTTAGCTCTGGTTTTTTAAGCAACTAGGACAAAAGAGAAAGAATGTAGAAGTTATATAGATAACTGTGTCAGACAGTGGAGATGTTTCTTTTTTAGGACAAATCCTAAATGTAGAAACAACTGTCAAGAAGTTTTTCTAAGGCTCCAGACATAGCGATGTCCTTTCCATTGCTTATGAGACCCTTGACTTGGTTCCCACCTGCCTTTCTGGCCTCATCTCCAGTATTCCCGACCCTGCTTTCTCTGCTCCAGGCTTCTATTTCTCCATCAAACCATCATACTCATACCACAAGATCATTGCACAATCGAGTCCCTCTGCCTAGATGCTCTTATCATTAACTTCACCCAGGTAACTTCTAGTTACTTTTCAGAATTCACCTTAATAAGCATTTCCTCAAAGAAAGCATCAAAGCCCCCCAGTTCCTTCTCTTTAACTCCTCACAACACCCTTCCTTTCTTGGAACCTATCTCAGTTGGTGATTAAGCATTTGGTCATTGTTTATTTTCTATCTCCTCTGCATGCGAGCACCTGAGAACAGAGACCATGTTTGTTGTGCTGACCAATGATTCCATGTACATCGTATAAGACCTGGCACATGATAGGTTCTAAGAAATAGCTGGAATAAAAACAAATACTAAATTGATGAACACATGAATTCTGTATAGCATCACGGCTTCACAAACACAAGACTTTTGGACCAGAGGGTACTGATGTTTCTCACCTTCCTCCTGGCAGTGAAGCTGATCTGGGCTTGGATTACAATACATTTACTCAGAAAGAAAAGATCCATCAGGAAAAAATGGTTTGTTGTTATCTTTATCTATTAATTCATTTTTGTGTGTAAGATGAAGTTCAGGCTACCAACTCATGACATACCAAAAGTTCCATGATGTGGCTTTTCTTTCACCATTTTCTAATTATTTTTTACAAGTTTTTATATAGTTTTGAGAGAGACAGAGATAGTGTGAGTGCGGGAGGGGTAGTGGGAGAGGAAGAGACAGAAAGAATCTGAAGCAGGCCCCACTCTCAGCACAGAGCCCTGTGCTGAGCTTGAACTCACAAAACTGAGATCATGACCTGAACCAAAACCAAGAGTCAGATGCCCTACCAGTTGAGCTGCCCAGGTGCACCCACCACTTTCCATTCATAGCCTGTGCTTCCACCATGCATTCCTGCTGACAGTTCCACCAACATGCTGTGCCAATTCCAGCCTCTGTGCCTTTGCTTGTGCTCTTCCCTCATTCTGGAATGCCTTTTCCTAACAGGGAAAACATACAATATATGGTCAAGAACTCCAGCTTGGAGTCAAGCAGATACTAATCCAAATCCTGCTTCTACTGCTTAGTGGCCACATCTTGGACTTCCTAAAGCTTAGTTTTTCCATTTAAAACATTGGCATAGGGAGCCTGGGGAGGCTCAGTTGGTTAAGCATCTGACTTCAGTTCAGGCCATGGTCTCACTACCCATAAGTTCAAGCCCTGTGTCAGGCTCTGTGCTGACAGTGCAGAGCCTCGAGCCACTTTGAGTTCTGTGTCTCCCTCTTTCTCTGCCCCTCTCCTGCCTCTGCTCACACTCTCTGTCTCTGTCTTTGTCTCTCTCAAAATTAAACAAACATTTAAAAAAATTGGCATAATAATGAAAAAGAATGAGGGGCACCTAGATGGCTTAGTCAGTTAGGCATCTCTTGATTTTGGGTCAGGTCATGATTTCACATTTTGTGAGTTTTAGCTCCACATCAGTCTCTGCGCATTGCCTGCACAGGGCCTGCTTTGGATTCTCCCTCTCTCCTTCTTGCTCTGCCTCTCTTTGTCTCTCTCAGAATAAGTAAATAATAATATTTAGTTAATTTTAAAATTTGGGGCACCCATGTGGCTCAGTCGGTTAAGTGCTGACTTCAGCGCAGGTCATGATCTCACAGTTCATGAGTTGGAGCCCCAGGCTGGGTCTGTGCTGACACCTCAGAGCCTAGATGGAGCCTGCTTTGGATTCTGTGTCTTCCTCCCATTCTGCCTCCCATCCCCCTTGCTTGCATTCTGTCTCTGTCTCTCAAACAAAATAAATATTTAAAAAATTTAAAATTTTTAAAGTTCAATATTTAAAAAAATAATAAAGAATGAAATCTTGCCATTTCCAAAAATGTGAATAGAGCTAGAGACTAAGGAAGTAAGTCAGAGAAAGACAAAGACTATATGACTTCACTCATATGTAGAATGTAAGAAACAAAACATGAACATGTGGAAAAGAAGAAAGAGAGACAGACTGGTAAACAGACTCTTAACTATAGAGAACAAAGTGAGAGTTACTGGAGGGAAGGGTTAAATGGGTGATGGGTTAAGGAGGGCACTTGTAGAGATGAGCCCTGGCTATTGGAAGTAATTGATGAATCACTATATTGTACACCTGAAACCAATGTCACACTGTTAACTAACTGGAATTGAAATACAAACTTGAAAGAAAACTGGCATAATAATATTTACCTTGTAGAGCTGTTGTGAGGATTAAATTGATAATGTACATAAAGGGTTTATTGCTAAGTTCTCAAGAAGGGAAGGAGAAAAAAATAATTACAGAGAAGTAGGGAGGCGACTACAAGAGACTCTTAAAAAG
>NC_043707.1:96006744-96135542 GCF_006229205.1 Suricata suricatta
GATAATGTACATAAAGGGTTTATTGCTAAGTTCTCAAGAAGGGAAGGAGAAAAAAATAATTACAGAGAAGTAGGGAGGCGACTACAAGAGACTCTTAAAAAGCACAGGACAAACTGAGGGTAGATGGCGGGGGGGGGGTCAGAGAGAGGGGAAAATGGGTGATAGAGATGGAGGAGGGCACTTGTTGGGATGAGCACTGGGTGCTATAAGTAAGCCAATTTGACAATAAATTATATTAAAAAAGGGTTTATTGCTTTGAGGGGGATGTAAGTGCTCAGTAAATGTTAGTGTTATTGTTATATTCTTCTGAAAAAGTCTTCTTAAGACTCAGGTCAAAGATCATATGAAGCCTTTTCCCCCTCTCCTGACCAGACTAAAGGAAACTTTATCACTGCACATCACACACATCTCTGTTGTAACATTATTCTCTAATTGTCTGAATATCCACTTTCTCATCAGATAGCAATGTCCTTAAAGACATGGTTCAAATGTGCTTTAGTTCTGAGGACAGTACCAAATACAGTACTAGGTGTTTGATAAATAGCTCTCAATGAAGAAAGAAACGAATGAATTCTACACCAGCTAGAAAAAGTACATTCAACATAGCAAGTAAACTTGAACTGGATATTTTTATTGACTCTTTGATTTGCTCCCATATCTTGCATATACGTCAATCAAACATATTTAGCCCTTCTGTGGAAAGGTCCACACAGTGTTGACATTCCTGGTCTTTAAGAGAAAACTTTACACCATGGCTAAATGGTGGTTTTATTTCATTCTCGCCAGTATTTGCATTGGAAAACAGCTACTTAGCACATTTGCCAATGACTTTTCATAAGGTAGGATTTTTCCTTTTTTTTTTTTTCTGTTAGCCTCAGGTTCTCAGCATGTGATACTATAATGTTTCTCCTCCAGATCTACAAATGCACTGGTGTTCTCAAATCAGTTTGTCACATGGAAAATGTTCTACAACAAAGAGGATTAATTGTTTTTCTTGTGTAAATGTTTTGAGATGGAAGAAAGCCCCTCTCTCATTGAATTCCCATTGGCTTTAACTTCTGGAACTCAAGCCTGTGGCTCTCTCTTCAGCCTCATTTCCCCGCAAACCCCAGCTCACACTCCATTCCACAGCAGAAGGGATCAGCCTACAGTTTCACACATATCCCATGTAGTTTAAAGCTTCTGGACTTTTGTCCAAGGTCTTTTCACTACCTGGAGCGTCTCACCCCAATTATCTCCTGCCAAACCTCCACTTATCTCTCAATGTTGACTTTATGTATCCCTTCCTCCAGGAAGCCTTCTGATTTGAGTTCCTCCCCTTTTTTTCTCTCTGCCAGCCCTGTTCTTTGCATTTATGGGAGTATGTATGTGGTGGGGGAAGTTCAGCTTAATATTTAAGAAGGTAAGTTTTGGAGGTGCGTAGGTGGCTAACTCAGTTAAGCATCTGACTCCAGCTCAGGTCATGATCTCACGGTACATGAGTTCGAGCCCTGCATTGGGCTCTGCTCTGACAGTACAGAGTCTGCTTGGAATTCTCTCTCTCTCTCCCTCTGTCTCTGCCCCTCCCCTCCTTGATCTCTCTCTCAAAAATAAATAACCTAATAAATTAAAAAAGAGAAAGTTTTAGTTAGCCGGAGGCTGGGTTTGAGCTTCCAAATCTTGGCCAAGTTAAAAATCTGTGAGATTTCATTGTCTTACATAAGGTGAGAAGACCACAGAACAGATGTGACTCTAAATAATGAACTCTATATTGTGTACCTTAAACAATGCATAACATATAAGAAGTATTCGATATATGCCGGACATCATTTTACTGCTAGTAATACTAGTAGTAGTAATCTGGCGACAACTGTTAGTGTTTTGATCTGCTTACACATCTGCCTCTCCTACTGGACCTAGAGCAACCAAGCATCTCACATCCCCCAGAACTGAGAGGGTTTCCAGGATATGGGGTTTTCAGTGCTAAAACCAGGATGGTCCCAGGAAACCGGGATGGCTAGCCAGAGTCACCCTCAACTAGACCATAGACTGCTTAGAGGTAGAGACTCTGACCTCTAATCTTTATAGTCCTAGTGCTGAGCACGTTGCTTTTTAAGCAGCAACTTGTGGTGGTAGAGTAGGTTAATGGGAGATTTCTTACTTTTTGCAATTATGCATACATGTTTCTCTGCCCTAGAGCTTTCTTTATACTTCCCACCTGTGCTCATTTGCTAGGGCTGCTGTAATAAGATACTATAGAGTAGGTAGCTTAAACAGTATATGTTTATTTTCCAACAGTTCTGGAGGCTAGAAGTCCAACATCAAAGTTTCTGCTGATTTGGTTTCTGATGAGAGTTCTCTTCCTGGATAGCAGAAGGCCACCTTCTCACTAAGTCCCCACATGGCCTTTGTTCAGTGTACACACACAGAAAGAAAGGGAAAATTTTCTGTCTCTTCTTTATAAGGGCATTTATTTTATCAGACCAAGGCCCCATCCTTATGACCTCATTTAACCTTAATTATTTCCTTCGAAGCCCCGTTTCCAATTATGGCCACAATGGGGGTTAGGGCATCAACAAATGAATTTTGGCCCATCATACCACCCTAACCTCCACCTGTACCACAGAAAAATCACTGTATTGATTAGTTATCGCTGCATAACAAACCACTCTGAAGCTTCGTGGCTTATAACAGTAAGTATTTACTTAATTCAGAACTCTGCAAGTCGGAGGGGCTTGACTCATCTGGGATGTCCTTCGTATATCTGTGGGGTCAGTTGACAGATCAGCTAAGGCTTTTCTAATCTTGGCTGGCTTCTCTTGTGTGTTTGTAGCCCCAGCTGGAATGAACTGGTGAACTCAGCTCTGCTTTAGACAGCATCTTTATTCTCTAGTCAGCTAGTTCAAGCTTATTGACGTGGTGGGTACCAGTCTTGGGAGAGAGCAGAAGTGAGCAAAGCCTTTAGAAGTCAGGCTGGGAACGGACTCCTCATCAGTTCTGTTGCCTTCTGTTGGTCAATTGAAGGGCACAATGACAACCCAGATTTAAGAGGAAGGAAAATAGATGGAACCACTTGGGGTGCAAAATCACATAGCAAATGGCACAAATACTTGAATAAGTGCAAGGACTGTGGCCATATTTAAAGTCTACCATAATTACTAATCTAACACAAAGCTCTGATGCTACATATATGTTTAAACTTAATGAAGAGATTATGAATCACATAAAATAGCAAGAATTGGGAGATGTAATGTTAGAAATTAAGGAAAGTTTGTGCTACAGGTAGATGTATTATTTATGGGAAGTTATAACACATTCTTAATACAATGATGAGGTGTTCTTGGACAGTGAGGTATGCAAACAGTACCCTAAAATGTTAGGAAAATACTGAGGTGGCCAGTTTTGGAAAGTTTCACAAATTGACCTCACAAAAGGATATCATCTTGACATCGACTATCTGGGTTTCTCCTGAGAATCTAATGACATACTGTGTGGATTCTGCATTAGAGGAGAAAGCATCAGAGAGAGAGAGTTCCAGAACATTGAAGGAAGGACAGTTCCTTACAATTATGCACCCTCTTGGTGTTTTTATGCTGCTTCCAACAACAAGTGTTTGTCAGATTTTCTGGTGCTTTCATCATTCCATTAAAGGATTTTAATGACAACATTGGGGAAATCATATCATTTGGCCCCAATAGTTGATGAAGGGGAAAACCGTGAAAACAAAAGCACTGGGCTAAAAAGGAGCCATTTAATTTGATATTTTTTAGTTCAATGAACTAAACAGCTGAATTAATTAAAACCTACTTTAGGGCTACTTTATATAGTAACTAGCACAAAGAGGATCTCGAGGCCTCCAGGGGCTTTGGGGGCGAAGACCTCCGACAAACACTAGCAGCATGCTGCAGTTTTAGAAACACATGTTGGAAAACCACACGCCCTTGCAGGGGAGTGCTGGGGTTTATTGTGGATGTGGGAATAAAGCAGGTCATAAGCTGTGGAGTAAAAAGGTCTGGGAGGGTGGTGATTTGAGGGAGCCAGATGAATGAAGCTCAGGCAGTCTCTATAGAACAGAACAGTGCTATTATTAAATGAGAGCCTGTGAGAGGACAAAAAAAGGCTCACCAGAAGGAGTTGTCCAGAAGGAACCTTATTCAGATGGAAGTCTGTCTATGGGCTGTGAATTCAGGATGCTCGGTGTGTGCTGTTGGGTCACAGAACAGAGAGCCTCAAATAGAAACTAGGCAGTTAGGTTCCTGTGTAATCCTTGTTCTAGTTCCAACTTGCTGCGTGACCTTGGGCGGGTCACTTCAGACTTGAAGTGACTCTCTTGGCCTCAGTTTTTTCATCGGTTAAATAGATAATGTTTTTATAACAGTACCTCTTAGAGGGCTGCTAGCCCACTAATAAGGTCACGTACATACTACAGGCTGCGGTTAGCTGTTAATATTGCCATGGTAACCTTAGAATCTCATGGTTAGTACATAGGAACCCTTAGTTGTTGGAATTTCATCACAGGTGATGCATTCTATCTACCTTCTCCTTGTTCATAAGCACTTTGTGTAGTATGTGTGTAGTATATGCTTTTGGTGCCCTACCCAGGTCCATTGGCATTCTCCATTTTTCTGGAGGCATCTTGGTACTTCTACCTGCTACAAATGCAACAGGCTGAAAGTACCCAGGAATTAATGTCCCCAGGAGCTGGTGGAGGAGTTGGTGGGTAAATACCTTGTCTTTGTCACTCCTCAGGTGGGACAGTTCTGAAGCAGTCTTCGTCACCTCCTGGAGGTCCCCAGTGGAACTGAGCTGTAGTTGTCCATCCACAGAAATCATTTGTGAGCAATCACCCATGGCATTGGCCTCCCTCCCTTCCATGCTTCAGGTATTAATCCCCTAGATGCTCTGGGCGTCGCCTTCCAAATAAGCCAACATACTGTATTTAACTTTCGTCTGAGACTGTAGAAACCATGTCAGATTCATTTCTGGATGCTAGCACTTCGATCATGCAGCATTGATGCAGTTCACTGAACAGCGACTGGGTTCAGTTTCCACCCTCTGAGGCCCCAACAGCAAGTCAGTTCTAGTCCTCTCAGGACAGCTCTTTGTCTCCACTTACCTTTAACTCCATTCCTTCCTGACCCACCTCCCACCCCCAATTTTATCTTCTCCAAATGCTTCATTTTCAATTTTAAAAAATTTCTCTGTTGTGATTTGGTTTCAGATTTGCTCACCATCCTGGGTCCTCTATTTACACGACATGCTCTAACAGTGGCAGTTAGAACCTGAGCCCCATAATAAACTTGGCACTTGCTCTGTGACAGAATGATGTGGTAATTGTTGCAGGCGATGTTTCAAATCCTTAAGTATAACATGTGCACAGCCATGCTCTATATCCGCTGGCTAAACCCTTGAGCCTTTCTCAATTGCCTTATGTATGTATGCTCTTTGACCTCATGCTGTAACATTCATTTAGTCATTTACTCAACAAACACTCAGCAAGTCTACTATATGTCAGGCTTTGGGTTGGGCCATAGGCTTATAAAACTGAAGAAGACAAATAGCTGTACCTGCCAAGTTCAACATAGTCTCCTGGGAGACATAATAGACCCTTAATACATCTTTCTAGACTGAGAGAGACATGCAAAGAGTGCACTGTGGTCACTGAAATGTGACACAGCAGTAGTTGCATGGTGTGGTCTTTGCATCTGCAGTGTGAGCATCAGCTGGAAATGTGGACCTGCACATTTCCAGACCCCACCCATTCAGAACTACTAAACTAGAAGCTCTGGCTGTGGGGACAGAAATCTATATTTTGACAACCCCTATGATTTGGGTACTGCCTAGAATTGAGAACCACTGTGACAGAGAGAAGCAGAGACTTCCATGGCAGAAGAGTGAAGGGTCTGGGTATATCTGAATATGTGTTTATATGTTGTGTATGGAAAGGGTTGGGTATATATAAGGAGAGAAATCAAAGAAGGCTTCCTGGATTGGGTGATCCCTGAGCTAAGTCTCAAAGGAACACTTTGTGACATGATAGAAGATCCTGTTTTACGAAGGATCCACTGAAGTTTCCCTCGTACAGTGCTGCTCCCTTTCTGATACTCCTCCAGCATGATTCTAAACCTCCTGAGGGAAGGACCTTCTTTTTTTTTTTTTTAATGTTTATTTATTTATTTTTTATTTTATTGTTTTTTTTTACTTTATAAAGTTTCATATTTTTTTAACATATGCAATTATTTTCCATCATTTACAATACAGTAGTTGCAATGACACTCAAAACAGAAAAGCAAAGTAAAAAATCAAAACACCAACTTCTGTTTCATGGGAAGGACCTTCTTGACTTGATTTTACTTTATAAAAATAGAACCCAAGCGTAGTGCTCAGTGTATAGGAGGTCAGCAGGTATTTGTTGATTTGATTACCCAGAAACACATCATGCAAGACACGTCTGCCTCTGTGCTTTTCTTTTGGCCCACATGCCACTGAGCAATTGGTTTAGATGACTTTAAATGAAAATGGCTGAATTGAACTGAACAGATGTTTTGCTGTTGCAGAGAAATAATCTACCTACAGAGAACAATTTGGAGGTGAAGGTGTTACATGTTGTTCTTCAGGGTCTCCAGAGTCTAAATTACACGTATCAACAAAGCAACCCTATAGTGCAAGTGATTTTTTATTGTTATGTAATAATACAGAGCATAATTAGTTCATACAAATGATAGTAATTCATACGCCTATATAGTCCTTTCTACTTTACAAAACACATTCACCCTTTAACTTATCTGATCCCCGCAACCTTGTAAAGCAGGCAAGGCAGATATTATTAGGATCCTTGTTTCTCAGGTGTGAAGAAGCTATGGATGGAACTGGTATAACATCACTTCTGCTGCGCTCTGTTGGCCAGAGCAAACACAGACAAGTCCGGCTTCAAGAGGAGGGGAAATAAAACCCGACATCTCAGGGGAGGATGTTCTAGAAGTTGCACCAACTTCAATCCACTACAGTGACCTTGGTACTTAACCCCTCTGAGCCTCAGTACTATTTGCAAAATGCAAATAATAATGACATCATAAGGGTCAGGGTAGGTTCCCAGATAATGGCAATTATTATCAGTAACCAAGGGGAAATCATTTGATTCATTTTCAGAAGAGAATAACTGATCATAATATATGGCTACATGGAAAGACAGCCAGTAGAAGTAAGAAGGCAAGGCTTAAGTAAGAGCTTTGACTGCAAAGGCCTTAAACACTATGATCTAATTTTCAGGAGTTTGTTTTCCCTTTAAAACTAACACTTATAAGGCATTTACAGTATGCCAAACACTATTTTAGGTTCCAATATTAGCTTATTTAGCCCTCACCATAAATCTGTGAGGTTGTTGCCATTGTTGTCATTCCCATTTCACAGCTAAGTAAACTGAGGCATAAGGGGGTTAAAGAACTTGATTATGTGAATGGTAGAGTAGAATTTGGCTTGTTTGTCAAGATGCTGTGTTCTTTACTCTCATATTCTGCTACCTTTCAGTTATGTTACCTGTACATTAGGTCACTCTTTCCTTTGTAGGTTCAGGGAACTTACCTTGAAAACAAATAACCCAATCATAATTTGTCCAAGGTTTAAAAATAGAACAAATTTGGACTTCCCAAAAAAATGCTAAACACATTTAAAAACTGAGGATTTTGAGAAAACAGGAGATCAGCTATCTGCTCAGGGTCCTTGTGGACCTCTGCCAGGAACTCCTTACTGCTTTCTAAGAGGTAATTGCCTTTTTCTGGAAAACTTCCTCTGGTACTAGAGCTCACATTGGATATAGAATATTGAACAGCTCTCTCTGTGAAACCCTGAGGGTTGGTGTTCTTCATCTACTCTTAAGTATATATTTGTCAGCTTCCAGAATTATAGACATCCTTGGAAGGTTTTCCTAATATTTTCTCTCCATGGGGTGAGGAGCACTGCGATGGGGAGGCAGCTGAATTATTCATTAACTCTGTTTATAGACCTTTGGTATTCAGCAAGTCGCCAGTAAAAACTTGGAAAGATCAACATGTCCAGACCATCAGTATTCTAAAAGGGCACTTGTCAAGTGGCATTTCTAGTTTGCTGCCTGAATTCTCAGAAGATACAACTGAGTTAATGAATTAAGTAAAATAAAATCGGGGCACGTGAGTGGCTCAGTTGGTTGAGCGTTTGACTTTGGCTCAGGTCACAATCATGCAGTTGGAGCCCCACATCAGGCTCTGTGAAGACAGCTCAGAGCCTGGATCCTGCTTCACATTCTGTGTCTCCTTCTCTCTCTCTGCCCTCTCTCTCTCATGCTGTGTCCCTCTCTCTCAAAAATAAATACACGTTAAAAACATTTAGTAAATAAATACATTCATAGGTAGTGATTGATAGTGTTGAAGATCACACATCTAATAAGAACTAAACTAAACTAATCAGCAACCCCCCAAAGTGCAGCTCTGTTTCAGTTCTTTGAGTTGTGCTAACTATTAGTTAATTTTAATTGACTCCATGTTTTGGTTGCATGCATCAGTAGGTGAATGTATTAGTGGAACTTGTGTGAAATGCTAGGTTTGCTAAATGGAAACATGGTTCATTTATTCATTGCCACTGAAGAATCCACCACTTAATGCAAGACTACTATGTGAAAAAAATAGTCAATAGAACTGCACGTCTAAACGTGCCAGGTGTCTTCACCACTAAAGACAGTTAGTGTTTTGCCTTACTCGTGCCATGTATGTAGTCACTATGATGGTAAATGTATGCACAGTGAGTAACCTCTATGTTGGTCTCCTCACCTTCAAACCCATGTTTTATGAAAGGAGGCAGATAGCATAAAGCAGTAAGGTACTTGGATAAGAAAACTATATGAAAAGAGTAGTATATTATCTCCCAAAGACAAACAGCTAGCTACACCAGTGAGCAAAAAGGCAATAATATATTAGATGTGGAAAAGACAACTTACAGAGGATGTGATTGAGTGGACAAAAGAACAAGAAGCTAGTGAGATGTGGGTTGTAGATACAGTTCTGCCAATATCTGGCTATGTGACCTTGGTAAAGCTCATATAAGGAGCTGATTAGACTTGAAAATCTCTTAGGGGCTTTTCGACTCTCGTAATGCCATCATTCTGAGTCCCAGGAGCATGCTCCTGAGAGATTCTCATTCAGCCACTCTTTGAATCCTTCCCAGATGCAACAGGAGTGGCTGGAGCTCTCCAGTGTCTCTGGTCTCCTTTGCATCCAGGCACATAGCTAGACTTAATTTCTCAGTCTTTCCTGATAGAGAGATGGTTCTAAGTCCTGGCCAATGGAAGATGAAGGGAAGTGATGTGAAACCCCCAGGCCTAGCTCAGGAAAACCTCCACTTCACTCCTTGCTGTCTTCTCCGTTTTGCTGAATGAAAAACAGCCCAAGGGCTTAGAGGAAGGCAGAGCCCTAAGAGAGAAGGGGTCTGGATCCCTGCATGAGCGAAGGGAGCAGAGCTCTCTCCAACCCACTGACCTTCAGTATATTGTGCCATTAGCAAGAAATATTGTGTGGTGTGAACTCACTGATAATTTGGGGTTGTGCATTATAATAATCAATATACCCTGATTCGTGTAAGGAGATGAGAAAATCAATATTTCTCAATGCAGCCATAATTACTGGTAAGGTCCTTTCTTATAACAACATTATTTGTTATTAATAGAGTTTATTTTATATATTATCAGTTGTATTAGCATTATAGTAAATCCTTAAATGGCATGTATTCACTTTCCTAAGAACTAGACATACTTCAACTCATTTAATCCTCAGAACTGCTCTATAAGCTGGTCTTGTCATTATCTGCATTTTACAGATAAGGGAACTAAAACACAGAGAAGTTAAGTAGCTGTCCCAAGGGCACACAGCTAGCATGGACCAAAAGTATATTTTTCTAGAGTCTTATGAAATCAGGCAGTTCTTCATTGTTATTTCTGTCAATTTATAAATGAGGAATGTATTGATTAGGACTCTTCTTACTGAGAACTATAAGAAACCTGACTCATTGATTTAAGACAAAATGGTTATGAAGCGTTCACATAAATGAAAAAAAAAAAAAACCTAGACATTTCTCTCTGGCATCAGGCACTGTTCAGGCCAGGACCTCAGAAGACGTCACCAGGACCAGTCTTTCACATTGTTGGCTCACTTCTTTGGGTTGGGTTTTTCTTTAAAATGTTTTTTAATGTTTTACTTATTTTTGAGAGACAGAAACAGAGCATGAGAGGGGGAGGGGGCAGAGAAAGAGGGAGACACAGAATCTGAAGCAGCCTCCAGGCTCTGAGCTTTTGTCATAGAGCCCAATGTCGGCCTAGAACCCGACATGGGGCTTGAACCCATGAACGGTGAGATCATGATCTGAGCCGAAGTCAGATGCTTAACCAACTGAACCACCCAGGCGCCACACCCCTGGGTTGGCTTTTTTTTTTTTTAACAGAACTTCTTATGGGATCAATATGAATGCTGGCAGATCCAGACGTACATTTTCTTTCTTCCAAGGTGGGAGAAATAAGAGACCTTCTGATTTCTTTATAATAAAAACGAAAGTCCTGCCTCTTTGGACTAGGTCTTGCACTCAATATTGAATTAATCACTGTAACTAAGGAATGCTAATATCCCAATTGGCCAGGCTGAGTCACATGTCCAAACTCAGAGCCAGAGGTCTGAGCCATTTCTACCAGAAGTGCATGACCAATAATGTTGGGGGGGTGGGTGGTTACAGAGGAAAATGTACTGATATTGATAGGGAAAATCTGGACCAATAGGAAACACCTGTCCCTGATTAATGAGGAATGTGGAAGTAACAGACTGTAAATTGTTCCCTCTGCTAATGCTTGGGGCTCAGACCTCTGGAGAGTGATCTCTTCTGAGCCCACCCATGTAAAATAAACCTCCTCCCTTCCAAGATCTCCGAGTGCCACTTGGTTCTTCCAGCGGGTGATCCAGACCAGTTTCCGCAACAATATTACCAAAAGAGGGCATGAACAGCCAAAATATAGTTAATAGCCTTTGTATGGAACCCAAGGACCAGAGAAGTTAAGGGACTTGCCTGAAGTTACACAGCTAATGTACTTAATGAAATAACCTATATTTAGTGTATCTGTGTTATTCACCTTTACATCTTTACTACCTGATACACTGACTGGCACAGCTACTTTTTAAATGGAGAAGTGAATGAGTATTGTATGATGGAGAAATGAACCCATGCCTTCTGCCTCTACATCTTAATACTCTTTCCATGGAGTATCTCCGGAGGCAGCAATGTGCTCCTTACTTATACTATTGGAAGATTAATAAGCAATGGTTGTTTGCTGTAGGAGGTAGGTTTGAGTTTCTCAAGGGAAATGCTGCTTTGAATGTTGGGACAGAATTGGCTTCCTCTCCCTCGGATGAACTACTTACCACTTTTTGATGAAGTCTATCTGCAAAAATTGAGTGTTCAGTAAAACGTTGGCATTGATGACTAGTCCTGTCTGCTATGATATGGAACAGACAGACCTTCCTTTGAAGAGTCACTCCATGGTTGGTAGGATTGGAACTGAAAATTTGATGCAGTGCGAACCACTGTAACTTGGGAACCTCAATCAAATTTGTGATGATGGGAATAGATTTACATTTACAGCTTTCAAGTACAAAGCAGCATTAATGCACTCATGTTGAACTAACATTATGCCTGGGGTTTAATTTCCAAGTGAGAGTTTGCCACACAATTATTTTCTCAGAAGCTGTTAAGTAGAAATTAAGGAAGAGGTAGAGCTCAAATGTAATTTTGAATTTTGCTAGGACCTTGATGCTTTTCTTGTAGGTCCCTATCTCTCTTCTCAAAAGATGAGTAATTCTTCTTCTATTTTTTTTCTTTTACTTCTGAAGGCCATAGAGCCTGTCTATGGCCAAGTCACGTCTAGTTTACCTCTGCATGTCTGTTATATCCATCCCCTGCTCTTTCCAATTTTAATTGCCTTAAACAGATCTTGTCATGGTTTATTATGAGTTGATATAATAAAATCTTACTTCCCACTCATGTTGTTGGTCAGGATAGGTTGCAGGGGGGCTCTGCCCGGTTTAGTCATTCTTGGACCCAGGCACCTTCCATTGTGTGATTCCACCATTACCTAGGACCCTATTCTCTTCTTCATGTAGCAAGAAGATGGGGCTGGGAGAGCATGAGAATCTCATGGGAGGTTTTCAAGGGTCAGACCTGGAGGCAATGTGCTTTGTTTCCATCCTCATTCATTAGAACTCAGTCATATGGGCTTCATATAAAAGGAAGCTGGGAAGTGTAGTCTAGTCCTGTGCTTGGGGGTAAAGGAAACATCTTCAATCATTGATGTAATTGTCAAACTAATGGGTTTCTTACTCTACAGTGTGGCCACACTATCACAAGAGTTATCTAAAATACATTTGTATTCTTGTTGTTCCCCAGCTATTTCTACATTTAGTATTACCTTATGCTTATAAGAGAAAACCCAGATCATCTAGCAAGGCACACAGAAGCCATCTTAAGGAAATCTTCTTGGTCTTTCCCTGAGTCTTCAGCTTACTTACTCATAAAGGCCTCCTGCACACCTGCTGTTCCCACCTCCTCTCAATTTCTTATGGTTCCAGAAGACTGCTTTTTCACTTCCTGTGTTTGCACATTCTGCTTCCTATCTTTGAGTTGGGCTGATTATTCATTAATAGACCTCATGTTTTGTTTGTAGGTAAAGGTATTAATTGGGCTAGATTTTTTGGGTGAAGTGCTAGATTTGCTGAATGGAAACATTTCATTTTCTCATTGCCACTGACAAACCCACCACTTAAAGCAAGAAGATGTTAAAAGAAAAAAAAGTCTTTCTTTCCCATCTGCAGGTTGACTAGCCATCTACCTCTTCTGAGATTCAGCTAAGTTCCTCTGTGACTCCTTTTACAATGTCCACTGTCCCCAGGTACAGGTAGCCACTCATCTTTTTGTCCCTTATGCTCTGTAAAGAATAGAATATGTTCTGAGGGTATGACTGCATAATCCTAATAGTAAAGGAATTAGCTTCTGAGTTTGAATTTGAATCTCAACTTCACTACATGCTAGAAAATTTGGGCAAGTTACTGTACATTATTTGTTCAGAATATTTGCATGTTATTTGAAGCTTTCATTCTCTCATATTAATAGAGATAACTATAATGCTTACTCTTGGGTGATTGTACTTGACACATAGTAAATAATAAATGTTGGGTCTTAAATATTGTTTTTGTTGTTCCATATCTGTCTCATGTTATAGATTCCAAGTGATTTGGGGACAGGCCCTCTATTTTTCTCTTCATCTTTGATATATATCAGCACTGTACCATATGCTTAGAAAAGATTTTTGAATAAATGAACAAATTAATGAATGACTTATGCCATCGTTTCAAAAAATTTACCTCTTAATTTTTAGGAAGAAAAAAATCTCTCCACAGATCGAGCATGTCTTTTGTCCTATGTCTGTCCCACACTCCTTCCTTTTTCCTCTCTTCTTTCTTCTTATTCTTCCCATTATTTTCTCCAGACTCTACCCTTTAAAAGACTCTTTTCTCTATGTCCCTTTGTCTATGTGCCTTCTTGTTTTTGCACTCACTGTACTTATCCCTGGAATTCCATTCTTCTGTCTCTGAGAGCAAATTCTGTTCATCCTCAAGTCAGTTATCTTTCTTCTGGAGCTTTTCTCAAATCCCACTCCCCCTAGCCAAAAGTGTCTTTCATTGTTTTAATTTTACAGGTGCCACAAATGCAATAGTTACCATGCTTTGAGTACTTACCTTATGCTAGGCAACAAAGTAATGATTTCATGATCCCTCCCTCCCCTGGCCCTTGTAACTTTCCTGTTACCTTACATCTATTTATGCCTTTGTCTATTTCTGCTATTAGTGTATAGGCTCCTAAAGGATAGGATTCAAGTGTGATTTGTAATTTTTTCTCCTTGCTATCTTATATTTAAGTGTATTCAATAGCTAGATGAAAGACGAAGACACAGAACTAAATCATTACTTCTTATTTACTGAGAATGGAGTTTACTCCTATATTGGAAGAATTAGAATGATAAAAGAAGAAAAGGATCTTGGGACTGATATGGACCACAGGTTGAACAGCATTCTAGGCTGTGTTTGGATAATTATCAGGCCAGTATTTGAGTTCAGTATAATTTTCTGATTCCGTTCAGCCCCAGTCAGACCTTTGGGCTCTGTTTACACCAACACCATGCCTAAAGTGATGTTTTGGAATGTGGAGGTGGATGCATGGAGTTGGAATTATTGAGGTTGAGGAATGAAGAGTTGCAGGAAGAAGATATCCAGAATCTACACCTGAACTTTCCACAGGAAATTTAGTCAGCCATCAGCAGTAGATTTAATGCCCCAATTTAATGAAGATAGGGAAGTATTTAATAGAGATACAGATTTAAATGGAGATAGGTACATTTGACTATCTCCAGCTTCTGTTCTGGCAGAAAATTCCTTATTAAAATGTGTTCCCTTTGTTCATTTATTATAATGAGTGGAAGCACAGTCCTTGGGTTTGACTCTTGGGTTACTGGCTGTGTGACTTTGGCTGAAATACTTTACTTCCTTATATAAAACAGCGTTCCAATTTGTAAATAGTGATAATAAACATTTAGTTGGTAGGGTTGTGAAGGTGAAAGGAGATGAAGTTGTTGAAAATCACCCTGGCATAGAGCAAATAAAGACTAGCTAGTGATTTTTAAAATAATTATAATTGTAGTAAAATACCAATAACACGTGGTGTCCCATTTTAATCATTTTTAAGTGTACAGTTCAATAACATTAAGTTCATTCCTATTGTTGTGCTCTCATTGCCACCATCCATCCACAGATCTCTTTTTATTTGACAAAACAATTCCTGTACCCATTAAATAGGAGCACCCCTTTCCCCCACCCCAGCCCCTGTCAACCATCATCCTACTTCCTATTTTGATGAGTTTGACTACTCTAGGTACCTCATTTGTCCTTAGTACTGACTTTTAAGAGTCGGAAGAGGGGCGCCTGGGTGGCTCAGTTGGTTAAGCCTCCAAATTCAGCTCAGGTCAGATCTCACATTGGTGGGTTCAAGCCCCACATCAGGCTCTGTGCTGACAGCTAGCTCAGAGCCTGGAGCCTGCTTCCGGTTCTGTGTCTCCTTCTCTCTCTGCCCCTACCCCTTTCATGCTCTGTCTCTCTCTGTATCAAAAATAAATAAAACATTAAAAAAAAAAAAACAAAAAGAGTCGGAAGACCTAAGTGCTGTCTTAGCTCCTTCACTTCCTAGCTGTGTGTCCTTGGAAAAGAAACTTTTCTTTAGGGGCCTGAGGTCTTTCATCTCTGAAATTGGAATATTAATACCTTTTCTCAGCTGGTACTGAAAATTAAAGATGATAAGGCACAGAAATGCTTTGTATTCTCCACAATATTATTTTTTTATAACACATTTAAAGGTGCTTGCATATTCATCCATTCACTCCTCTGTCCATCAAAACATCTATTTGTTTAATAAACTTTACTGAGTTCCTGCTGTGTTCTAGTTTCTGTGATAATCCCCTGGGGAGCTACAAAGTTGAAACAGGCACAGTCTCTGCTCCCAAGGACCTTATGAGTGAATTAGGAAGCAGAAGGTATAGTCAGTGCTACATGAACAGAATCAAGAACTCAGCCCAGTGAGGACTCAAAGGGGACACTAACTTTTCCTGAGGTGGCCCCTCAACTGGGAAGTACAGTGAAGGAAAGAGCAGTGTGGTGGGCTTTGTCCCCACGCCATTTCCCTCATTCCCCGTTTTCACTGTTAGTTGGTTCTGGTGACCTTGGACAATGCTGTTCCCCTCTGGGGTCCTCTGCTTGTGCTCAGGGAATGATTTTCCAGTTGAGCTCTGCATGACGCTGGAATTCTGTGGTCCAGGACCCTGTCTTCCATCACTCTGCTTTCATCTGTTTTCAGTAGGGTCCTAAGTTTTTCAAAAGAGAAAATGTTCCATCGCTTCAAAAAGTTTGCAGTTAGAAGTGGAACCTCGTGCAAAGTACCTAGACTTTGTACCTCAGTTTCCCCTCCTGTAACATGGAGATTGTAATAATACTTAAGGGTGTTTTTTGGAGGATTCAATGTGCTTATAATCAGTAAGTACTCAATAAACAGTAGCTGATGTTACTAGTATCATTATGATTTGGAAAACACTAAATAAGAGCATCTCTTAGTCCCTTCCCAGGATGACCTGTGTCCTGCATTGTCTTCCTTGTGTCCTATGTTTCTTTTTGCTTCCTGGCACCAGACTCTGAGTTCCTTCTCATGTTTCGTATATGCTCCGTCCGTGGGCTCCTGCGTCCCCATGTTTCTGTGGGCTACTGCTTACACACTGGCATGAGGCTGTGGCGCTTGGGCCACACGTGCTCCTGCTCTCAGCACGGGCAGGGAGTCGGTTTTCCTCCCCATCCCACAGTCGCATCAGCTGGAGCACAGTCCTCAGCCTTGGAATAGCCAACTTGCTCAGTAAGTGAACTAATTATACTGGCTGTGCTTCTCTTTTGTTCCCCGATCCTGCCAGTGCGCTATATATAGCATTTCCGAAGATGTTTGCTGGCAGTGTCCCTTGTAATCCAGCTTCAAAGATATGATATTAAGGGTGAAAACTGTGACAGAACACCAGAGACTGCTGGGTCTCAATCACGTTTGGGGTAAAAAGGGCTACACATCATTCATTCATTTATTTATTATTATTACCATTATTATTATTTAATGATATTTTCCCAACAATGAGGTCATGGATGGTAATTAGGGTCTTTAGGGTTGGAGTGGTTTATCAAACAAAGAGGAAGGAAGAAAGGAAAAGAAAAGAGTGTGTGTGTGAGAGAGCTAGAGAGAGAGAGAGAGAGAGAGAGAGAGAGGCCTATGGACAACATAACAGGAAGTATGTCTCACTGTGAGCCAGGAAGGAAGACAGAGTGGAGCCTGTCTGACATCACGAATCAGGGCAGTGTGGTAGGCTGGACCAGATGCCTGGATGGGCAGTTGAGTTGGTGAAAGCAGGGAGAGTAGGCAGGTGAGAGCAGGGATTGTCAGGTGTCAGAAGCCACTTATCAGTCCCTTGAAGCATGGGGTAGATGTGGTGCAGACAGTCAGGGGTTTCTCTTCCTCCTTGACTCAGCGTAAGAACAATAGCATTGTCTTTCTTTCATCTAGCATATGTTAAAATGGAAAGATCACAGGGGTGCCTGGGTGGCTCAGTCTTTTGAGCATCTGACTTTAGCTCAGGTCATGATCTTGCAGTTTGTGAGTTGAGCCAGGAATATCTCTAGGGATGCATACAAGGTATCTGGTATAAACCCAAAATGATACTGAACAGCGTGGTCTAAGGAACGTATTTTGAGGAACCTTATCCTAGATTGAGTGATGTAGGGCAAACCACTTAACTCCTTTACATGTCAGTTTCTTTATTTGTATAATGGAGAGAGGGACATTTCAACACACTTTCCTCATGATAAAACTAAATAAACCTCATGGGAAAACTGCTTAAGTGATAGCTATGCATACAAATCTGTACCACTATTTTGCTTTGGAACAACTGCAATAGGACCAAGAATAAAAATATCCATTTCCTCTCTTTCAGTAACACTCCCAAAAGGAGCCTGTGGTTGATGTACTTGGACAGTGTAATTAAGCAAATATGATAACGTTGAATTTTGTAGAAAGCAAGCAATTCATTCAATATTTAACAAATTGTAGTCATTAATTTTGTGTTAAAATTCTGGGAGGTGCAAAGGCAAATAAAATAGTGCTCCATGGACATGTAAAAAAAACAATGAGCAATTTGGGAATTGTACTTCTGTTTACCCTTCTAATTATAAGGCTAATTAAACCCTGATTAGTGGTCCTAGTGTATAAATACTTTTGCTGTGCTTGGTTCCCTTGTGGAACATTCAAGACCCATGAAATTCAGGTATTCAAGCAAACTTCCATTTACTGAAAGTTCAGCTACCTTCAGCTCTGGTCATACATGTGTATACAGGGAAAAACAAAAGTGAATTAACACCTTTGATGGTGACAGATATATATGAACACCACCTTTAATTTTTTACATGTTAATGATATAATTGAATAATTCCAAGTTGTTAAGGTACCATGGCTTGATAGTTTGTTTATTTTTGGACCATGATATTTCCCACTGCAGAGACTGTTTTATCCTTGCGCAGTTGAATCTTCTAGTAATGCATCAAATCCTAGGTCCATAATTTAGAATCATGGGATCTCAGCATTAGACAGGCCTTTTGAGTTCTCTGGTTTTAGTCCTATTCAAAGCAGAAATGTTCTATTTCTTACAAATGATCACTTTATACTTGAATATTTTCAGTATTAAGAAACCCAGTACATGAAGACTCACCCCCTCAATTTGAGGAGAATTGTCATTAATAAAGAGTTTTTGTAAGTTCTACATATTGGTCCAAAGTGCAGCCTCTGGATTAACAAATCATATGTTGAGTCTATTCTCTAGCAAAAATTTTTTCTGTGAAAGACCATGTAATAAATATTTTAGGCTTTTCAGGCAGTCATGTATGGTCTCTGTTGCATATATTTTGGGTTTTTTGTTTTGTTTTTATTTACAAACTTTAAAAATATAAAACAATATTGTTATTTTACAGGTCATAAAATTTTTTAAAAGGCTTCTTTTTTTTAATAGTTTATTGCCAATTGTTTCCATATAACACCCACTCTTTCCCACAATTGCGCCTCTTCATGACAATCACCCCCTTCCCCTGTCCCCCTTCCCCTTCAGCCCTCAGTTTGTTTTCAGTATTCAAGAGTCTCATGATTTGCCTCACTCCCTCTCCCTAACTCTTTTCCCCTCCTTCCCCTTCCCATGGTCCTCTGTTAGATTTCTCCTGTTAGACCTATGAGTGAAGACATATGGTATCTGTCCTTCTCTGCCTGACTTATTTCACTTTTCATGACACCCTTGAGGTCTATCCACTTTGCTACAAATGGCCAAATTTCATTCTTTCTCATTGCCATGTAGTATTCCATTGTATGTATATATATATACACATCATGTCTTCTTGATCTATTCATCAGCTAATGGACATTTAGGCTCTTTCCATGATTTGGCTATTGTAGAAAGCACTGCTATGAACATTGGGGTACATGTGCTCCTATGCATCAGCACTTCTGTATCCCTTGGGTAAATCCCTAGCAGGGCTATTGCTGGGTCATAGGGGAGTTCTACTGATAGTTTTTTGAGGAACCTCCACAATTTTCCAGAGCAGCTGTATCAGTTTATATTCTCACCAACAGTGTAGGAGGGTGCCTGTCTCTCCACACCCTCGCCAGCATCTATAGTCCCTTGATTTGTTCATTTTAGGCACTCTGACCGGTGTGAGGTGGTATCTCAGTGTGGTTTTTATTTGTATCTCCCTGATGATGAGTGATGCTGAGCATCGTTTCATGTGTCTGTTGGCCATTTGGATGTCCTCTTTGGAAAAGTGTCTATTCATGTCCTCTGCCCATTTCTTCACTGGATGAATAGATATATTTAGAGCTCTGCATCCTGAATCTAAGGAATTCACTTTTCTTCTTGAGTGAGCATGGAACATTCTCCATGATAGATCACATACTGGGTCATAAAACAGCCCTCCATAAATACAAACAAATTGAGATCATACCATGCACACTTTCAGATACAAGGCTATGAAACTTGAAATCAACCACAGGAAAAAGTCTGGAAAGCCTCCAAAAATGTGGAGGTTAAAAACCACCCTACTGAAGAATGATTGGGCCAATCAGGCAATTAGAGAAGAAATTAAAAAATATATGGAAACAAATGAAAATGAAAATACAACAATCCAAACTCTCTAGGAGCAGCAAAGGCAGTCCTAAGAGGAAAGTATATAGCAATCTAGGCCTATTTCACACACACACACACAAAAGGCCTTTAGCTGGATTTGGCCTATGAGCCCTTGATCTATACGTCTATTAAAGAAGGTTTAATGCCTAGTCTACTCTAGTCCAGGAAATAGAAGAGGAGAGAAAGATTCCAAATTCATTTTATGATGCCAGCAGCATTATCCTAATACAAAAACCATAAAAAACACAATAAAAAAGAAAACTTTAGACAATATGTTTGATGAACGTTGATGCAAAAATGCACAGCAAAATACTAGTAAACCAAATCTAATAATACATTAAAATATAATTACTCACAATCAAATGGGATGTATTCCAGGGATGCAAATATGATTCAGTATTCTTAAAACAATGTGTACATAACATTAATAAGAGTAAGGATAAAAACTATATGATCATCTTAATAGTACAGAAAAATCATAAGACAAATATAATATCCAGTCATGATAAAAACTCTCAACAAAGTAGGTTTAGTGGGAACATAATAAAGGTCATATATGAAAAACCTACAGTTAATATCATGCTGAATGGTAAAAAATTGAAAGCTTTTCCTAGAAGATCATGAACAAGACTACATTTATTCAACCTAGTACTGGAATTCCTAGCCACAGTAATTAGACAAGGAAAATAAATAAAGGGCATCCAAACTGGTAAAGAAAAAGTAAAAGTTCCACTATTTGCAGATGATATGATATTATATATAGAAAATGCTAAAGACTCCACCAAAAAACTACTAGAACTGACAAGTGAATTAAGTGAAGTTGCAGGATAAAAGTTAAAATACAGAAATATGCTCCATTACTGTGTTCTGATAATGAAAGGGAAATTTAGAAAATAATCCCATTTATAATTGTAAAAATAATAAATACCTAGGAATACACTTTACCAAGGAGATGAAAGACCTGTACTCTGAAAAGTATAAAACATCGATGAAAGAAGCTGAAGATGACACAAACAAATGGAAAGATTCCATGATCATGGACTGGAAGAACCAGTATTGTAAAAATGTTCATACTGCTCAAGGCAATGTATGTATTTAATGCAATCCCTATCAAAACACCAACAATTTTTTTTTTACAGAACTAGAACAAATAATCCTAAAATGTGGATGGAAAGACAAAAGACTCCAAATAACAGAAGCAATCTTGAGAAAGAACAAAGCAGCAGGTATCACAATTCTAGATTGCAAGATATACTACAAAGCTGTAGTAATCCAAATAGTATGGTACTGGCACAAAAACAGACAGATACATTAATAAAATAGAGAGTCCAGAAATAAACCCACACTTTTTTTGACCAATTTATAATAAAAGAGGCAAGAATATACACTAGGAAAAAGACAATCTCTTCAGCTAACGGTGTAAGGAAAATAGGATAGCTACATGCAAAAGAATGGAATTTGACCAGTTTCCTATACTATACACAAAAAGTAAACTCAAAATGGATTAAAGACTTAAATGTAAGACCTGAAACCATACATTTTTTAAATGTCTTTATTTTATTTTGAGAGAGAGAGAGAGAGAGACGGAGAGTGAGCAGGGCCAGGGCAAAGAGAGAGGGAAACACAGAATCAGAAGCAGGCTCCAGGCTCTGAGCTATTAGCACAGACCCTGATGCGGGGCTCCAACTCACTGTGAAATCTTGACCTGAGCCAAAGTCAGCCGCTCAACTGACTGAGCCACCCAGACACCCCTTGAAACCATAAAATTTTTAGAAGAAAAAACATAAGCAGTGATTTCTTCAGTATTGACCATAGAAACAGGTTTTTTTCTCTTTTTTTCTGGATATGTTTCCTCCGGCAAGAGAAACAAAAGAAAATTAAAATACCAGCATCAAAAGCTTCTGCACAGTGAAGAAAATGGAAAACAAACAAAAAGGCAACGTACTGAATGGGAGAAGATAATTGTAAATGATATACCTGTAAGGGGTTAATATCCAAAGTATATAAAGAACTTATACAACTCAACACCAAAAGCCCAAATAATCCAATTAAAAATGGGCAGAGGACTTAGTTTTCCAAAGAAGACTTATGGATGGCCAACAGATGCATGAAATGATGCTCAATATCACTAATTATCAGGGAAATGAAAATTAAAACCACAATAAGATATCACTTTACACCTGTCAAAATAAAAAATACAAGAATTAAAAAGTGTTGGCAGGTTTGTGGAGGAAAAGAAACCCTAGTGCACTGTTGACGGGAATGCAAATTGGTGCAGCCAATGTGGAAAACAATATGGACATTCTTCAAAAAGTTAAAAACAGAATTACCATATGATCCATTAATTCCACTACTGGGTATTTACCCAAAGAAAATGAAAACACTCATTCAAAAATATATATGCACCCCTGTGTTTATTGCAGCATTATTTACAATAGTCAAGATATGGAAGCAACCTAAGTGTCCACCAGTAGATGAATGAATGGACTCAGCCATATAAAAATAATGCAGTCATGCCATTTGCAACAACATGGATGGAACTGGAGTATAATGTTAAGTGAGTAAGTTAGTCAGAAAAAGACAAATACCATGATTTCATTCATGTGTGGATTTTTAGAAACAAAAGAACAAAGGAAAAAAGAGACAAACTAAAAGGAGACTCTTAACTACAAAGAACAAACTGATGGTTTCCAGAGGGGAGGTGGGGGGGAGGATGAAAAAATAAAGGGGACTAAAAGTACATTTATTTTGATGAGCATTGAGGAATATATAGAATTATTGAATCATACTGTACACTTGAAACTAATACAGCACTATATTAATTATATTTGAATAATTATATTTTTAAAGAACAAGAAGTCTCTGCCACTGAGATTGCCAAAATTGCTTTCACTATGTGGCCATTGCCTCACATGGCTCTTTGTCCATATAGACATTTAGTGTGGCTGTGTATAAATGGAGAAATTATGTCACATAATTGTGCCTTTGCTATAAGAGAGTACAGGAAATGGAGATATTGCTTGTAGAACAGAATGCAAGCTAGAGGGGTTTACATGGTTGCTATATGAGGTAAACCAGAGTGTCTGCCACCCAAATTCTGGGGTCCATGGCTCTATCCATACTTCACAGATGAGCAACCTGGCTCTCAGAAGAATTCAATGACTGGCCCACAGTCATAGGTTTTAAAAGGAAGCCCAACTCAAACATAAGTCTTCCCTTATCAGGAGCTCTTATCTTTCTATAATACAAGAGCTTCCCCCATCTCTTGGAGGATGGCCTAGTCTAGCTGCTATCAACACTGCCAGCTGGGAAAGGGAGAGGTGCAGCTGGCTTGGTCCAAGCTTCCAGGAGATTGAAGTTCCAGCATGAAGCCACTTTGCAAGAAGTATTGGCAGAGGGAAACCATGGAGTAGAGATTCAAATTCTTCACCAAGGCTGTGGTAAGCCTCAGGAAGCAGCATGAAACAAGACCTTATAGCCAGGCCAGTCGCCCAATTAGAAATACATTCCAGGCTCCTGAAACGTCAGTAGGGCTACAGTCTAGAAGAATTCAGTCTGTGTGACCAACACATTATATGCCAGGAGGATGCTTGCCCAGCATATATTTACTGCAGGCCCTGGAGATACAGTCAGGAAAATACTGCTTGGTGTTTCATGTACGTGTTTTCTCAACACAGCTGGAAACCACAGATCTCTGCAGATAATGAGATTATAAACCCGTGGTATTTGATCCATCCTTCTCCTGGTTCTCTCTCATTTTTCAGACCAGTACGATGGGTTAGCTTTGAGACTGATGAGTTGGACCAGAACTGCAATATGGTGATTAGGTAGAAATTCTCATCAAACGAGCAGGTTTCTCCTACATTATAACCAGGGAGCAGAAAAGATAACGGACTTTTTTTTTTTTTCCTCAGAATATGGGATAAGAGGATTTATCCATCTGAGAAGGCAGCAAGGAGCCTTTTCCATTCCTTAATGTAACAGGCTGATTTGAGTGCTGTCCACTCTTCTTCATGCTAAACATGACCAATCTCTTTGACTGTTCCCATAGACACAGCCTCCGTCATATCATTATCATCTGTGTGTCCCCATGCCTGAGCTTTTAAAGGCTCAACCACTGTAGCCTTCAGAGAGGCAAAATGCATTCTGACTTAGAGTAAAAGGCTTTTCATTTATTCTTTGAGATCTATTATGCGTAATAACGAAGAGCAACTTTGACTTATTTCTAAATGTCAGCTAGCAAAACATCTGCTAGCCAGAGGAAACATGGCCTTCCCCAGAACATGAGCTCACCTTAGCACCTGCTGTGAACAACTAGTGATTTCTTAGAATTCATGCTCCAGCCAGTTGGAATGAGCATCAAATTGGATTAAAGACAGAGCATTGTTTTTAGCTGATGTTACTGTGTTTCAAGCGGTTTATATCAAGTAGCTTTTCCATGCATTTGGATGGTGGACTTAGGGACGAGGAAGCCCTTATTCCTCCCTCCCCCATTTTGTTTGCTTTTATTATCATTCAAAATAAGAGACTTGAATAGGAGACAGACAGAGTGTTCGATTTGGAAGATTTTTGATCCAGAATTCAGAGGCGAATTTTGAGTCCCAACTATTGGGAATACTTCTCCACATAATATCTAATCAATTCTGAGACTAGTTTATTTGGGAAAAGAACATGTTACATTGACAAAAAAAAGTCTATTTATATTTTGAGAGGGAGAGAGTGCAAGAGCAGGAGAAGGACAGAGAAAGAGGGGGAGAGAGAATCCCAATCCCAAGCAGGCTCTGTGCTCAGTGCACCCGACACAGAGATTGATCTCACAACAGTGAGATTACAACCTGAGCCAATATCAAGAGTCAGATGCTTAACCAACTGACTCACTCAGGTACCCCACATGTTACATTTTAAAACTTATTTATTGTTAATAAAACTAATGTTGGTGAGTGTGATTTATCTCTGTAGGCAAGTGGGTTTCTTAATACCGAATTACAGGATAAGAAAGAATTTCCCTTGATAATCCCGCAGTACCAGAACAGGGCAGGTCTTTCTTACTCTTGTAAGAGCAAAGACTATCCCTACAAAATGTATGGGGTGGTTTTACAAGGATAGAACCAACTTGACGCCAGTATCTTTGTTACTGGTGGAAACTAGACTGATTTGGAGCAGTGTGTGTAGCCAGGAGCATCCTTTAAACAATAGCAGTTTCAGTGGCAAACCTTTAGAAAGCCAACCTGTGATACTGGTTGTGGCAAATCATAGGTCAAAGGATGAGCCAGACACTTAATGGGAAGTTCCAGGGAATGAGATAGTCATAATGGACCTTGGTAAACTGCCACACATCCCTGTCGTTCTGGAAGGCTGTACGTATATGTGTGGCCATATGCGCACTCAGGAGACAGTAGAGAGGGCCTTAGTTAACTATTCATCCCTGGATGAATATGAGGCCAAGTGAACACACAGAGGAGATGCAAGAACAACCATCAACATGTTAACAGATTTCAGGGCATCTGGGTGGCTCATTTGGCTAAACATCCAACTCTTGATTTCGGTTCAGGTCATGATTTTGGGCCCCCCATGAGGTTCTGCACTGATGGCAGGGAGTCTGCTTGGGATTCTCTGTCTCCCTGTCTCTCTGCCTCTCCCCTGCTCACTCTTCCTCTCTCTCAAAAATAAATAAATAAACAAACATTTTTTTAAAGTAAAAAGATTTGTATGCTTCTTTAATTTTGAATGTGTTCTCCAACACTCATAAAGATCCATTGGCAAAGGACAAAAATCTTTTTTTTAATTTATTTTTTTAATATAACACAATTTATTTTTTTAACATAAGCAATTATTTTCTGTCATTTACAATACAGTGTTACAATGACACTCCAAACAGAAAAGCAAAGTAAAATATCAAAACCCCAACTTCTATTTCATGTAATTAGACTTATACAGAAATTAGAAGGTTAAGTACCAACTAGTTAGTCACCTAATTTCACAGCTATCTGAAGTGGCGATCGTTATATAGCAGCTTATCTATGGTACATTCAAGATAAATGATACAATTTATTACTTGCCCATAGGCTAAAACACAGGCTGCTTAATACCTTTCCTTAAATTCCACCTCTATACTACAATATACTTGAAGTCCATGCAAAAAAGTAGCTACCTTTTATATAGGAAACGGATGATTAAGTCTTTGGTGTTGTAAAAGCAACTTCATTTAAACATAACCACCCCCACCACCAAAAAAAGAAGAAGAAAAAGTAAAAGTAAAGAAAATAATAAGGGAAACACCCAAGACACACTTCCTAGGGGGAAAAAAAACCCAGCATGTAATTTCTGTCCTTGACGGAATGTATTTTTTTAAAATTCTAGCATAATTCTGATACAGGGTTATATTGGTTTCAGGTACACAATATAATGATTCAACAATTCTATACACTTCTCAGAGTTCATCAAGATAAATGTACTCTTCATCTCCTTCATCTATTTCTCCCATCTCCCACTCACCTCCTCTCTGGCAATCTCTAGTTTGTTCTCTACATTTAAGAGTTTGTTTCTTGTTTGTCTGTTTTTTTATTTTCTGTTCAGTTGTGTTGTTTCTTTAGCTGTATTTTTGAGAGAGAGAGAAAGAGAGAGCGAGCACATGTAGAAGTGGGGGAGGGGCAGAGAGAAGGAGACAGAATCCCAAGCAGGCTCCATGTACACTGTAAGTGCAGAGCCGGAAGCAGAGCTTGAACCCATGAACCATGAGATCATGACCTGAGCCAAAATCAAGAGTCAGATGCTCAACTGACTGCGACACCCAGGTGTTCCTGTTTTATTTTTTAAATTCCACATATGAGTGAAATCATACAGAATTTGTCTTTCTCTGGCTGACTTACTGCACTTGGAATTGTATCCTCGAGTTTCATTCATGTTGTTGCAAATGGCAAAATTTTATTCTTTTTTATGGCCGAGTAATATTCCATTATGTATATATACTTCATCTACTTTATTCATTCATTTATCATTAGACACTTGGGTTGCTGTTTTATCTTGGCTATTGTAAATAATACTATAGTAAACAGAGGTGTATTTTATTATTAGTGTTTTCATTTTCTTTGGGTAAATACCTAGTAATGAAATTACTAAATCATTTGATAATTTTGTTTTTAATTTTTTCTGGAACATTCATACTGTTTTGACACTGGCTGTACCAATTTGCATTTGACAGAGAGCAGAAGTCTTAGTGAATCATGATATCTAAGTACGTCTTTTGATGATTCAATTGCTGACCACTAAGGTATGCCATCTGGGGCAAACTGTAGCAAGCCAGGGTTGACAGTGAAAATGGAAATAAAAGGAAAACCAAGCAGTTGCACAATTTGGGGGAGACCAATTTTGTAGAATGAGTCCAGTAAAATCACTAAACAAACTCAACAAAAAAACGAAACAAAGCAATTTCTGAGGGTAATTGGAATCAAGAATAACATTCATCCAAGTTGAACAGAGAGAATAATGAAGGAAAAACAACAATGTCTCAGAGGCCCACGGATGACTATTAAACATATTAATATACATTTAATCTGGGTCCCAGAAAAAAAAAATGAGAGGGAGAAAGAGGAAGAAACAACATTGAAGAAATAATAGCCAAAAATTTTTTAAATTTAATTAAAAAGTTATTCTGTATATCCAAGAACTACAGTGAACTACAAATGAGATATATACAAAGAAATCCATATCCAGACACACCATAGTCAAATAGTTAAAAACCAAACCCAGAGACAATTTAAGAGTAGCAAGAGTAAAAATACTCTTTATATACAGAAGGATCTTAGTAGGGTTTAATAACTGACTTATCATCAAAGACAATAGAGGCCAGAGGCAGTATATTCAAAGTGCTAAAAGATAAAAACCTATCAACTAATAATTCTATATACAGCAAAATTGTTCTTCATAAAAAGTGAAATAAAGATATTCTCAGATAAACAAAGGCTGAGAAAATTTATTTCCAGCACACTTTCCTTACAAGAAATAGTAAAGAAAATCTTTTGGATTAGGAAGAAATGACACCAGATGATAAATTGAATTCACAGGAAGAAATAGAGTACTTCTGATTAATTGTGTAGGCAAATACAAAAGACAGTCAATATATATTTTTCTTCCAACTGACGTTAAAGACAATTGCAGAAAACAGTAATTATATGACAAAAAACCAAACAAGGAAACAAACTATATTTGGGGGCTTATAACATAAACAATATAATATTTATGCTCATAACAGAATATAGGGGGAGAAAGAAAATGGAGATACATTGGAACAAAGTTGCTGTATTTTATTATAATTCAATTAATATTATTCTTAATTATATTCTGACAGATGCATGATGAAATCTCTGGAAAAAAACATTAAGAAAATAACTGAAAAGATACAGTAAAAACATCAAACAAGGACCTAAAACATCTACTTTATGCAACAGAAGGAAATAAAGGAGACACAAAGTCATGAGACATAAGAAAAAATATTCAAGATGCAGATATAAATCCAACCATATTAATAATTACATTGATATCCCATAGAATGTAAAGTACTACTATTAAATGCAAATATTTTTATTAAAAACAGATTATCAAATTGGATTATAAAAGAAGATCCAACTGTATGCTATCTACAAGACATAGCTTTTAAATTCAAAGAGTCAGAGATCTAAAGTTAAAGGATAGAAAAAGATATGCCATGCAGATAACCAAAAGGTAGCTGGGTTTACTATACTAATATTAAACAGAATAGGTTTTAAGGAAAAAAGTATTACCAGAGGCAAAGAGGAAAAATTTATCAGGAAAATACAGCAATTAGAAACATGTATGCCCCTAAAAACAGAGTCCTGAAATACATGAAACAAAAATGGAACTAACTAAAAAGAGAAATAAGGAATTCAATAACAAAGTTGAAGACTTCGGTATTCCTACTGTCAATAATTGATGGACCAAGTAGGCAGAAAATCAGCAAGTATATAGATGACTTGAACAATTCTAGCAACAAATTTGACCTAACTGGCATTTATACAACACTCCATCTAACAATGGAAGAATACATTTTTTTGAGCATACATGGAACGTTCTCCAAGATTAATATGGCCAGGCCATAAAACAAGTCTTAATACATTTAAAATAATCAAAATCATGCAAAGTACATTCTTTAACTATAATGGTACCAAATTAAAAATCAAGAACTGAAAGAAATTTAAAAAATCAACAAATGTTTGGAAATTAGTCAAAGAATAATAATGGAAGAAACTAGAAAATGTTTTCCAATGAATGAAAATGAAAACAAAACATATCAAAATTTGTATGATACATCTATAGCAGTACCTATAGGAAAATTTGTGGTTTCCAATGTTTATATTAGAAAAAAATAAGAAAGATCTCAAATCAGTGACTTTAGTGTTTATGTAAAAGACACTAGAAGTAAAAGAATAAACCAAATCCAAAGGAAACAAAAGGGAGTAAATAAAAAAATAGAGTATAAAACAAAAAAAGAACAAAAATAAAAGAGGAAATTACAAAAAATTAAAGTTTCATGAAAGTATCAACATTTATGATTTTTTTTGCTAGATTTGTCAAGAAAAAGAAAACACAAATGCGACATCTGAAATGAAGGAGAACCAGTTGATTGGTTCTGTCTTAATTGGTGTAGGCTGCTATAACAAAATACCATAAATTAGGTGGCTTATAATAACAGAAATTTATTTCTCACAGTTCTGGTGCCTAAGAAGTCCAAGATCAAGGTGCTAGTGAATTCAGTGTGTAGTGAGGGCCTACTTTCTCACATAGCAGTTAGCACTGTGTCCTCACATGGCACAAGAGGTTCATTAGGGAGTGCTTTATGGTCTCTATGGTCTCTATGGTCTCATAGTGCTCTATGGTCTCTACGGTAAGCCCACTAATCCCATTCATGAGGGCTCCATCCTCATAACCTAATTACCTTGTAAAGGTCTCACCCCCAAATTAAAGTTAAGTTTTAACATAAAATTTCCAGGTGTGGGGTCAACAAATATTTAGCAATTACTAGTGAGCTTAAATATATTAAAAGGTTTATAAGGGATTCTACGAACAACTTTATGCCAATAAGACAACTTAGATAAAATAGACAAAATCCTAGAAAGACACAAATAACAAAACAACTCAAAGAGAGTTTAAAAATGTGAATGGACTTTGACTAATAAAGAAGGTGAATTAGTAAAATTTTCCCACAAAGGAAAGTCTAGACACAGATAGCTTTACAGGCAAATTATAACAAACATTTAAAGAAGAATTAACAGCAATAATTCACCATCTCTTCCAAAATGTATGTGAAGATGAGATACCTCTAAAGTTGCTCTAGGAGGCTGGTACTGATCAGATACCAGAGTTAAACAGAGATATCACCACAAAGTAAAACAACATCTCAATATTCCTCATTAATAAAGATGTCAAAATCCTAAAGAAAATATTAGGAAGTTGAATTCAGAAACATATAAATGAGATTATACATCACAACCAAGTGGAATTTATTCCAGGAATGTAGGCTTGGTTTAACATCTAAAAGTCCATAAATGTAACTTGACAAATTAATAGAATAAAATACAAAAAACTATGATCAGCTCAATAGATGCCAAAAATTATTTTACAGAATTAAACTATATGTATTACAAAAACTCCCCAAAATTAGGTACAGCAAGAACTCCTTTTAGCTAATAAACTGTATCTAAGAAAAATGTATCACTAACATTATACTTACCAGTGAAAGACTAAAAGCTTTCACCCTAAGAATAAGAAAAAGACAAGATGTCTGGTCTCACAGTTTCTATTCAACATTGTATTAGAGGTTATAGCCTAGGAAGAGGCAAGGGTTAAATTTGGTTCTCATGCTGTTTGAGAATAGCCCACCATATAAGAATGAATTTTATATTTTTTCAGTGATTAGAAACAAACAAACAAATAAACAAATGAATTGTGATGGTTAATTTTATGTGTCAACATGATTGGGCCATGGGATGCCTAGATATTTGGTTAAACCAAATAAAACAGAGACATTAGTCTCTGAGTATCTGTAAAAGTATTTTTGGGTGAGCTTAACATTTAAATTAATAGACTGAGTAAAGCAGACTGCCCCCCTCAACATGGGTGGGCCTTATCCAATCTGTTGAAGACTTGAATGGAACAAAAAAGTTGAGTAGAGGAGAATTTGTTTTCGGCCTGGTGACTTCAAGCTGAGGCATAAGCCTTGATTTTAGACTTGGACTCCAACTGCTGCATACATTGCTGACTTTTTGACTTGGAATTCGGCTATTCCACTGGGTCTTCTGTGACTCCAGCTTGTCAACTACAGATCTTGGGACTTTTCTAGCCTTTATAATCTCACGAGCCAGTTCCTTATAATCTCTCTCTCCCTCTTTCTCTGCCTCCCTTCTATTGATTCTGTTTCTCTGGAGGATCTTACCCAATACACAAATAACACAGAAGAAAACATGACAGAGACATGATGTGTCCTGAAAAACCTAAATATTTACTATCTGTCCCTTTACAGAAAAGTTTGTTGACCTGATTGTAGTATATGAGATACTTCTACTACAAATAACAGCTGCCATTAGCTATGCTTACTATTAACCAGAAACCATGATGAACCCTTGAAATACATTATTTCAGTCACTGTTTATAATAATGTTTATGAAACTTATCTTTAATTTCCATTTTGTAGTTGAGGAAACTGAAGCAGATTTGGAACTTGGATCAGATTATTTTCAAAATCCAGAATTTTCAACCTGACTTTCTGTAAAGGATCCACACTAACCCAAGAGGGAAGTTATTCTTTCATAAGTATTGATGAAATATGCTAGAACTTTCTCAGATGCCTGTTGGAAGGGACTCTTTGACAATACTGGATAGCAATGAAAATGTCAAATAAGAGAAATAAATTTGCTATTCATTTAGATCATATTAAAGCCATGATACTGGATTACCAGGCACTGAGTAGAGAAAGTATGGAGGGAAATGAGAGATATGAGGCATAGCCTTGGAGAAGAGGTACATGAAGTTTTGGGGGAAAGAAAAGGAACCAGAGAAGAAACAATGCAAAGAGAGGTGATGTGCATGTGGGGTGTGTGTGTGTGTGTGTGTGTGTGTGTGTGTGTCCCTGCGTCCAAATTTCCCCTTTTTATAAGGATGCTGGTTTTACTGGTTGAGGGCCCACTCTAATGACCTCATCCTGAATGGATGTACTCACCTCTACTTCAGATTAGGGAGATGATGTTAAGGAAACATTATAAGCTAGTTTGATATATTTTTGCTGACACACGTTCACTGCTGATTTCCATATCTTCCAAGCCAACTTTGCAGAATGGAGAAAAAACTCAAGTGGAATTAATTAAAGTTATCTCCACCCACTGTTGCTTGGAGATGTGTTGTAGGCTTTAAAATTCAATATGATGTGTGAAATTTAGAAAAGGAGTTCTTCTCATCTTTGATCACGTAGAATTTTTTTTTTAAGTGAACTCTGTTAAGTCAACAGTTGAGTGACTACTGGATGGTAGGTAAGGCTTTTGAGAAGCACACTTGGTTTCATGGCAGAGTCATGATGAATGATAGCTTCTGTCATCATCGTCGTTGTTGTTGTCATCATCATTTTACTCTTCAGATAGAAAAAGGGTGAATTTGCTCACTACATCATCATCAGCAAGGAGAATAAAATTGTTCTTGAGATTCTAAATCTACCTTTTCATGGAGTCCAATTTTCACTACATAAAACAAATGACAGAAATGAAGCCTCCAGCTGGTGCTATGCCACCACTTGTAGATACCACCAGTGGACCCACATATACGTTGATGTCCATTCATACGTCCACTCTGCCATGTGCTATTGTTACCTAACAGGCAATGCAGTATTTTATGTCACTTTTGGTAATGTGCATCCTCCTCTCTTGTCTCAAATTTCTGCACTGTAGGGGGGATGCTGTCTCCTAGGGACCAATGAGGGACCTAGCCTAGGAGTTGGCATGATTCAACCACAAGTAGTTTACAGTCTTGGACTCTGCTCGTTTACTGGTGCAGGACAAACTCAGATTACTGCTAATCAGAGATTTGGTGTGTTTGGCTGGAGGGTGACTCCTGTGTTGAAGGAGCATGCCAGTATATCCAGCAGGAAATGCTCTGTCCAAAGCAGGTTATCAAAACCCAGATGTAGGGTCCAGTTATTCACCGAGAACTAGGAGAGATGAGATAGAGGCACTACATGTCACAGAGGGAAGGACAAGAAGTAGGCCAATAAAGACAAGATGGAGACTTTGATAGTAGGATTGGGGCTAAGCTGGCTGAAGCAAAGATTTTTATTTTAAAAAATTCTAGCATGTGTTTGTTTTGGCAAAGCAAATTTCATTTGTGAGCATTTCAGTCTTTGTTATATGGCTGAGATTGCATTAAGTATTCATATACCATGGTGAGCAGGAGAGACAATATCCCTGTTGTCACAGGTATAGAGAGTCATTCAGGAATGATACCACGCACAATTGCAAAACATGGTAAATGCTATAAAGGAAATAATAAGAGTTCTGTGAGAGAGAAAAATAGGTGGGTGGGTAGGCTCTACTTTTGATTCAGTGATCAAGGAACGTCTCTTCAGGAAAATGTTTAAACCAAGACTTGTAGGACTAGAAGCAATCAGCTATGAAAGAAAGGATGTGGTGGAGAGCTCCAAGAAGAGGGAATAACATGCGTCTGAGACTTAAAAGAAAAAGGTAGAGGAAATAGCAAGTACTACTTAAGAGAGCTAATCCTGGGTCGCAGTACAAGCACAATTATTTCGTGAAGATCAACTTTAGCTCATTAATTCCACCTCAAGGAATTTATCCTTGGCAGAATATCAGTCAAATGTTCACCCCAGCATTGCTTATGACAATAAAATGTTGGAAATATAATACGTGTCTAGGATTCAGGGGACTCATAACAGATTTTCTCTTGCTATTAAGATTTTTCTCTTTGTCTTTGCCATTCAACAATTTGACTATGGTATGCATACATGTGGCTCAATCTTTGTATTTATCTTTGGATTCTTGAATCCTATAAATTAAGTTTGCAGATTTTCACTAATTTGGGGAAAATTTTTAGCCATTATTTCTTCAAATGTTTTTCCTGTCCATTCTCTCTTTCCTGTGTTGTTTATACAATTCACCAATTTTATTCCCTTCCAAAGCCAACTTTGCAAAATAGAGAAGAAACTCAACGTATATAGTATTTCTATTTAATGTTACATAGAGATGTGTTATGGAGTTTTAAAATTTTGTTCATTCTTGAACCAAATATAATTTCTGCTTTGAAGTCTTGTTCTGCTGAATCTAACTTCTAAGGACCTCACAGACAGTTTTTATTGACTGCTTTTTTCCTCTCAAGCTTGGGTTCTACTTTCGTGTTGCTTTGCTCATCTCATAATTTTGTTGTTGCTGAAATATTGACATTTAAATAATATATCTTATCAAGTCTAAATCCTGAATATTTATTGCTCTTTTTTGCCTTTTTATTTGCTTCTTTTTTTAGTAGCTTGCATGGGCTTAATCTGTGAAATCTGCCTTCCGCAATGTACAGCCACGGATGTCCGTAATGTATAGCCACAGATGTCTATATCACCTTTTTGTTTGTTTTGTTTGCATTTTTGTTCTTACTTTTAAGGCTAAGACTTGCTCTGTGTTTGTATAGCTTAATGGGCATCCAAAGATTGGACAGAAGTTGCACTAAACCTCTTCAAGCCAGGAAAGTTTCCTTTGTGTAGGGAGAAGAGCATATTCAAAGTTCAGGTACTTTTCAAAGTCTCACTGGCTTTGACTTTCTACTTTGCCCTTTCCTGTGACTTATTATATGTGCTCAGTCTCAAGATCACCCAAGAGTATGTGAACAGTTGGGTCATGTTAGCAGTGTCAGATAGGAATATGCTTTCTCAACAATGACAGCAACATCAGCTTAGGGGAACAACTGACTGTTCCTGCCGGCTGTCTCACAAGTCATTCCTACCATGGAAAACACCCCTGAGCATCAGTATCTTTAACCCCTTCAAAACTAGTGAGCCCCATTCTTCCTGGCAGAGAAGCCACTGATGTTTGATGCTTGCCCTGCCCTCCTAGAACTTGTATGACAACTGATCCTGAGGTGTGGCAGGAAGAGGGACAGTTCCAAGTAAGAATACAACAGATTCCCATTGTTGTGACTCAAAGTTCAGCAGCATATTTTCAAGCATAAATGGTTCTAAGATTGTTACATACTGTTTAGTCAATTTGCAGAGTGCTGTAAATGTTTGAGTTTGTTAATTCTTTCCAGTTTTATTGATGTTTTAGAAAGAAAGGATATGCCCATTTCTTAATTTGGGTTATCATTAGAACTTATAATAGAATCTGGAACATACAGGCAATGAAATACCCCTCAGCTACTGAAAAAGCTCACTTAGCTCCATATTCATTGGCTCTGAAGTATTTCCAAAGTAGTATAAGTGAAAAAGTCAAGTTTCCAAAGCAAAAAAAAAAAAAAAAGAGTTGCAATGCATGTGAGTATGTGAATGTGTGTTAATGCATATTGCTGTGTAGGGATAAATGCCTGGGAAGCCTTTAACTAAGGTGTTAATGGTGATGGGATTTCAAGCAACTTTTATTATTTTTATATCTTTCTGTATTGCTTGAATTTTCTGCATGTGCATTTGTTATTTTACATTAAAAAATATGGTTGCACTCATTTGAAAAAAAGAAAAAGAGAGAGAGGGACTGTGGGAAAGAGAAAGAAGAAAGAAGGAGGAAAAGATCATCTTCATGGGGCTGACTGCCTGTTTAAGAATAGGTCTTCTGAATCCACACACCTGGGTTCAGAGACTTAACAAGAATGTCATCAGTCTTGTATAACTCATTCTTTGCCATGATAAGACTATCTTCTTTTCTCATTACATTAAGGGTAGGATCTACCTGTCAAGACTGAATCTGTGCTTTGAAGGATTATTTTTTACACCACCCTCTCTCTTATGCCCTGCATCATGTCTGTCACCAAATGACATTACTATTCTCCTTCAATAGTCTTCCTCAGCCCTTCTATACCCATTGATACTTCCTACCTCCCTTTTTAAAAGTTCAAGTATAATTAACATACAGAGTTGTGTTAGTTTCAGGTGATAAGGAGAGCAGCAAGAGAAAAGAAAATAGTTACACATAGGGGGAAACTCCATAAAGCGATCGGTTGAGTTTTCAGCAGAAACTTTGCAAGCCAAAAGGGAGTGAGTGACATGATATATTCAAAGTGCTGGGGGGAAAAAAACCGGCAACCAAGAATATTCTACCCAGCAAGGCTAACATTCAGAATAGAGGGAGGGATAAAGTGATTCCTCTCACCTTTGTATTCTCAGCCCCTGTTCCCTACACCATTGTAAGGCTTTCCAACTGGTCATCATGCTTTTGATTCTGTACCCCATGAATTTGATTCTACGTTTTGCAGGCAGACCAATATTTCTAAAATGTAAGTCTGATTATGTTATTTCTCAGCTTAAAAGCATTAATTGGATCCCTGTGGCCAAATAAATGAAGTCAACAGTCTTGAACCTTGCCTCCAGATACTCAGTCACTATGTAGTGCTTAAGGTACTAACTCTGGAGTTCATATTCCAGCTTTACTACTTATAACCTGAGTGACCATGAGCAAGGTACTTAACCTTCTCCATTTTCTCTTCTGTGAAACAGAGATGATGATAATATTTACTCATACAATTACTGAGAAGATGAAATGAGTATATATATATATATATATATATATATATATATATATATATATAGTCATTGAGAACAGTGTCTGGCATTCAATAAATATTCAATAAGTATTAGCTTTTATTACTGCCTCTCTTCCAGTTACCCATGAGTTACTCTGCACTCTAGCTATACCACAGTTTTCTAAAGTAACTTGCTGTTCTAAACTTCTGTGATTCTGAATAAAACTGTTTATATTGTTTAAAATGCAAGGTAGGTCCTTATCTTCTAGACTTTAAAGCCTTGCTAAGTCCCAGAAATAAAACTCCTTTATTCTTGTTCCCAATCTTCTCTCATAAATGTTTCTGACTGTACATAGTGAATATCTATTTACAAGCCTTTTGTTTATTGGACTTGAACTCCCTAAGGCAGGGGCCTTGGCCTCTTTATCACTGTACCTACTAAGTACCTGGCATGCGGTTGACATTCAGTAAGTGTCTCCTAAGTACTTCATTCTTTGAGACTCATTGAGCACTATGATACTACTTTTGGTGGTAAAACTTTTTTCTAGCTTGAATTCCATCTTCTTGCCTAGATTATAAATCTTTTGTACTTGGACCGTGGACAACCCTTATGTATTCTTTGCACTGCTTTGCTTAGGACTGTGGATATACCCTACATTTGGTCAACACTTTTGATACACTCCAGTTATCAGTACTTCCTATGTGGTCCTGTTGTAGTTGTGCTTTTGACCAACCCATCTATTCAATTTTGTCTTTTTTCAAAGGCAGAAGCTATCTTGTCCTTTGTTTCTCAGTCTCTCTGCATATATTAGTGACATGACAGAAAAAGCTTGGGCTAGTATTGGGAGGAGTCTAGGGGCTTAGGCCCTCCAATCATATACCCTTTTATAAAGAAACATTCTCCCTTTAGTCCAATAACTGTGCCCTAAATTATTTGAAGCTTATAGGACCTACACCATAACAATTTGACTTATCTTTTTCATAGCCCAGTGATTTGGATTTAGGTATAAGTGGTGCACTTAGGCGATAGGGCATGATTAATTTTCAGTGATGTAGTTAGAGAGGGTGGGAGGAAAACTTTTCTGTGAGACCCAATTCATGTACATCTGGATGCTCCCCACAGGAACTGTAACTCTGCCCAAGTTGACCCTATGAAAGGTTACTGTTTGAATATCAACTTGTCAGGGAGATTTTCTCTGAATGCCCTATATACTTAGCCCTTCATCACTTTCCACCCTTAACCCATTCCATTTTTATTTATTACACTTAATTGTATCACCTCCTCCCTTTTATATTATTTCTTTACTTATTATCCTTCTCTTCCATTAGAATATGAGTCTGATAAGAACCGTATCTTCCTCTTTTGGGGGCCCTACTGTGTACCCTGACCTCCTTTAATAGTGCTAGGTGCAATGCAGAAGGCCCCACAATGTCGTTTTGTTCAGAACAGCCATAAGTCACAGGGAACTATCCTTCTTTGCTCTTAGAACCCTTCTAGAGCTTTTCAGAGATGAGAGATGACTCCTACCACCACTTCTGTCCCCATGACCCTACCTGCTGCTGCTGGGGTGATAGGAGCTGTGACACTGGCCATACCCCACACCACAGACTCCCCTGTTTCGATGGGCACTGGATGTCATGGAGGCTGCAGGTGGCACTTAAGCTTAGTTTTGTTTATTCATAATTGGAAGGTCTATCTTTCTGTGGAAGAACTCCTTCAAGATAAAAAAAAAAAAAGAACCTGTTTTAATGTGTCCTTTCAGAATTATGGAATGAATCTCTAAGTAGTTTGAAAGAAATTCTTTTTTTTTTTAAATGTTTTTACTTTTGAGACAGAGAGAGACAGAGCATGAGAGGGGGAGGGGCAGAGAGAGGGAGACACAGAATCCGAAGCAGGCTCCAGGCTCTGAGCTAGATGTCAGCACAGAGCCCGACGTGGGGCTCGAACCCACAAACGTGAGATCTGACCTGAGCTGAAGTCGGAGGCTCAACCGACTGAGCCACCCAGGCGCCCAGAAATTCTTGAAACAGATTGAAATATCTTAGTGTGTGAAGACTTGCCTTCTATTCTTGCCTCTGCCTCCACTGGCTGTATTCATGGACAGATGACCTCACCCCGCTGCGCCTTCCCCACCCTCAGCTGAGCAACCGTGACAGAAGGGCCTTACCTGCCTCGCTCACAGGAAGAATTAGCCTGAGTCCTGCCTGGAAGCCTCAGAATTCTGATAATCACCCTCTAGGTACAACGCACTACGGAACGTATCAGCCAACACACGCCCTAAATTCAAACCAGTTTTCTTCACTCCCTGCAGCTGCTGTCACATATGGTGATGACCCATAGGCTCTGTCATGTTGCTGCTACTGGTGATGATGATTATGATGATGCTCTCTTTTGACTCATTTTTCAGGTGAGATTAACACTATCGGATACTTCCTCTGGGCCAGACATTGTGTTAGGCACTCTGCAGACCTATTCACATTTTCTTCCAGAAAATGTTTTTAAGAGTGTCATGAAAACAGTAGACTGCTTAAAGAGCAGGACTGTGAAGTGTATAGCACAGCTCGTTTATGTGGACGTGCACACTCCTATAACCAGCATGTCAACACAGACTGCTTCTGGCACCCCAACAGCCTTACCCATAGCCCTCCCTAGTCAGCACCCCCAAAGGTCTCCACTATTCTGATCATCAGGTAGTTCTGCCTCTTCTTGATCCTCATATAAATGAAACCATACAGTGTGTCTTCTTTGCCTCTGACTTCTTTTGGTCAACATGACATCTATGGGATTCCTTCCAGGATGTGCCTGTGTGTCCTGGTTCATTGTTATCTGTTGACTTGAATGAATCCTTAGAATGAGCTAGGCAGGCACTTGTCTGTGTATGATCTCACTTAATTCTTCCCACTCTCATGAAGGAAGGACTATTATCTTCCTCCCACAGATAAGGCTCAGGAAAGTTGAGCAACTTGCCTTAAGTCACAGAGCTATTACTTGGTGGAGAATCCGTTCTGGTTGCAAAGCTGGAGGTCCCTAGGAAGGGCCAGACCAGGGCATGTTTTCAGAATCAGATTCAGTCAGATTTGTTCCCAGTTTAAATGGAAGGTCATATGATTATTTTGTGGTTCTTCACCAAGGGGTTCCTATGGGAACTCTCATTCCATGTGAATATTCCATCAGAATATTTTCGTTCCCTTCTTAACTGTCAGGGCTTCTCACTCACATGTTTACAGATTTGACTTGCTCTGCCCTATCTATGGGCCCACTGCTTCCGGACCCAGACGGCACTTCTTTGGGCCTCTCCCGGAGGCTGCTTACTCGAGGACTTGAGGTCTCGCCTAAAAGATTAAGCTGCTCCAGGATGCCTTCTTCCTCCTTTCAGGGTGTGATCTTTGATGAAGGAATCAGAAGTACTGCTGTCTGACTCTGTGGCCACTTTCCCAGTCTCAGCTTGTGGGGGTTTCTAAGGAAACACAGCTGAAGATTTCTCTCTCCACCTGGTATAGCCTGTCTTGCTGTCCTCCCACCCTCCAGTGTCCCCTTGTCCCCCTGGTGATAGATGGCCCTCATCTGGGGTCAGCTTGGGGGGTGGGACAGCCTTCAGCAGAGTGCAGGGGACTATGTGAGGTGTGTGTGGAGTCACACACTTTGGACCGCCTGGCCCGGCCCCTGGAGCTCACAGGGGTTGCACATAAACTTATGCAACTTTTCTCTTTTATAAATCCATCCTCTGAATTTATATCTCTGCTCCGTATAGCTTTCCTTCTAGACACAGTATTCACGCCTTTCCCTCCAGGCTCCGAACTAATCCATTACGTTTGGCTAAGAAACAGACAATGAGTAAATGCCCCCTTGCAGGCTAGAGAATTAAATAGATAATCTGAGCTCTGTTTGGGTCTGTGGCTCAGTGCATGGGGTAATTGGTAAGAGGCTTTGGCTTTCCTTCCTCCATGCAAATGAAGAGAATAAGTAAAAGCAAAAAGAAACAGAGGTGGAACCTTTTTGAATACTGGCATTAGAGTGCCTAGGACAGCAGAATAAGGCTTTTCATTTAACCCTTGTGGGGTTGTTGTCCCTTAGCAACTTCTCTTAATCAGTCGAGAAATTAGCATTTACACTGATGGCACAATTTACTCCTTCCCCACTTTAAGATCCACACACGATAAATTGTGCCTTGTTCATCACTATATCCCCAGTGCCTACAAATGTTAGCTCAGAGTGACCATTTAATAAATATTTCTCAAATGGTAGTATTAATTAGCAGTGTAGAGAGCTATTGTAATACAGTAGAAAGATCAGGGGTAAAAAGATGATGCAAACCATTAACCCTGGTGATTTTAAGGCCCTGCTGGATTTGGTTCTGGATTCCAGCAACTTGGAATTCATACATGTGGTCCAGATGACTGAGTTCTGGGGCTCTTGCCTACCTCTTGCCTCCAGCCATTCTCTGTCATGGGATACCTCAATTTCAATTTGCCTCCTTTTTGTTTTTCCCAAGCACTCAAACAAGGGGAGTGCCCCACGGCTTCGTGGGGTTGGTCACCCAAATACAGTGGCTTGAGCCAAATGAACCCACAGAGGAGGAAGCCACAGATCTTCACAAAGTCTGGGCCTGCTGTCAATTGCCATTTCCTCGTGCTGGCCTCAGCATGGCCTCCGAGAGCACAATATACACAAAATTATAATGTTATCACACAGGCTGGCGCCCACAGCGAGGACAGCCACTTAGGAAGGCGCACACCAGGGGCAGGAAGGCACAAAGGCCAGTCGGAGGCTGAAGTCACATGTATTTATATTTTTAGCAGAGGGGGGCTGAAATACAATTTCAATGAAGATTGCATTATGGATTATTGCTTGAGAAAGCTTTGGCAAAGGACAAGGAGAGTCTTTCTTTTCCAAAGGGGGCTTTTTCCTCCACAGGGGTTGAGGGAAATGGGAAGAAAAGAGAAGGCTGCTGCTTCTATTTTCTGAAGCTGACTTGGGATGCTGGAGTGATAATGTGTGACAGTTTCCTAAGCAAATCTCCATGTGACGTGCGTGTGCATGTGCGTGTATTTTATTTGAACAACTCAGACCTCGTTTGGTTAGGCAGAACAGATGCTGTTACTACTGTTTAACACAGTGGAGACCGAAACTCAAAGAAGATAAATGGTGTGTTTACATAATTAGCCAGACCATTACAAAGTCCAAATTTCTTCGTATAATGTGCACGTCCCTTGTGGTGCCGCCTCTTACCTATCACTCCATGCCCCACCCCCCCACTACATTGCCTTCTTCTCTCCTAAACTCCTTCCGCAGTCCACATGCCGACCCTTAATGTATCATGTTGTTTCCTACCTGTGCACTTTGCACATTCTATCCCTTCCTGTGCAGTCTGTCCTATCCTTCCTCTTTTTCAGATCTCATCCGGGAAAGGCTTCCCTGACCTCTCAGGACTGGGTTCCCTGCCCAGTCTGTATGACACCGGGCACCCTGAGCCTATCTGTAAACGCCTTTGTCTTTCTCACTAGATGACAGTTCTTTGCTGGAAAACTAACACCCTGAATTGCCCCACTGATTCTGCAAATGAGTGGGAACAGAAGGTATGGGAGGAAAAGGTAAGAACCTAGATCGTTTGAAACATGCCCAGATTGGGAAGGGCTAAGAGACGCAGTAAATCAGCCACCTCAGAGCGATCCAAGTACAGACCACTTCTCTGCCGTCTTGTATGGGTTCTGAATTTGCTCATCCGCTTAATGTGCCACTTGGGACCAATCACTTTCCCCTTTCTGATATTCAGCTTTCTCATCCAAAACTAGGTAAGAAGCTGGCAGATAAAATGAGACAAGTACACCATCGGTATAACTAGCACTAAATAAACCTTTATTGCTATTATGCAAAAATACCCAAGATACTATGGATGAGTGGAAGTCACATGATCTCATTTGTGTAAAAAACATAGGTACAAGACAAACGGAACACTTTTGATACCTCTAGAACTGAATTTCAAGAAGTACTCTATTCCTCAGAGGAACACAGACAAACAGAAAGCAAAAGACCAAGGTCACGGATGGAAGACATTTCACTATCAGCAGGCACTGTGCTCATTCCGTGTGCTCATTGTACACTGCTTGGAAAACTTTCACCTAGAAGTCATTCACTGAATAAAAGGTTGCTGCATCCCACTCCTTGGTGAGTGACCACAGCGTGCTAGGCATTGCTGTAATGCCATTCTTATGTCCGTTGTCATGGCTTTGCAGTCCTGAGAGATGGCCTGCAATGCTCATGCCAGGTACCAACTTACTGACATTCAGCTACAAACCCACCCTTCTGTACTTGACTCTGATGCTGGGGCTGGGACAAACCCCTGTTTCTGCTTTGTCTACTGGCTCCTTCTTAGACTCTGCCAATAGAGGGTGCTAGAGGAAGATGCCATGGCTGGATGGGAGAAGACGAGACTTGCCTTTCCTGGTTTGCTTCCTGTTCCTCTCAGTGTTAGCCTAGAACGGGCTTCTTAACTCTGGCACTATTGATTTTGGACTTGGTAATTCTTTGTCGAGAGGGTGTTGTCCTATGCCTTGCACAATGTATAGCAGCTCCCCTGTCCTCCACCTGCTAAATTCCAGTAGCAAGGTCTACAGTTGTGATTATTAGGAATATATCCAGACATTGACAGATGCCCCGTCGAGGGCTACACCGCCCTGGGATTTCAACCACTGACCTAGTGTCTAGGAATCTGGGCAGCTGCAATTTCTTCGCATAGTCGTGGCTAAATCCAGGTTGTGCATTTCCCAACGCTTGCAGACCCAGCTGTAGGTCCTGCCTCAGCACACAGTAACATCAGCTGGCCTGTGCCTGTCTTCAGAAGTCAGGGCCAGCTCTCAGGCCCCCCTTCCCCAAGCCTCCAAGACCCCAGCCTCAGCTGGGTAGTGCCCCTCCCTGGAGATCTGAGTTTTCAACCACCATCCTTTCTCTTCTAAGTTTCTAAGTTTCTAAGTGTTTCCCTTGTTCTCTTCATATAGGTACAATAGCTGCTTCTTGCAACTGCTACCTTCGTGATGCCTTAGAGCGCCTTTTATCTCTCACTTAGTTAATAATTTTGTCACTAAACATCTTTTATAGTGTTAATGTCTCCATGATAAAATAATTGACCTAGTTATTTTCTCCTGACTGGACTAACTGATAACAATATTCTTCCTCCCTTTCTTTCCCCCTCCCTTCCTCTTCTTTTTTCCTTCTCCATCCAGTAAACTCCCATTCCCTTCTATAGCTCAGACAAATATCACACTGTCCTGGAGCTCACCTGGGCTCTGCTAGCAGAGCCATTCACAATACTCTTGTTCCCTAGCCCTCAGTACAATACTTCTCCTCTGTGGTAGAGCCTTGTGTATACATCTCTGTCTCTCCTGCCAGAATGTAAACTCCTGAGGGTAAGAACCACGTAACATTCATTTCTACATTCCAAGTACAGCGCTGTGCATGTATTCAGGTTTGATAAATGTCTGTTGAGTGAATGAATGAATGAAGTGACTTGAGTGACTGCCTGACTCAAGACTTCTGTCTGTTTCAAGCCCAGTCTGGTGCTGTTTTCCCCTTCCTCACTTTCTGCCAGATTACAGTCTCAAGGAGGATCACGATGGGCACTCCTGTGTTCCCTCCATTGGCCAGCTCCCCCTTGTTTTGCAATGACATCATTACAGCACTCTCACGGTTGAGTGTCTACTTGCTGGGTCTCTTTTTCTCAGTGGATATAAGCTTCTTGAAAATAGGGTTTGTTGGGTGTAAAGGAATTTCTTACTAAATAGTTGTTGAATGGATTGCTGGAGGGACTAAGGAGGTTTCAAGGATAAGCCCTTTAGGGATAGGCAGCATTGTTAGAACTGGAGCCTTCATCCTTGGTAGTGGTGATGGGATGGGGAAGGTGTGGGGAAAGGCAGAGAAGTTGTTTAGGGGATCATTAACTATTCTGGTGATTTCAAGGCACATGGAGAGGAAATTTGGGAGATAAGGCTGCAAATGCAAGTAGGATACAGAGTTTGGATACCCTGAGAACCAGGTTAGGCAATGTGAGCACTACAGTAAAACCTTGGATTGTGAGTAACTTGTTCTGTGAGAGTTCCACAAGAGGAGCAAACATTTATAATAAATTTTAACTTGATAAACAAGCCATGTCTTGCAATATATGTCATACATGCTGCCAAATGTCACATGATCACACTGAGCCCATGGTTCTTGAAATGTGCTTTGATATGCAGGTGCTTTGGATTATAAGCATGGAACGAATTATGCTCCCAAACCAAGGTTTTACTGTACTTATTGGGGAAGCTCAGTGGTCCTGGTATAGGAGAGTGCCATCCTCAGACTCCGCTTTTGGGAAAAGCCCTAAGGACACTAGAGGAAAGACTGGTGGTAGAGGCCACTCAGGAAAAGCTGTGTATGTGCTGCCAGACAGGAAGGGTTAACACAAGAGAGCAAGCTTCCCACAATCCTGACAGTTCAATTCTGTAGGATGTGGATTCTTTTTGTGGAGGAAGATGAATATTCCACACAATAGACAATAGAGACCAAAAGGAGGTGAGAAAGGGAAAGAATAGGAATGTAACAATTATTCCAGGTTGAATGTTTCAGCTTCAGCTCCACCCCCCACCTTTTTTTCCCCTTCTTGGACTAATTATCACAGAGGTTTTTTTTTTAGAATTTGATGTATTTTGTAAGATATGAAAGATAACAAAACAGTATCTATCTTGGCTTTTAAGCAGACTTGTGTGCCAGGGCCAATAACAGTGTGTGGAATTCAGCTGCATTCTGCTCCAGGAGGGAGTTGGAGTCCATTATAATTTTTAAAAGAAAGTAAATAATAGCAGCTTTGGTGTGACCTGCATATCATCATCAGTTAAATGAAAATAATGGTATCAGCTTTGCTTTATGTTGCAGGGCTTCTTGGAAAATCAAATAATAAGATGAAGGATGTAGAAGTACTGTATAAATCATTAAGTGCCTGCAAAATCCATCCATACAGCCAGCAAACATGCATTGAGCTTGCCTGATAGGACAGGAATGGTGGTAGCACTTGTTGCTCCTGGCATGAGTAAGACCTGGTCTTGATCCTAAGAATCTCCACATGGACAATGGAGCCTGACAAAGGCACTCACCATGCCTAGGGAGAAGGTAAACATAAGATATAAGGGATTGGTACTAATATCACATTTGTTCTAATGTGTTTGGTCTTTCTAGAAGAATACTCAGAGAGACAGTGCCCTGCAGTCAAAGGAAGTGAGCATCTGCACCCTTATCCTCTGCCCACTTGATGACTGTGTAAATTTGGGCAAGTCATTTGTTTCCTCACCTGTATCACTGACATAACCACTTCAATCTAACTGGGAAAGTTACTGAGATCACTGTATCTACTAACAGACATTAGAGAACTTTTAAAACACAGGCACCTGGGTGGTTCAGTCAGTTAAGTGTCCAACTCTTGACCTTGGCTCAGGTCATAATCTCCCGGTCCGTGAGATCGAGCCCTATGTTGGGCTCTGTGCTGACAGTGCAGAGACTGCTTGGGATTCTCTCCCCCCATCCCTGCATCCCCCTGCTCACACATGTTCTCTCTCTCAAAATAAATAAATAAACCTTAAAAATACTAAAACTGTTATGGATAATCCTATCCATAGGTTATGGATTGTTTATTAAGAATAATAGGAGAAATCGAAAACATTGTCTTGCATGGCCACTGCTGTAAATGGTGGTTTAATTAAAGAGAAGAAGGGAAGGGAGATTAATGTGTCTAATGAAGAAATGCTATGAGTCAGACACTACAATAGGCCTAAACGTGATTGGTCTTGTGTGATCTTAATGATAACTGTGTGCAGTAAGCATCATTCTCCCCACTTTACAGTGGCAAAGATTTCATACATGTTCCTAAGGTACTTAGATGGTGCTTAAAAGAGTCAAGAGCTGTGCCCAATGTGGCCACAGGTAGTATCGTTCTTCAGTCTCCATTTTTCCCTCCCACTCCCAATCGCTTTGCTTGGGATTCATATTCACTGTGACACTTCTCTTACTTTTCTCTCTGATGAAGCTGTGGTGAAGTGGAGCATCTCATTAGGCAAATTCCTCCCCAAGATTCAGTCAGTCCATATACATGGTCAGGAATCCAAGGATGATGAAATTCGACCTAGCGGACTGGAGATTACAGTGTGTCCCTCTGTGGCCTGGTGAGAATATCCCTTTCCATGTGTGTCCTTTTCCACTCAGTGCAGCACTGGGTGACAAGGAAATGGGTAGAAAAGTATCAGTGTCCTTCCCCTATTCCCGCCCCAAACCTTTTCACTGTGAGTCTTTTTCACCCTGGAATCAGCCCTCTTCCTGACTTCCATACCTCTGCATACCCTGTTCTCTCCACGTGGGATATTCTGCTTCTCATATCCCTGATGGAGACCTACTTGGTATATAAAACCCAGCTCGAGAAATCCTCTCCTCCCACAGAGATTGTTACTCGCTTCATTGTTCAACTGTTCCTCCAATATCCCTCTTTCTCTGGTTTATCCAGCTATATTTAACTGTGTGTTTGCTTTGCTTGTCTGTCTTCCTTACTGGAATGAATTCTCTGGGGAAAGGGGTTGCAAATTATTTCTTTCCTTATCCTCAGTGTCTGTTACATGCCTTGCACATAGTAGGCATTCAGGAACCATTAGCTGGACGAATGCACAAATGAGCGAATGAGCTCGTATGGCAGACAGGGTGTCCGGTCAGGGTGTGTAGTATCAGGACAGCCACAGTTCTGATGGCCGTGGAAGCATTTTCATTTCACTCCTATACAGATTGTCAAGAGGATTGATACTTTTGGGTTGACTTAGGGAGAAATGCCTAGCAAACAGTGGTCTCATTCAAGAGCTGGTGATGCTTACCTTGGGCCTGTTTCATGCAGCAAAACAGGCCTCCAGCCTCCCACTCTGGATGCTTCCCCTCTTCCCTCCTCCCCCTCTTTACTTTACATGTCCGTATTTTACCTAAAGGCAAATCCACTGCCTTGGAGAGTGTGAGTCCGGGAGGAAATCCCTTTGGGCAACTTGCCACATTTTATCTGTGCTCCTTTTTCCATTTTAGCCTGTCATGGAGTTATTTTTGGTAAAGTACTGCTCTGGGGGGAGAACCTTGGCTGTGAACAGAGAATAGAAAAAGCTGTGAAGGTACCTTGCTCAGACAAAGAGGTCAGCTCCCTAACTGCTGTATTCTTTAATTTGGCCATGGCTTTAGGGTTTTATAGGCTCATATAGATGTGGTGAGTTCAAGATCTGAGCCCTTGGCAGTTTAGTGGGTACTAAGATCTGAATGTTTGCGTTCCTCTCCGCTATCATGTTCATGTGTTAGAAGCCTAATCCTCAAAGGTGATGGTATTCGGAGGTGGGCCCTTTGGGAGATGCTTAAGTAATGAAAGTTCCATCCCCATGAATAGGATTAGTGGCTCATAAGGGCAGCTCCAGAGAGTTTCCAGCATGTGAGGATGCAGTGAGAAGTCTGTGGCCCTGACCCAGCTGTTCTGGCACCCTGATCTTGGACTTCCAGCCTCCAGACTATGGGCAACAAATTTGTGGTGGCATTTTGCTATAGTAGCCTGAATGGCCCAAGACAGCGGGGCATAGGAGAAAATACGTGGGTTGTGGGACCATGCATACTGGATTGAATATCTTGGTTCTGCAACTCCCAAGCTATTAGGCCTGGGGAAGTTTATTAGCCTCTCTGAGGCTCTCCTTGTTTATCTGTACAATGGGAGTAGCACTACTTCTTTTATAGGGATCCCTATAAAATTAGAGATAATGCATTTCAAATGCCTGGTCCATAGCAGGCATTCAATAAATGCAAGCTCTTCGCTCATTGGCTCTCTCCCCTGATATCTGAGTAACCATTTTCCCTGGAAGAGTATCTAACCTTTCTTTGTGACTGAAAGCATAACCAGTGAGCAGTTGACTCAGTAGTGCTATAAAAGGAGTTGTTCCTGTTTCTATTATCCTTTATGTTAGCTACTTTGATTTCAAAACTATTTTAAGATTCAACCCATACTGAACAGTAAAAGCCTGCAAAAATAACAGTGAGTGTAGGGTGGGAAGGGAAGCTGAGGGGTAGGCTTCAGGAAAACTCTCTCTTTGGTACAGATCACCGGCCACCTTGTCGCAAAGCTTGTGCATGCACCCAGCTGTTGGTTTCAACACCCTTCCATCAACCCAAAATTCCACAGGTGCTGTTTTGCCCTGGGGAACTGCTTAGCTACATTAGGTTGATGGTTCGGGGCCTGAGTATGACTTGTCAAATTTGGGATCCGAAGCCCTGTATGAACCCAGTTTAGTATTCAGGAAATGTATCCATAGCAGCTGCTGTCAGGGTAACTATCACCAAGGGTAGACAGTCAATGGCTTCCTCCCTGCTCTGTGTCTCTCCTAAACACTATTAAAAATAGCACCCTCCCCCACCACCACCCATTTGCAAGACAGAGGGAAGAAAGTCTCTCTTCTCTCTGTAGAGAGAGGTTCTCATCGCCTCCAGCCATAATTATGTTATGATAATGAGCACCTGTGCTCCTCCTCCGTGGAGGCAGCCACTGTTATGATCTCTTGTTCGCATCCATTTATTCATAAAACTTATAACTCTAGGTGCTTACTTCCTGCTGACCAGACAGAAGCAGAGAATAAATAAGCAGACAAAGAAACAAGATGCTGTTAGTTACTGAGAAACACTATGAGGCAAATGAAAGAGGTGATGTCATGGGGAGTGACCAGGTGGAGGCTGCTACTGTTACAGTGAGAGGGGCAGAAGTCTCTGTGGAAGGGACATTGTGCTGTGACCTGAATGACGAGAGGCAGCAGCCAGGTGAACAAGTGGGAGGAGGAGCACTGCAAGCCGTGGAGCACCTGACACCCTGAGACAGGAGAGAGCGAGGTGCCTTTGATGATCGGAAGGAAGGTTAGCGTTCCAAGCGTCAAGCACAAGGAGAAACAGGCAGCAAACGAAGTTGGAGAGACAGGTAGAGGTCAAGACCTTGAAAGGCCATGAGACAGAGCTCACAATTTATTCCAAGAGAGTGGGAGACCACTGGCAGGCTTAAGCAGGTGAAGTATCATTTGATGAATGTTTTGAAAAGATCACTCTAGCCGCCATATGGAGAATACTCTATATTCGATGGGAAAGAGAGTAAAACGAAGACACCAGGGAGGAGACAGTAGTCCTGGCGAAAGGCAGTTGGACTAGATGCGTGTGGCTGGTGATGGTGGGAGGCGTGTGGCAGGTGGGTGGTCAGATTGCAGATGGGCTTGAAGTCAGGAGTCTTACCCATGCTGGTGAGGCCACTATATGGCTGTGATGACTCTGTAGTACTTTTCCTGGCCTCCTGAACTTTGAACTCTACTTGTGTTGGGAACAAAATGAATGGTGACTTTCCTTAGCAGTTTAGAATTGGCTTTTTTGGGGGGAGGGATGGGCTCCAGCTATAGAGGTTCCTAGTGAAAGATCCTGGGCTTTGGAGTGAGGTAGACCTGGGTTGGAATCCTTTTTCCAGCACTTCCTAGATGGTTAACTGGGTAGCTTTTTAATTTAGTATCTCCAACCCTCGGTTCCCTCAGCTGCAAAGTGGACTTAATAATAATGCCTGTATCTTGCAAGCTTATGCTGAGCATCAAATGAAATAGTATTTTTGAAAATATCTAGCATAAAATAGGTTCTCAATGAAAGTTATTTGGCTTTGATACTGAATTATGTCCTTTTACCCCCTCCACCCCCCACTGGGGATAGGAGGCCAGATGTTCTTACTTAATCTCCACCCCTTCTGTCAGTGAAGCATGTGTCAGTGGAAACAATCATTGTGCCAGGAGGTGATAGGTAGACTTGTTTTTCTTTTTCCTTCCTTATTAAACACTGAGTGTCTTTGAATAAGCCCCACTCTCTGGGCCTCAGTTCCTCATCTGTAAAATGGGTAAACAGGGCTAGCTAGTCCACGTAATTCTAGTGGATAGTGACATGACTTCATTTAATGCCAGCATTAACTTTAATAGCAACAGCTGTCAGTTGTGGAGCACCCACTTGGGGGCCAGACAATGTGTTATATGCCTTATAGACATATGTTATGTCATCTGTAGGATAGTCCTGTAAAGGGGGTGCTAGTATTGTCTTCATTTTACAGATAAAACACTGAGGCAGAGAAGTGAAAGCATCATGTCTCGCTGACAATAGTAGCTCAACTCTGCAGTGTTCCATTCAGTACAACTCTCCGGGACCTCCAGATAGGCTAGGCACCGTGCAAGGCCCTTCAGCTGGATGCAGAGACCCTGCCCTCAAAAAACCCATACTCCCTGAGATTAGGGGAGCCTTGCAAAAGCCTCAGTTCTTACACCCTCCCACAGGACATGTGGCTGTGAAGGGAATGTCTGCCATGGCATTTCTTGGCACGGGGAGCTAGTTTGGGCCGGCTCTGTTCCTTAGGACAAAGTGGCCTCTCTGGATTTAGCAAGTACAGAAGTGCCTCTCTCCTATTCGTAGTCTTATGCTCCACTGTGAGCCCCCACCTCCTCACTGACTGTTGCTTTGCTGTTTTATGTTTTTGTGTTCTGTAGCCTGGTTTCTCTTCTTTTTGCCTCCTTTTGCTTTCTCTGCATTAATTATGGAAGGAGATGTTGACTAGACACAAGGAGCTCTGTCTGCAGAGGATTGCCAATGAGGACCCTTGTCCTGACTTGGGCCTCTATGTGTGAAGAGGTTGCAGTATCCTGCCCAGAACTGGGAATCATGTCCTTGGGTCCTTACTTCAGGCTCTGCTACTTAACTGCTGCTGACCCTCGGCAGATCACTTAACTTAGCTGAGCCTAAATTTCGTTCCCATGAAACGTTGCTGTTAATACTAGTAGCATCAGCGTGCTTGGGTTTACTTGTTAGATTTACCACTTGCTAGCTGTGTGACCTAGTGCAAGCCACTTAACCGAAGTCTTAGTTTATGTAAAAAGAGGGCCTCCATGAGGACTGTTATGAATACTAAGTTACGCAATCCATGTTAGGTGTTTGGCACAATGCCCAGCATGTCGTAAGCTCTATATAAATCTTAGCGGTTAGTAATGACCATGCCGGTTACCTGACTTAAATGGATGTAGAAGCATTTGATAAACTGTAAAGCACTATACAAATGTTTGTTATTGTTTGGCAATGGTTGTTATTCTGAAATCAGAGAGAAAAGACTTTTGATAATCTTTCCTTGCCAAGTCTGTTTTCTTTTTAAAATTTGGATTTTATATTTATCTCCATCAATAATGTGCTATTAATATTATATGAACTCCTTCCAGGGCATTATTGTTCCAGAATCCAGGGCATCAAAGGCCATCCCGTGCCTTTCTATACCCAGAAATGGGAAATCAGCCAAAAGGCTGTGTAATTTCATTTTACCCTTTGCTTCTCTCACTGAACTTGGTAGTTCACATCTAAATGAGCTGAATGACTGAGCTTTGAATTCTTTCATCGATAGCTCTAGCAAGCCAGGGTACATTGTGATTAAAATGCATTGACCCTCCTTAAAGAAGTAAAATGCAACTAAACGGAAGGAGGGAATTAAACGTGGGGGGGGGGGAGCAGTAAGGAGAAAAAAATTCTTTGGCAAGACAGCATTCTATTTGTGTGATTAAAATCAGCTTGTGTGAAAAAACACATGTATAGGGATGTGGTACTGTGAGGGGAAACCTGCAATAGAGAGGCTATGGGTTGGGGACTGTTTGTTACCTTTTATTTTGAAGGTACAAGTCGTTCATGAGGAGGGGAAGCTAAGTGAAATACTTTGCAGCGTTGGCATTGGAGGAAAATAAGAATGGCTTCTGGGACAAGCTCTTGTCTGTCTATAGTATTTCAGGCTCTTATTCTAGGTGGCTTTTGTGTTCCTGGGAACAGGATTCTGACCTGCTTTATATTGGAACTGTGCAAGAATAATTGGGTCCATACTGCTATTGCCTGCCTCCTCTGCCCGGGCCCTGGGATGCCACCGCCTCCAGCCTCAGTCAGCCAGCCAGCTTGTGTGCAGATGGACATCTCAGAACAGTCCCCCTTTAATAATAGAGGATTGCTGGTAATAAACATTCCAGGGAAGTCTCAGAACCAAAGCAGTCATCAGCCGATTTGGAATGAACACCGCTGTTGTCAGGAATGACCTTCCAAAGCACTTTATGCTGGTTTAAGATGCACTAGTGGGCTGGGGAGTGGCCCACTTCCACGCCCTGGGTTTGTTTCTACTCTTCACATTATCTTCTTTCCACTGTAGATTATAAGTAGCACATGTTAGGGGTTGTATCATTAAATCATTCCATTTAACAAAACATTTCTTGAGGGCCTACTGTGTATGTCAGGTTGCGGGGGGGAGCTGTAGGTGTTCCACCAGGGGCTAATAGTTCCCTAGTCCTACCCCTAAAGCAGTGGTCCACACACTTTAGCATGCTTTCACAAGTCCTGGGGGGCTTGCCAAAACCCACATTTCTGGGTCCACCCCCAGGGGGTCTGGTTGGAAGCTGGTTTGAGAAGGGAGAACAGTGAGAATTTACGTTTCCAACAAATTTCCCAAGTGAGGCTGAGGCTGCATGTGCAGGGACCACGTGGAGAATCCGTGCCTTAAAGAACTCGCAGAAGTGCAGACAGTGGAGTCTTATGGAGCTCAGACGGGGAGAGGTGTTAAGATGGAGGTGTAAAGAAAAGGCTCTACCTGCAGAGGGAAGGGAGCGGTTTGTGCACAGATGCGCAACTAGGAAAAGTAAAGAGAGGTGGGAGCATGAGAAGGAATTAGGGAGGCAGAGGACGTTTCTCTGAAACTGAGCAGGTGAGTGGGACAGAAAAAGATGTTTCAAGATTATCTGGGGGCGCCCGGGTGGCTCAGTAGATTAAGCAGCCGACTTCGGCTCAGGTCATGATCTCACGTTTCTTGAGTTCAAGAAAAGCACATCTGGGACTCTGTGCTGACAGCTCAGAGCCTGGAGCCGGCTTCAGTCTCCCTCTCTCTCTGCTCCTCCCCCTCTGTGTTCTGTCTTTCTCTCTCTCAAAAAATAAAATAAACATTGAAAAAAAAAGATTACCTACTATTCATTTTCTCCCTTGACCCAGGGAATAAAAGGAAGCAAAGAGTTAGATCCAAGGAAGTATCCCCTTTTGTATTGAAAAACTCCAATTTCTGCTCTCATGTGGGCCAGAAATGAGAGGGTGATTTTAATGGCAGTGCCCATCTCCCCTAGATCAAGGAGGAAGAAACTCCATTTCCTCTAGAAAAAAAAACCATCATTCAGTCCCTGAGGGAACCTCAGAGAAATTAAAAATGGAATTAACAGTTCATCTGGAAAACCTCCTTTTAAAAATCATATGCTTAGTTCACTGTTCCATGAAAACTGTTTTTTGAAACACCAGCTTAATGCTCCTGGTATCATATTTCTGTTTCATCCACATCTGACTGCAAGATGAAGGGTAGCCCAGTGGCAGGGGGAGGGATGAGGTGTGGTGGGAGCTTGGCAGGGAAGACGAAGAGAATGAGCAGCTCTCTAAGGGCGCGCCAACTGTGTGCAGAAGATACCCATGCCACCCTGGTCAGGGGACGGAACTGACAGAGGGAGCTTCACGTGGAAAGGTGACAGCATTGGCTTGTGCAGGTTGGCCAAGATTTAGACAGGCAGACAGGGGTAGAGGGACATGAGCAATGATGTGTTGATTGACAAGAGCTAGCCATGGTTTGAGAACCGAGTAGAGGTGTTTTCGACTGGAGTTGAGTGAAACCAAGTAGGAGAGTCAATCAAGGAAAGAAGGTGGAAGGTACTTCCTTGAGTTCCAATGAATAGTAATTCTCTGAGTGGCATGCTATATATATCACACCTCTACACCTTTGTGGAAGCTATTCTTTCTACCTAGAATACCTTTCCATTACCATTCCAGTAACCCTCTGCTGGGCTCCCATGGTGTTTTCTATTTCCTTCTACCACAGCACTTAGCATTGGCATTATCTACTTACAGTTGTCTCCTTCACAAATCACATTTCCATTCATTCAGTCAATCATGTATTCATTCATTTAACAAATACATACTGAGGACTTGACTCTGTACCAGAAATTCTTCTAGGTCTTGGGCATATGGGACAAGCAAAATAAACACCATCTCCTCCTTTGTGGACTCATGGGCCAACGGGAAAGATAGGTATTAAGTAGAGAAACACCAACGTGGGGATATAATTAGAAAGTTTTTTCAGGTCTCCTGCAAACTCCTGAAGGGAGTCAGAGGAATAGCATCTGGTCAGAGGGAAGAGCATGAGCAAAGGGGAGCAGTTTCACTTGGTCTATTCTGTCATTGCCATATTTAAAGGTTGTTCCATCTTTTTCAGTATAGTGGTGTTCTTCAGTACGTTTGAAGAAGACAAATATTGCAAATGCCGGCTTTTTGCAGTCACAAAGATGCCTGGTTATGGCGCTGCCTCTTGCAGACTCTGCTAACTATGGTAATTCCCTTTGATATCAGTGTCAGGGATACAGTTGTGACCTAATTCATTGCAGAATACTTGGGCAAGCTAGAGAGTATAATTTTTCTTTTGAGAATTATGTGGCATCATAACCAAACAATGAGAACTTGCCTCAGTAGAGAAATAACTGGATATGAGAGGGATAAAAAATTGGGGGAAAAAGAGATTTAAATTTGTTGATATGTGTGTGTAGGGGATGCACTAATCTTTCACATGTACAAAATATGCCAGCACAGAGGCAGCCTCTTTTTAAGAGAACCCAGAAACCAAATGATCCTTGAGAAAAAAGAAGGTGTTAACAAGGGCTTCATCATAGGAATTAGAAGATTTTATTTTATAATATAGTTTTCATTTATTAAGCATCTACTACGTACTGATCACCTTATATATCTCCACTCATTTAATGCCTATCACATCCCTGTGAATTAGAATGTTATCACTATGTGATAGGTAAGTTTGAATACAATTATGTTATTTGTCCAAGGTCACACAGTGAAGTGGTTTTGCCAGGGTCAAACCAAATTAGGCCTGATAGCAAAGTGTAGGCTTTTCAGAGATGACAGAAATATAGTCGTAGTACAGTGCTCAGCAAATGTCATGAATGACAGCACAAATAACATTTTTTATCGTGTTGGCGATGGGAGTAAAAATGATGAAATCATGGTTTTGATACAAGAATTTTAAGATGATATGTTAAGGGGAGAGGTTTCCATGTTCTGGCCTTTGTATCCATAAACTGCAATGAAGTGGAAGCTGCCAGGTCTACAGCTACTGGTTATTATTGAGGTATCACTGGGGGAAGAGCCCAACAGATAACTGTCCTTTTATCCATCCACCCAACCATTCAACCCCACCACCCATCCATCTATCCAGCCATTCATCCATCCACCCATCCATACACTCACCCATCTATCCACCCACTCATGCGTCCACCCATTCATTCACCTAGCCATTCATCTATCTGTCCATCCACCAACCCATATATCCAAACTCTTTAGCATTTTTCATATTTTTCTATTTCTTTTTCTTTATTCTAATCATTCCCTCTTTTTTTCAAGCATTATCCTCTTAAATGGTCTTCTTTTTTCAAACTTTCAAACTTTTTAATTAGCAGACTGAGGGTCCTAAAAGCACAGATATTATTGCATCACATTCCTGCTCAAAACCTTTAGTAATACCCCATTGCCCATAGGATTAAGATCTTGTACAACATGACCCTAGCCTACTTCTTCCCAGCTTAGTGCTCCATTACTACAGCTCACTTAGTTCCTGAACCTGGTCCATGCTTCCTTGTTTTTGTACCTTTGATCAAGCTGCATCTCTTCCTGATGATTCTGTTTTTTATTTTCTCCACATTCAGTCCTCTACTTTTTCTGGTGGGAATTCTATTCTGTTAGCTCTTCTCTAAACCCTTTAACAAGGAGTTATTCCTTCTCCCTTTGGAGTGTAAATTGTTTGGGGAGGCAGCTTAGTCTAGCATGGGCTCTGGAATCCAAGATTCTTGAGTTTAAGTCTTGACTCTGCTACGTACTATCTATGTGACATTGGGAAAGTTACATACCTGTCTGAGCTCAATTTCTGTACCCATAATGTGAAGGTGGAGGATATGTTAATATTTACCTTAAAAACATATCACAAGTATTAAGTAAAAAACATAAAAAAATGCATCATTGGTGCTCAGTAAATATTTGTGAATGGATAAATATAATCAGCCCCAAATTTTGCCAACATTCAGCATTATATATATTTTAAGTTTATCCATTTATTTTGAGAGAGAGAGAGAGAATGTGAGAGAGTACAGGAGGGGCAAAGAGAAAGGGAGACAGAAAGAATCCCAAGCAGGCTCTATACTGTTGGGATAAAGCTCAATGTAGGGCTTGAACTCATGAATTATGAGATCATGACCTAAGCCAAAATGAGGAGTCAACCAAATGAGCCACTCAGGCACCCCATCAGCATTATTTATTTTAAATGAAATAAATATTATTTTCATGAGGAAAATATTTTTTTTCAGACCAGCTAAGGCTATGGGTCTTGTCCAACTCCCAAATAGGAGACCATCACTTTCCCATAATCCCTGGCTCAAATACATACATATGCCATCAGCTTAACCCCAGAATGCCTCTGTTGGTTACTTCAGACTGAAAATGATGGCAAGTCTAAACTCTGGAGAACCTTCCTCTCCTATGGTGTATTGTTCTTTTTAAATAACACTGGGATATGTAGCCTCCTACTATGGCATAGAAATCTGGTCCAGGTTCATTCTTAAACTGTGTCTAGAGGTAAGAACATGCTACTGGAACAGGCAGGAACCTTGGAATACTTTGGTATGGCTTGGGAGTTGGCTTAGAGTAGGTACTGAGAGTAGACTTGGCTTGGAGTAGAGTAGAGTTGGTTAGAAGAATGGATAAATCAATGGCTAGATTGATAGTGGGCCGATGGATGGAGAGTAGATTGAGGCCAGTTGGATAGATGGGTGAATGGATGAAAGATGGATATATAGATGGACAATAAATGGACAGATGGACTGTGGTGGGTGAGTATGAATGAGACACTCTTGGGCTCATTAAAAAGTTGAGAAGCAGTACAATGGGATATGTGGTAGACTAAGAAGCAGAGACATGGGTGATAGGCCAACTTTTGTGGTTTCCCTACTATTATATGACCCAAGGCAAGTTATTTGAGGTTTCTGAGGATCCCTTTTCTTATACATAAAACAGTAGACTTAGACAAAATGATCTATATGGCCTCTTGTAAGATTATATTCTGAAGTTCTATGACTCTCTGAAGTAGAAAATAGATCAATATATGTATTTTTAAAGTGGTCTTAAAAACAGAAGTAGGTATACAAACATTTGGCTTTATAGTTTTCTCAAAGTAAAACACACACGGTTTCTGATTGTCAGTTCTGTGTATCTCTCACCATTCTGCCTTAGCTGTCCTGTGTCCCTCTCCACATCCTCATCGGCTTATGAGGATCATAACAATTCCTTGTTTGTTTTACCCTATAACTAGTAGGGTAGCTTGGTTTTAGTGGAAATAGACCAGACTTCAGAATCAGACAGATTTTTAGGATCAAATTCTGGATTCTCTATTTACTTGTGATATGGGATCATTTATTGTCTCAGGCCCCCTTGCCTGTCTGATGGTGTCACCAAATGCCTCATTGTGAGGATTAAAGAGAACGGCTATGGCAGGAAGGTAATAGGTCTTGATAACTCTGATAAATGGAAGTCTTTCCTTCCCCTCTGCTCTGTGCAGAGAAGCTACCAGTTGCCTCCTAGATGTTCCAGAAGCACTTGTTGAATCAAATGGATTTAAATTCCATCCAGCCTCTGGGTTTTCCTTGCTTTGTAGTGAATGCTTTCCATCTATCAATGGTAGAAAATGCAGATGTGAAACTTTGGGAAAGGTTTCCACATATTATAAATCTTGATATTTTGAGAGCATAGCTATAGTGAGCTCAGCCTTTTCTTTGTGCAGTCCAGCGTGAACGCAGCCCTGAGTATTGGGAGGCCTTCCGGCACCGTCCTCTCCATTGTCTGATAGGACATTTGGCTGGGTGTGGGGTGTGGGGGACACATGAAAATACCATGGCAGCCTGGGAGAGACCCCAGGCTCAGAATAAGTGATGTTTAATTCACACTTGAAGTGCTAGGAGGTAAAATGAGTAGCTAGCTGAGAGGCCACCTCCCCACCACCAATCTTTTTTCCATAGGCTGCTCACATGCTTCCCTCAGTTTCTACTGTCTTGGGCACTATTACCAGTGAACCTTGAGTTCCAGATGACCTGCTCCCAAATCAATTATCTGAGAGCTGGGCATGACTGTGTTATTTTTGTGACATCAAATATGCATGCTGCCTTGTTCTTCCTTCTCTTTCCCCTCAGGAAACACTTTGTTTCAGTGATCGGGCATATCTGACTGGTCTCTGGTGGTCCTGATGCTTCTGACGTCCAGCCCTGCATTTTATACATAAGCAACCAAGCCTCAGAGAATGGCCCAGGGTCACGCAGGGAGTTGGCAGCAGAGCTAGGGTTGCAATCCAGGGGTACTGATTCTATGTCATGACATCCCTCAGCACTCCACATCTTATGACTCTCTTCTCAAAGGGTTGGGGGCAGAAATGGAAACAAGCTGAAAGCTTCTCTCATCTGCCCAAAGTATCTCCTGTGAATCCCCTAGCAGCATTTAGAATTCTCACATCATGTCATTTCTTTCATTTAACACAGCATTTCCTAAAATACGCTCCATTGGTGCTCCCTAAAGCAAAAGGGGTCTGCGGCCAAAAGAGATCAGAAAACCTTGCAAAAATGTGTTCCTTTTTTTAGACTTGGAGTACATGGTAGCTAGTCAAAGCAGAGCCCTCCTTACTTAATAAACCCTATTTGACTTTGTTATTCCATTGTTTCTGAAATTGATTTGTCCACAGAACCATACTTTCCCTCCCGCTTTGCCCTTTAACTCCTGTAAATACCTCACAGAACCAGGTACATGGAATGCACTTTGGTAAATCATGACTTAGGACATTGAACACTCTCATTTGATATGTATGGTTTGCTTTAGAGAGATCATAATGATTGTGGAACTTCAGTTCCCAGAGCTCTTTCACACACATTATCCCGTTTGATTTACAACAGCCCCATCAGGGAAATAATGTATTGTCCTCAACAGAGAAACAGACTTAGATGATTGACAGGGCTGAAGATGGGAAAAGATATTGGTCTACAGGTTTCAGACAGCACATTTCATGTCCCCTGACTTTTCCAGGCCTCCACTTTACATTAAGCCAGCGTCCTTAATTCCCCTCTCTACTGGCCAGGCTCCTAGGCCTTGATTCAATGCTAGACTGTAATTTCCCATCCTACCTCATTTGACAATGAAGAAAAATGAGGCTCAGAGAGGGAAAGAGATACACCCACGGTCACACAGATAATCACAGATCTGGAAGCAGAGATCCACGTTCTGAGAAGCCAATCAAGGATGAGAGCCCTGAAGTGCACTAAGGATGAGAAAGTAAGCTTGGAAAGAAGTACAGAGCATGAAGAGAGAGAGGGGGAATTGAAAGGTCTAAAGGATGAAATTTGCAATGTTGCTTAGTACCAGGCCTGTGAAGAATAATGGCATTCATTGGAGCCACCAAGCCAGCTGTCCTGCTGCAGAATCTGGCTGCCACATGTAGATGGATCAAAGTAGAACACTTGGAAACTTGACAGAGTGACCTACACTTACATGGAGGTTCCACATTTGTCCAGCAACTTCATCATTTCAAAAGCACTTGAAAGCCTTGAATGAAGATAAAAGGTATCTGAACAACTAAAAGAGATCAATCAACTAATTGCTCATTTACTCAGTAATTGAATCAGTGGAAGAAAACACACCTACTCTACACAGGCCCCAGAAATCTTCTTGCAAGCAGAGCTAAGGCAAAATCTCCATCTTCCAGGAGCTAGAGCCAAGAATGGGAGAGGGGCAGGTAGGCAAATAGGTAGAACCTTGTGACAGAGGCTACACAAGAAAATGGAGTCACTCCAAAGCAGACAGGTCAGACTAGGCATTAGGAAGAGTCCTAAAACCTGTAATTTTTGAGTGGAGTTTTGAAGGATGAATAGCAGTTAGCCAGTTGATGAAGAAAATAAGTGAAGACACCATATAGCCTCTGTAAGAAAAATAAAACATAGAGGCATAAAATAGCAAGTAACCTAGATGTCTTTCCCAAGGGTGACACTGATAGATTAGGATTATGTTCCTCATGCAGACTGTAGGCAGATCCTCGCAGATCCCTGTGTGCATGAGAGGGAGAAGAACAAGAGAGCCCACTCTTAACTATCTATCTATCTATCTATCTATCTATCTATCTATCTATCTATCTATCTACCTACCTACCTACCTAACTACCTAACTACCTACCTACCTATCTAGAACTTTTCTATTCTCTTAGAAAATTTCAGTTATATAACACAGTGTTATCAAATGTAGTTACCATATTTTACATTAGATCCACAGACCTTATTCATCTTGGAGCTGAAAGTTTGCATCCTTGTACTAACGTCTTCCTGTTTCCCCCACCCCCGGCAACAACTTTTCTATTGTTTCTCTGTTTCAATGGATTTACCTTTTTTTCCCCCTTTAGACTCCACATGTAAATGATACCGTGCAATATTTATCTTCTCTGACTCATTTCACTTAGCATAATGCCTTCAAATTCCATCCATGTTATCACAAACAGCAAGATATTTTTTCTTATGGCTGAATAATATTCCATTATACCATTGTATCATCACACACACACACACACACACACACACACACAGAGGCCACATTTTCTTTGATGTGGCATTGATCTGCGGATGGACATTTATGTTGTTTTCATATCTTGGCTATTGTGAATAATGCTGCAGTGAACTTGGGAGTGCAGTCACCTCTTCCATATCCTGTTTTTGGCCAGCCACATGCAAAAAAATGAAACTGGACCCCTGTCTTTACTGTCCACTAAAATCAACTCAAATAGATAAAGATTTAAATATAAAACCTGAAACCAAAAAACTCCTAGAAGAAAGGATAAGGGGTAAGCTTGTTAATGTCTGCCTTGGCACTGACTTTTTAGGCTTGACACAAAAAGCAAAGGTAACAAAAGCAAAAGTAGACAATCCACCTTTAAGACCCATGTTTCGAAAAAGATAGGTCGCTTCCAAATGAGTAATCATGGAACTGCTGTGTGCTGTTTTTTCAATGTGGAAAGCTTATGGCTGCAAGTTGAGACTCAATGGACTTCTCCTGTCTGCATCTTGTAAGGAATCTGGGGGATTGACTTGTTTGGGGGTGCTCAGAAGTATCAAGGGACTGGTGTATTCCATTCTTCACTTCTTGTTACCTCAAGAGGAACCTTGGCCACAGTCTAATGGAGGGGACCAGCAGGGTGCCTATGCTGAGAAAATCCTTTGAGGTCTTTTCTTTCTGTGTAGCATATACTATAGGAAATGGCCAGACTGACTTCATTCTGGGACCAAATTAATTTGATGCTTGAAAGCCCTTTAAAAAAAAAAAAAAAGTAGAGATATAGAACGTTACAGGAAGGTCTTAGATTTTTTTAAAAGTAGTTTATTGTCAAATTGGTTTCCATATAACACCCAGTGCTCTTCCCCACAAGTGCCCTCCTCCATTACCACCATTTCTTTTCCCTCACCCCCTCCCCCTTCAACCCTCCGTTCATTTTCAGTATTCAATAGTCTTTCAGGTTTTGCATCCTTCTCTCTCCTCAACTCTCTTTCCCTTTTCCCCTCCCCATGGTCCTCCATTAGGTTTCTCCTGTTGTTCTGTTAGACCTATGAGTGCACACATATGGTATCTGTCCTTCTCCACCTGACTTATTTCGCTTAGCATGACACCCTCGAGGTCCATCCACTTTGCTACAAATGGCCAGATTTCATTCTTTCTCATTGCCATGTAATACTCCATTGTATATATATTGTATATATATTCTTCTTGATCCATTCATCAGGTGATGGACATTTAGGCTCTTTCCATGTTTTGGCTATTGTTGACAGTGCTGCTATGAACATTGGGGTCCATGTGCCCCTCTGCATCAGCACTTCTGTATCCTTTTGGTAAGTCCCTAGCAGTGCTATTGCTGGGTCATAGGGGAATTCTATGGATAGTTTTTTGAGGAACCTCCACACTGTTTTCCAGAGCAGCTGCACCAGTGTACATTCTCACCAACAGTGTAGGAGGATGCCCATCCACACCCTCACCAGCATCTATAGTCTCTTGATTTGTTCATTTTAACCACTCTGACTGGCGTAAGATGGTATCTCAGTGTGGTTTTGATTTGTATTTCCCTGATGATGAGTGATGTTGAGCATCATTTCATGTGCCTCTAGGCCATCCGTATGTCGTCTTTGGAGAAGTGTCTGTTTATTTCTTCTACCCATTTCTTCACTGGGTTATTTGTTTTTTGGGTGTGGCGTTTGGTGTGTTCCTTGTAGATTTTGGATACTAGCCCTTTATCTGATATGTCATTTGCAACTATCTTTTCCCATTCTGTTGGTTGCCTATTAGTTTCCTTGATTGTTTCCTTTGCAGTGCAGAAGCTTTTTATCTTGATGAGGTCCCAGGAGTTCAGTTTTGCTTTCATTTCTCTTGCCTTTGGGGATGTGTTGAGTAGGAAGTTGCTGCGGTTGAGGTCAAGGAGGTTGTTTCCTACTTTCTCCTCGAGGGTTTTGATGGTTTCCTTTCTCACATTCAGGTTCCTTCAGCCATTTTGAGTTTATTTTTGTGTATGGTATAAGAAAGTGGTCTAGTTTCATTCTTCTGCATGTTGCTGTCCAGTTCTCCCAGCACCACCTGCTAAAGAGGCAGTCTTTTTTTCATCGGATACTCTTTCCTGCTTTGTCAAAAATTAATTGGCCGTACATTTGCGGGCCCTGTTCTAGGTTCTCTATTCTATCCCACTGGTCTATGTGTCTCTTTTTGTGCCAATACCCTACTGTCTTGATGATGACAGCTTTGTAGTAGAGGCTAAAGTCTGGGATTGTGATGCCTCCCGTTTTGGTTTTCTTGTTTAATATTACTTTGGCTATTCGGGGTCTTTTGTGGTTCCATATGAATTTGAGGATAGCTTGTTCTAGCTTTGAAAAGAACGCTGGTGCAATTTTGATGGGGATTGCATTGAATATGTAGGTTGCTTTCGGTAGTTACGACATTTTCACAATGTTTATTCTTCCGGTCCATGAGCATGGAATGTTCTTCCATTTCTTAGTGTCTTCTTCAATCTCTTTCATAAGTTTTCTATAGTTTTCATCATACAGGTCTTTTACATCCTTGGTTAGGTTTACTCCTAGGTATTCTATGATTTTTTTTAGCAATTGTTAAAGGGATCAGTTTCTTGATTTCTCTTTCCGCTGCTTCATTTTTGGTGTATAGGAATGCAACTGATTTCTGTACGTTGATTTTGTGCCTTGCAACTTTACTGAATTCATTGATCAGTTTTAGAAGGCTTCTGGTAGAGTCTATCGGGTTTTCCATGTGGAGTATCATGTCATCTGCGAAAAGTGAAAGTTTGACTTCTTCTTTGCCAATTCTGATGCCTTTTATTTCCTTTTGTTGTCTGATTGCTGATGCTAGGCCTTCCAGCACTAGAAGGGGAGCAGCAAGAGCACTCCAAACCCAGTAGAAGAAAAGAAATAATAAAGATCAGGGAAGAAATAAACAATATACAATCCAAAAAAACAGTCAAGCAGATCAATGAAACCAAGAGTTGGTTCTTTGAAAAAATAAACAAAATTGATAAACCTCTAGCCAGGCTCCTTAGAAAGAAAAGAGAGAGCACCCAGATAGACAAAATCACAACCAATCCCTTAGAAATACTAGCAATCATTAGAGATTACTATGAAAAATTATATGCCAACAAACTAGACAACCTAGAAGAAATGGACAAATTTCTAAATGCACATGCACTACCAAAATTCAAATGGGAAGAGACAGAAAGCATGAATAGACTGATAACTAATGAAGAAATCAAATCTGTTATCAATAATCTCCCAATGAATAAGAGCCCAGGGCCAGATGGCTTCCCAGGGAAATTACACCAGACATTTAAAGCAGAGCTCACACCCATTCTTCTCAAACCATTCCAAAAAATAGAAATAGAAGGAAAACTTCCAAACTCATTCTACGAAGCCAGCATCACCTTGATACCCAAACCAGACAAAGACCCAGCAAAAAAAGAGAACTACAGACCAATATCCTTAATGAATACAGATGCAAAAATACTCAACAAGATACTAGAAAATCGAATTCAACAACATATAAAAAGAATTATCCATCATGATCAAGTGGGATTCATTCCTCGGTTACAGGGCTGGTTCAATATTCACAAATCCATCAATATGATCCATCACATTAACAAAAGAAAGGATAAAAACTATACGATCCTGTTGATAGATGGAGAAAAAGCATTTGACAAATTACAGCACCATTTCCTAATAAAAACCCTTGAGAAAGTCGGAACAGAAGAAACTTACCTAAACATTATAAGAGCAGTCTATGAAAAACCCACAGCTAATATCATCCTCAATGGGGAAAAACTGAGAGCTTTTCCTCTGAGATCAGGAACACGACAGGGGTGTCTACTCTCACCACTGTTGTTTAACGTAGGTCTTAGATAATTGAGTTTAGCATTTTGTGAGCACTTCTGATGCCTCTGGCTCCTCCACGGTGTTGGCCTATCCCCTTCTCCTTCCTTATGGGATTTATTATACAAATTTTAGATTGTTTACTGGCCTCCCTTATGGCTTGGGTTAGTAGTGCTAATATAAGCCATATTTACCTTTCTGTATTCCTTCACTTCTAAAGTGTTCCCATCTATACAGTGGGATGGATGCACCAGATTCATGTGTCTTATGGGCATCAGTAGAAAAGAACGTAGTTAAAGTCCTATGAAAAGTGTGAAAGCATACACTTATCATTGCTATTTTATTGCTAACTTTATCATTTGTATGCTATTCATCAAAACTTCTTTAAAAAATGAAAGGAACTTATGTAAACCGGGAATTGAATAAGCCCAGGATTAAATATGGTGAATTTCAAATGGGAATAAAATGTGTATGTTTTTAACACTGAGCTAATGAAAACACAAAGAAATAAGTAAAGCCTACTGAACACAATTAACTCATGCCTAATAGTATTGAATCTTTTATTGTTTAAGATTGTTGAATTTACTACCAAGTGCACCTTGATTAAAATAATATTTCACTCAATCCAAGTCCATAATAAAATACCTCGATCTATACTATTTATAATTTTTATCTTTTTATCACATAAACAAATCAGAAAAATGAGAAAACTAGGTCTTGAATCCCCCTTGATTCAGATAGGGGAGGAGCAGGAGGAGGAGAAGGAGGAGGAGGAAGAGGAGTAGTTATAGTAGTAGTAGTGATACTAGTAGTCATGGTTGTAGTAATGGACAATGACCTTTAACCTAGATCCAGAGCCATTGTTACTATATTTTCTGCCTTATATAATAGCAGTGATCATATTCTTACTACTGCTTAGCATGTGATGGGCATATTGCTAATTCTAGGGGAATGATATTACTTAACTTTTCAAATGCACTCCTATGAGGAAGGTGTCATTATTACCCCTGTGTTATAGATAGGGAAAATAAGATTCAGAGAGGTGAAGATTCTTGCCTAAGTACACAGAGTTTAAGAAGTGGTGGTTGGCATCTTACTCCACAGTATACAGTTAATTTTTTAATGTTTATTTTATTTTTTGAGAGAGAGACACAGAGCACAAGCAGAGGAGAGGCAAAGAGAGTGAAACAATCAATCTGAAGGAGGCTTCAGGTTCTGAGTGTTCAGCACAGAGCCTGATGTGGGGCATAAACTCATGAACCCTGAGACCATGACCTGAGCCAAAGTCAGATGCTTAACTGACTGAGTCATTCAGGTGTTCCCACAGTGTATGGTCTTAAACTATTATGCTAGATTGCTTCCTTGTATAAAATATGAAAAGATCCCAAGGAGAAATCAAGCATCCAATATTTAATCATTTATCTGGTGGTTTTTAATATCTAGCTCTTTGCCTATAATTAATCAAAAATATGCAAATTGAAAAGAGTAGATATCCCAATATTATTCAGGTAGACATGTGTCCTGTCGAAGCATAGTCATGTAGATGCAGGTAGCTTATCACTTCTCTAACACAATACAGCCTCAAACTCAGCACTGGAATACAGCCCATATAGGAAGTGATGGCAATCATGATGGCTTGACTTTTTAAACCATATTTAAGAAAGTAAGAGTGAAGATAACATATTGCAGAAAGATTTTTTTTAAGGTAGGTTTTTAGAGTGTAGGTGCTTAATTGCAATCCCCGTGCTATAGGGCTATACGATGATGCCACATAAACACACAAATATATACGTGTGTGTGTGTTTATACATGCACACTCACAGTCTATATACTTATGTATAGCGGCAGAAACTGAAATGTTGAATCGACAAGTTACTATGAAAACCTAGATGTTTATACTACATATTTTAAAATAGTCTATTGCATTTCTACCATTCAAATAATGCTCATGACACTGCCTTGCACCAAAGTCATGTGTGTATGTGTATGCACTTGGCTTCATGTAGTAGAGTGGGAATAGAATGAATTTTGACAGACCTGAGCACAAACCCTGGCCCTGCCCCTTACCAGCTGTGTCACCTTGGATAGGGTTCCCCCCCCACCATGGAGATCCTATAAATATGACTTACTAATGATAGTTTTGGAGGGACTGCTTGTCCTGTATGAAGGCCCCAATTTCCATAGAGAAAGAAGCTTCTAGTCTATCTTCAGGAAAGGAAAACTAGGAGCAGAAAACTCCTGCTTTATCTCTACTCACCCCTTTGAGCCTCTGAAAGGATCAGGAGTGCCTTACCTGCTTACTGAGTGTGGGTGAAGGAACTGTCCTGGAGCATTCACCCTTGTTTGGGAGTTTACTTTTGTATCTGCTTGCTTAAAGGACACACTTGTGCTTCATGTGCCTTTGTGCAGAAAGTTCTTCTGCAAGAGAATTAGGCAAAGGGAAAGTCACAGGAAGTTTGATTCTGGTCACATGCTGGTATTGTCTCTAATCCAGCTCCATCAGCAATGAAGTTGAAAGTTTGATCTCTCCATCTGGTTCCTGTATGGCTCTCTCAACTGGACTCGGAGGTGTGGAAGGGGTTGGTCATGACCTGCTAATACTCCAGTGCTACACAGGGCTGGTGTGATGGCTAAAATGGATATTAAGAATCTGGCACAGGGTGTGGTATGTAGTAAATGTTTGGTGACTGTCAGATGCCTCCGCCCATGAATGACTGCAAACTGAACATGGCCCAGCCTGTGTCTTACAAATGGCTCTCTCCCTTGTCTCCCCCAGTTCAGACATGAACTTTATGGCTTCTGAAGAGCCAGAAGAGACTTAATGAATTAGTCAAGTTCCTTCATTTTCAAGATAGGAAATTTGAGGACCAGAGACGCTAAATGCCTTGCCTGAGATTACACAACTAGTAAGGGCACACCTGGGTCCTGTCACTCAACACTGCATGATTTCATAAAACAAAGGGGAACAATATCTTCTATAGAGGGTAAATTACAAGGCTGCCTAAAACCTGAGAGCTTTGTCAATGTAGAATATTTCCATTTTGATAGAAGAACAAGAGAGCTCCCAAAATACTTTCTTTTGACCTACTTAGCTATTATTCACCTCCCTTCCTCCCCCACTCCTATCACCAGTTGCTTCTGCTTGGAAAATTCAGTTATAGTTTATCAGTCTATCTGTGATTTGGTTTTCAAAGATGTTCTCAGGTACAGTAGGGACATAAGAAAACATGCTCACAGGAAGACTGAGAGATAATGAGACCATACGATACCTGTACCTTACCTCTCTGAATGTCTTGACATAGCCTAGTCCATTTGATGAGGCAATGAGTCCAGTAGAAGAATGATAGAAATTTTTTCCATTCTTATGGAGTCTTTTCTGAATGGGCCTAAATGATGTCATGGCAATTACTTGCCCTTATGGTTACCAGTCAGAGGCCAGTTCTAGGGAGAGATGATGGTCATGTTGAGTATACAATTCTTCTTGCCTTGGGTGAATTGTGTTATAAATTCATCATCTCAAACACCTTCAGAATATCTCAGAAAAATAGGACAAAGGCAGACATTGCTATTCTCATTTTATATATAGGAAAGCAGAATGAAGAGAAATCAAGATTTCAAGACATACTTGTTTCTGCCATTTACTGCACTTGCTGTTCTCTTTTTCTTTGAATATTATTTCCCCACTTGATTTTCCTGGAAAATTTCTATTCATTCTCCAAAACCAGCTTCTTGATGTAACGTGGCTTCCTTCTTGGTGCTCTCACCACAATTTATGTGTTATATTTGGTATAATATTTAAGTTATTTTTTATAATTAATCATTTGTATGTCTCTGTGTTTCAGAAATGCATTGGCTTTTCATAATGATCACAAAAATCCTATCATCCCCATTTTATGGACATGAACATCAGAGAGGTTACATGCAAGATCATCTGGCTAGTATGTGATAGGACCAATTTTTAAACCCAGAGAGGTCAGCCTCCAGAGTGCATTCTCTTTACCATGGTATGAAAATGCCTTCTTTATAACAAATTACCCCAATGTGAGAATGCATTTTACCTTTAGCTAATTACTAATACCAGTAATTCAGTACTAAATTCCATTTAAAGAACAGTTTATGATTTACAAAGCACTTTTCTATATGCATTATCTCATTCAACCCATATAACAAAGCTGCAAAGTAGGGATTGCTCCACAGTTTAAAAGTTTCTTGCTTTACAGTTGAGGGATGGAGTCTCAAAGAAGAGACTAAAGCCATCTGAAAGCAGTTTTGCAACAGTTACCAATGTGCAGGAAATTAAAACCCACATCTCCTAACTCCAAATCCCATTGCCATATAGGAACAATTAATTCAGGTGCACGGTTGGTTTAACATGAAATAGTGGCAGAATCTCCAAATAAGTGCATAGTACTTAGGAACCAAGACATTCTCTTTGTTTCCAAATGTCATCAGACTTTTCTTCCTTTGGTCATGGTATGGTATAGTGAACAGTGGTGTGGGATAGAGTCAAGTAAAAGAATCCAAGACCTCAGAATGTGATCAAGAACGGCTGTTTGTTTTCTATGTATGGATTATAGCTCTGCATGACTCAGCTTGGTGTTAGGGTGGCCCTTTTCAGTCCTTTTATTTTTATTCCAACATATGCAAGACTCACACCTTTGGGAGGATTGAGTGATATGTTCTAACTTTAACTTGATCTTTTTGTCTTTTGCTCAAGAGAGCAAGGAAAGGAGTGAAAAGGATATTATTAGGAGAAGTTGTTGGATCTTTTATTAATCTTGGAATACTATATATTTATTTACTTTTTTTGTGCCATGTTGGTATCTTGGAACAAACTTCTGACACATCTCACAACTCATCGGGACCTACCTTGTCATGGTAGCAGTAATAGAGAACAGAATGTAACTACAGCAGGGATCGATGCTGACGGAGCTCAGAGTTGGCTGGGCAGACAGACATGGCCTACTGACTATCATTCACGACAGGAAGTCCTATACTGCGAATCCTTGTTTTGGCAGTGCAAAGAAGGAGTGAAGGGGTGTTTTCTGATTGGGAAAAACAAGTAAATTTTGGTTGAAACTGAATCTTTGCATTGAGATTTTTGGGATGAGTGATGTTTTCATAGGCAGTGAGGGAAATTGAGAACGAAGATGGAGGTAACAATGAACATCATGATATTTTCTGTGTGGCCTGAGGAATGTTAATTAGCCCCCTTATAACCAGAATAGACATTTTGAAAGAAGAAGGGAGGAAATGAGGTGTGAAAAGAAAGTAGCGCTTGAATGCCATTCTGTGGTGTTTGGATGTGATCCTATAGATACTGGGTAACCATTAAAGTTTTGGAGCAGGGGCATGACATGATCTAGCTCAGGTTTTTGGAAGATTACTCTGACAGCCCTGATCTTATATCAGTTATCATAACCTGAGAAAGAACCTTGCAGTTCAAAGTAGGGAACTAGAAGTGCTGGTTGATGAGCTGAAAAAAAAAAAAATCAAAGATCCCATTTTCCTACTTGTGTCAAGTCAAATAAATGGAGCCAGATAAACGTGGAAAAAAATTGAGATAGTAGCAAAATTGCCTGGAAGCAGAATGTTTTTCAAAGTCCCTAATGAGGTGTCAGTGAACCTAACGAGATGAAACTCCCTACCCTACACCTAGTTTTTCACGCTGTCCTTTTCATTCAGTCATAATTAAGTTGTGAAATTGGAATTATATCCTATCATTAAAGACGGAGGCCAGCTCTGCCTGGCTTTTGCTTCTCTGAAGAAGGTAACTCTGAAAAGCACCCTGTTCCATTGCTTCTTCTCCCACTGACGCTTCCCCTGATATGGCTGCGGGCAATGGCATCATCATTTTAGATTTTGATTAAGAAGGGCCACGTGACTCTTCTTCATTGATTTTAGTATTGAATTCCATCATTCTTAGTTAGGAATTATTAGCCCGCTGAAGTTGAAAGGAAAATGTCAGTTTTTTCATGTCATTGGCTTGTTAGTGGAAGGGAAGGGTGTGCAAGGGGAGAGAAGCATCCACAGTGGGCCAGATACTGGATGGGGTTCTCTAAATATGTTGGTAAACCTTTGACCCTTTCTGGGTGCTACCATGAGAGTGAATCCTTATTCCTAGTGTACAGCTGTGGAAACTGAGGCTCACAGGGGTTGTAGGCCTTATATAAGGTCTCCTAGGCTTATTCTAAAGCCATGTCTTTTTTTCTCTACTGTTGTAAAGATGGTGACTACATTTGTACAAAATAAGGTTCACTGAGAGAAGGCTGAGATACATCAGCCACCACCGAGTGTCTTATGGTACCCCATACACTTTGCTAAGAGTCTTTGAGGTGCAATGTTCATTTCTATAAAAATGCTGTGAAGGGGGTATTGCAGCTTCTTTTTACAAACAAGCTAACTGTGGTTGAGAGAATCCAAGTGACTTGCCCCATATCACACAGTTAAGAGGTACAGATTACACCTGATTACACTGCCATTAAAGCTGGGATCTCCATAGTCTCGAAGGATGAGGCCAGCAGGGGACATTTGCAGGACTGGAGAGAGCTAGCAATATGAGAGAGAAAGAGATGTGTAAGGTAGGCCCATTTTGTGTGAACCCCTACTATTCTAGAATATAGGGGTAGTATGGGGGGATGGGGCTGAGGAAAAAGAACTAGAGGCTGGCTCTGCACAAGAGGCAGTAGCTCTGTGCAGCGTTGGCCTGGGGTCCCAGAGGAGCTTGTACTAGAGCTAACTTACTAAATAAATACAAACCTCATACCCTGTTCCCTGCAGGGCTGTTTGCATAAACTTACTGAGCAGAGTCATAAAGCAATGACTGGAAAGGTGGCTGCAACAGGAAGAGCATTGCTTTGGGTGTTTCTTGTCCTATCGTTGTGTCAGTCTCCTCCCCATGGGGCAGTTTCAGTCCCACCTTTGCTCCAGCTTGCCTGGGAGTGACTGCTTCCCTTCTCCTACAGCAGCCCTAGCAAGGACTCAGGCCTCCAGGTTGAGACCCATTATCTCTGCTCTGTCCATCCTGGCTAGCCCTGTATAGAAATGCAAATGCAGGTCCCTGATCTGCTATTTAAAACGTTAGGGGCCAGAGGTGTGTCAGAAATTTAGAATGTCTCAGATCTGGAAAAGCCAATATGATATGTATAATACAGGTTATGTAACACCCCCTGCCAGGCTTGAGGCAGCACCCATAATCAAACACATTAATATTTCAGCAGTAAAATGTATAATAAATAAAGTGAATAAACACTATAAGCAGTGATCTGTCAGTTCAGGTCAATTTGTACCACTGAATTAATTCAGATCAGCTTAGATTTCCTTCCAGTGAGTTACACACACAGAGAGAGAGAGAGAGAGAGAGAGAGAGAGAGAGAGAGAGAGAGAGAGAGAGAGAGAGTTTGGTTTTCAGAGCTTTTTTGATTTTAAAATTCAAATAAGAGATTCCAGATAAATATTTGTTCGATGCCTACTACAGCTAAAATAGTAGCTCACACGATTGGGTGCCTATTATGTACTAGTGCTGTACTGAGCAGTTTATAAACTTTTACTGCACAAAAGCCTCCAAGCCTATGATGAATATAGTGTTATTATCTGCATTTTGCAGTGTAGAGTTGTCCTGTGCAATCGGTAGCTGCTAGTCACGTATGGCTCTTTATATCTCAATTAATTAAATTAAGTTAAACTAATTTAAATAAAACAGAATAAAATAATTCAGTTCCTTGGTTGTCCTATTGGGAGCTTGATAACCACACATGGCTAATGGCTATGTACTGTGTATTATGTATAATTGGCTAGCTATATATATGTGCCTAGGCCTACCATATTGAACATTTCCATCAGAGCAGAAAGTTCTCCTGGACAAAGTTGTCTACATTGTGTACTGTAGTGGTTATGAGCATGGATTCTGAAGCTGTTTTGCCCAATATCACCATTTCCCAGAGATGGATGTGGCCGAGATTCTTTACCTCTTGGCACATCAGTTTTCTCATCAATAAGTAAAAAGTGGATAAAAATAGTGCCTACTTACTATTTGCTGTGTGAATTAAGTGAGTTAATACATTTAAAGCATTCAGAGCAGTAGCTGGTACATGGTCATTTCCAAATAAGTATTACCCATTATGATTATCATTAAAGATAGAGAAGTCGAAACACAGAAAGATTTTAATCTCTGCCTCCTAAGTCCTTGTGTTCAAGATGAATGTGCTACAGCCTCTCCAGACCGTCTCTTCCATCTCTGCTCCTGCATTGCTGAAGGAGAGAATGAATGAATGAGTGAATGAATGAGAGCGCATGAGGGCGGTGACCTGGAAGCCTATGTGATAGCTTGGTCTCAAGGGTCCGGCCCAGACCTAGAGACCCAGAATGAATCATAGTTATCCTTTATTTTTTTAAATCAGCTATAACTAGGCTATTGTAAGGCATTGAACTTGCTGTCAAGGCGATATATCTGAGATAATATGTTGATGCTTCATCGATTTTGTTTGACAACGGTCGAAACAGAAATGGAGTGGAGCTGCTGCCTGGAAGTCACCCAGTGAGGCATTGGGTTACTCTGGAGAGAATCACAGTCCAGACGTGGCTGGATACACCTCACATCTAACAGAGACAAGGGTGGTCATGTTCGTGACCTCCAGGCATGGAGTCAAACGGGATGGGGTTCAGTTTCAGTCCTGAATCTAACCTGGGCAGCCATGTTCTATCGCTTGGGCTTTTGGAGCCTCAGTTTATCATTTGCAACATGGGGTAATTATTCTGATTCTGTATTCTTCACATACTGTCATGAAGACCAAGTGCAAAGTAGATTAAAACACTCTTAATTAGAAAGTACTGAGCACACAAGTTACTTGTACAGGCAGTGCTTTTGTTTGTGTAGGAAAGAAAGCCTCTGAGCTTTGGGAGAGGCAAATAGAAATATCTGATAGTAGCCTGACATTGTCTATTAAATGTTGGTTATTATTTTTGTCTTAATGGCAAAAAGGAAAATTGTAACACACATGTTATTCATAGCAATCGATAGATAAGCAGACCACCTTGAAGGAGCCAGTGAGTCTGCTGGTGTTGGTACTGGTCTTTTGGGATTTCCTGAAAAGAAGGCTTCACAGCCTACCACAGTAGGTGCTTTCCTTTACATGGTCTTTCGTCTTCTTTATAAGTTTTGAATCTTATATTATGAATTTTCCATTAGTCAGAATTGTCCTCTTTTTTTAAAAATAGTTTATTGTCAAATTGGTTTCCATACAACACCCAGTGCTCTTCCCCACAAGTGCTTTCCTCCATCACCACCACCTCCTTCTCCCCTCTCCCCCTTCCCCTTCAACCCTCAGTTCCTTTTTAGTATTCAATAGTCTCTCAGGTTTTGCGTCCCTCTCTCTCCCCAACTCTCTTTCCCTCTTCCCCTCCCTCTGGTCCTCCATTAGGTTTCTCCTGTTGTCTTGTTAGACCTATGAGTGCAAACATATGGTATCTGTCCTTCTCTGCCTGATTTAATTCACTTAGAACTGTTCTCTTTTAAGCTTCCAGTTTTTCTTTTATCAAATAGTGAGTTATGTTGTCATCCCCTCCCACAAGCCAGAAAGCTCAGGATTATTTTAATGCCCATTTACAGTTGTCACGTTCTTTCTTTATGCATTTTTAGAATTAAAAGTTGAATTATAGAATGAGAGAACAGGTGGAAAGAGTAAAGACTGAAGTGTAGCCTGTTTAAGGTTGAAAATCTCAGAAGAGCAAGAAGAATGCTCAGGGATTGAGAGTCAATCAGTGGCAGAACCAGGACTAGAATTGCTATCTCTGACTCACAGCCCATTCATCAGGCAAGTTCTAACCAAACGTCATGTAGTGAGCATTGAAGCAGATCTAGCGAGTTAGATGAGTCTAATGGATATTGGAAAAGCTTGATGTAGCCGTCACACCATAGGGATGACCTTGCTAATGGCACCTAAAATACTTGAGGCCTGTGACAGCTGTATCAGTTGGGAATATGTGTAGCACCAATCATAACTCCCAAATAATAATGGCTGAAATGAATAGAATTTTATATTTCTCAATTAGAAATAAACTTGGATATAGGCAGTTGTTATCATTGGTTCATTTGTTCAAAGATACGCCCAAGGGTTTAGAATCTATCTTTTTACCTCTTGTTCACAAGGTGGTTGCCTCAGTACCAGGCATCATATTACTGTCTTGGAAGGAAGAAGAAAGAAAAGCTAAAACTTTCCCAGAATTCATTCTGCAGATTTCCACTTCCATTTAATTGTTTAGAGCTGTGTCACCTGCCCACTTCTGACTTCAAGAAAGTTTGGGAGGCTGAAATATACCTTTCTTGCCATTATCATTGGGATTATATATATATATATTATATATATAATGTATATATATTATATATATAGGCAGGGATTAAATATATATATAAATAAATTTATTCTTTTACCTAACAATCAGGACATGGACATAAATCAATTACAATCCCTGCCAACCATGAACAACTGGCATAGTTGTAACAAAACAGACAGACCAAATATTACCCTTGCCTATTGTAGTTGCGACCAGGGAGAATGTTAAAAATGGGTGTTCAGTAAGTCTCAATGGTATGTGGTTCTGTGCCATGTTCTACATCAACAAAGGACTATATTTTAGACTTGAAGGCTTTATGATATCTCTTAGAATTACTCAACTCTGCCATCATTATGTGCAAGCAGCCATAGACAATACATAAATGAATAGGTATGGCTGTGTTTCAATAAAAGTTTATTGACAGAAACAGGCAAGAGGCCAGACTTTGCCTGTGGGTTGTACTTGGTTGGCCCCTGTACTGCATCCACTTTCACATTAGGGATATCCTTACAATGAGACTGGAATGCTAGACCTTGGTTACCTCTTGTTATCTCTCTCTGATTGGTTTCCAAATGGGTATTGCCGACATTTTTCATTCTGAACTAGATAATCTTCCTTCCTGCCCTAAAGGATGGAAGCCATTGTTTTTCTCCTTCAGGCTCAACATATCATTGCCACATACCTGCTATGAATACTGACATGGAAATAGAATCTATGTCTTTCAGGTTGGGGAGCACCTTCCTGTATTACCAAAATGTCATCTTGAATGACCATAATGCTTGGGAGATTCAATAAAATAATGATTATGAAAGTGCTTTGTCAGCTCCAAAGCAGTATATGAAAACTCTTGCTTAGAACAGCCTTCTTATCTATTGATGCTCCCCCATGCTTCAAGGACCTTCTATACTTTCCAAGGACTGTTCAAATTTCCTGGCATCACATCTGCCCCTATTTGAGCACAGCTTATCTTCCCTCCAGCAGCACAGTCTGCTTAGGGAGTGCATTAATTACCATGATAGGGTCATTGAAGTGAGCTCTTCATTTACAAGAACCCCCCAGGGATTCCTGTACACAACCATGTACCCACACTCATACACTCTCATTAGACTGAAGTTTTTGCTGTTTGTGCTCAGCTTCTGGCAACAGATACTTTATGATGGCAGAGTGGATGATGCAGAGAAAAGCTAGGACTTATGAAGAGTCAGATAATTGCTAAAGGCAGATTATGCAGCTCTGATATTAGTCATAGCTCAGCTCATCATGTGGAGGAGTTTGGAAGGCACATCATTCACCTGGGCAGTACAAACACAGGGTTGCCCAAACCAGATTCCTCTGCTTTATTCCTAACTTGTCCCTTTCCCACATACTTTTCAACCAATCAACAACTTGGTCCCTTTTTAACAGACTCCTACCCATCCCCTCTTTTTGCTCAGTTTTTCTCATTCTTCACTCTTGGTTAGGGCATCAGTCCTTCCAGGAAGCATTTCTTGACTTCTTACACCTGTTTGGGGCACCCCTCCTCTGAGCCAGGATCGTATCTCCCTGTAGCACTCATCCTCCTGTACTGTAACTGCATGTTTGTCTGTTTCTCCCAGTGGGCTGTGGGTCTGTGAGGATAGGGTACGTGGGTGTTACTTGCCTTTAATGCCTGGAGTGGGGACTGGTACTTAACTGGAAGTCAGTCACCATTTCATCCATTCTTTCCAGGGCTATATCTCATAGAAATGGCTTCTCCCTTACTTTTAAGAATTTAAGGAGAAGAGTAGCCCATAACCTTCCAGAGGCTTTTATTCTCTGTTTAGGGCATCAAATTTAGATCATGCCACCCATTTGGAGAGATTGTGGTGGACTGAGAGCATGTGCATGGTGTTTCTTCTATCTGGTTGGCAGGGACATTGTTAGAAAAATAATTCATTCCATTCACTCATTCAGCAAACAATCATTAAGATTCTACTCTGTCCTGGGCACTGCCTTAGAAACTGTGGATTCCATGAATAATGACATAGAAATAAATTATCATCCATATTTGGATCTGCTTATATTTGCCAAACATATTTGTTAGGAACATATTAAAAGTTCCACTTAATTTTCATCATATGCCTATGAGATACCTACTCTTATCTCTATTTTACAGAAGAGAAAATAGCCTCTGAAAGGTTTGGGATTACATAGTAGGGACTTGGAAGAGGATAAAACGCACCTCTGTTTTCAAGGAATTCAATGTCTATTGGGGACATGTCCACTGATGCATTCATTCATTCACTCTTACAAAAAAAGTATTTATTGAGTGTCTGGTTTGTGTTCAGTACTGTTATAGATTCTTGGGATACAGCCATGAACAAGACAGACAAGAGCCTTACTCTTAAGGAATTTTTATTCAGAGAGGATGTAGGCAAAAAATATGTGAACACATATGTGAGGAAGACTCTGGGCCATGTAAAAGAGTGCCTGCAGAGTGTGTGGACATTCCGTTTGGAGAGTTGAGGGAGATAATGCTTGAGTTGAGATCTATCTACACGTGATAAGTGATGTGAGGATCTGAGGAAAGTGCTGGACAAAGGAGACAGAGTGTACCAAAACATTGTGGCTTCAAGATAGGCAGAGGTTGCAAGTGGCATGAGCAGATCAGGGGGTGGGATAGGTCCATATTTGTGTAAAACCTAGTAGGTTTATAAGGCCTTGGGATTTATGTCAAGTGCAGTGGGACACTACTGCAGCATTTTAAGCCATCAAGGACTTCACCTAGCCTCCTAAAAACCTTTGACTGCTTTGTGGTGACAGGATTATAGTTAGGTCAAAAGGGGAAGCATGGAGAGTAGTTAGGAGGGAGGGACAAAGGAGGGGCTGGAGAAAGGCAAAAAGATGGGGAGGGAAAAAGATTGGAGAGGGTAGGAGAAGGTGGGGGGGCGGGGAGGGGAGACTGAAGGAATGGTGGAGCTTGGATTCGGGAAACCACAGTAGAAATGGAGAGAAGTGAATAGATCCAAGATGGTACCAGAAAAATAGCATTTAGTGAGACAAGGGCAGGCACTGAGGTAAGGAGCAGGGCTTTCTGGGGTATACAGGAAAGCATGGAGAAACCTTTACTCATTCTCTGATCCAGGCTTTCCTAAACTGTGTTCCAAGAAAATGCCATGTCCTGTGGGGTGTTAAAAGTTGTTTTGAGATAAAAGATCAGATTCCTTCATTATCAAAGGGGAGAACAAGAGTCTGGAAAATGCTACATTCTTTGTTGCAGAGTAATGGTGAGCAAAGAGTATTCAAGCCTCTAGGAAACTCTTAGTAATATAAGAAAGCTAATTTAACTTGAATATGGCTTTTCTCAAACTTATTTGGTTCCAGAACTCCTTTTCCACAGATCATCTTGTGCTGTGCCCGCATTTTATGGAGAAGGTTTGATGCGAGAGGAAGATATAAAACAGCCTTTTTATTTTTTTCATGGCAAGATGGTGGCCCAGAGAGGGGAAGTGACTTGCCCAAGGCCACACAGCTGGGTAGAGGCAGAGCCTGGCAGAAATCATAGGTTCTCTGACTTGAGACACGCCGTTTCTTCCACCCCGGGGTGCCATCTGCATCTGCAGAGAAGACTGTACTGTGGTGGTGATATGGCCTGACTACCGATAACTATACCCCCGCCTGCTGCACGAACAAAGCACTCTGCCCCACACCCCACCCTCCCAGAAGGGCCCTAACTCAGAAATAGTGGTGCACCATTCCCTCGCCAAGGTGTCAGGCTTATAAATTCTTACCCTAATGAACAATAGGAGTTGTAAAAACTGCACACAGGGAGAAACACAACCGTCATGGTGGCCTGAGGGGTCCACGTGCTATTGAAATATGTTTGCAAACCTCACTCCCCAGCAATATCCTAAATAACAATGGGCTATATAATGAGATGATAATTAACATCAAATGTAGACTCAGCAAAACAATTTAAAAAATATTCATATTTTAAGGGGGCAGTGATGCCACTTGATGGTAATTTTGGATAAATTCCTGGGGGCCCTGTCCATTGTTGGGAAGAATAAAGAGTGCTTCTGTGCTTCTGGCTGCAGGGCAAAGAAAGTATGTTTCAGGGTCAGATATTAATCCAGATTTTGCCATTTAGCAACTGTGTGTGAGTCGCCTAACTTCCCTGGTCTCAAGTCCTTACCTAGGAGATGGAGATAATATGACCTTGCAGGAGTAATACAAAAAGTAAACCAAATAACATCTGTCAGGTACCTAGCGTGCCTGACTCAATCTAGGTGCTTGGAAAATGAGAACTAATAGATTATGCATGTGGTTTGCCCATCTTCTAAATACCAAATCATTCTGATGTCGCTTGTCCCAAAGATGCCTTGGTGTTTAGCTATTTATTCACTTACGTTGCTGAGGATACTTTTGATGGCAAATGATAGACTTCGCTTTGAACTTAGACCAAGAAAAAGTATTGTTTTGCTTATTTGTTGTTCAGTATTTTTAGATTATGTTATATCATAGTGTTAATGCAGGATTGGGATTTAGGGACAATAAAGCCTGAGGCTCAAATAAAACTTCTCTCTGTCTCCCTGCTCTGTTCATTCTCTGTGACTAACTTCCTGAGTGTGGAGGGGAATACCTGCCAGTGATCCTTGAGGACTTGGTTGAAAGTTTAAATATACTGAGAGTCCCTGATTGGCCTAGAATGGGTTCGTGGTCACCCAGGGACCAGTCACCACCACCAGGAAAATGAATGTACCAGCCATTTTGAGCTTATCAGTCATCACAAGTTGGGAACATCTATTCACATCACGATTAGAGTGGGAAAGAAGGATTACTAGACAGAAAACTTTAGACATGGGGGATGTTGGGCAGAACAAAACATGTGTATCTTCAATACCTCCCCTTTGAAACTAAGCTCTTTGTGGGAAGTCTAATAGACAGCTGCTCTATCAACTCGTTCAGCTTCTGTCCCACCTTCATCAACACTACCCACCTTTGGCATTGGAGTACCACCCTAGTGCTCCCCTTGTGCTTTGCCTGGGAGTGAGTCCATCCTTTCTCAAATCTACTCTGCTACCAACCCTTCCATATTTCTGCATCTTTGGTGTAACCAAATATGCTTAATGGGTGCAGGTAGAGGCTGTTACTCAGTTTAGCATCCTCATGCCCCTGCTGGATCTACCTGGTACACAAATGCCCAGAGAGCATGCATGGACTTGTTGACTGTGTAAGTTCCTTTTTTCTCCCCCCATCTCTACTATCCCCTTCCTTCAAGGAGAATTCTATTTCAAACCCACCCTATAAAACAGTTAAAAGAGAGATTGAGGAAGGGCCAAACCCTGAATGTTCAGCTTCTATCTTGCTCCTTAGGGATGTTTAAGGAACCCTAGGGGTCTCTGAAATACAGTTTGAAAACCTTTGGATTTGAAGGTGTCTCGGGTCCCTTCCAGTGGCAAGGTGAGACAGTCTGACTATATGCCAGGGCCTCCTTTGAATCCTGAGGGTATCAGCCCAGAGCAATTTTCTGTATCTAAAGCCTATTCCTTTCAGGGCCCCCAAAGATACCTTTCTTTAAAGTAGTGTCTCTGCTAGACTCTCAGCTAAATGTTTTATGTACTTGTCACTGGGGTATTTCATACTATTTGGGGCGTTTATATGTCATTAAGCACAAGGCAGCCCAGGTTAATTGAAATTGTTATTTTTGGAATTGAAATAATTTTTTTTCATTAATTGAAACCATTCCCCAGAATAAAAATGTCACATGCTTTGGAGTTCACAGTAGCAGCTCTGAAGATTTAGAAGTACATTAAGATTACTGGATCTCAAATACAGGTTTCTGGACACCACCTCTGAAGATTTGGGTGTGGTATGCCCCCAGTAGGTCCTAGGAATCTTTATTTGTGGAATATGACGAACAACTTTTCCAACGTCAATTTTGCTTTTATTCTTAAAGGAAATAGTGTATTTAAACTTCTTAGCCTAGAGTCTGGCTTTATGGTTAGGACTTGATAATTCAAACCATTAACATCATTAGTTTATGGTATTGTAAACTTATCCAGTACTGATTCAGCCCCTCCCCCTGAGAGTGGTACCCTTTAATTCTGTCTATTCCCCATCTCTAATACATTAGTTCAAGTTCACTATCATCTCACACCTGTGCTACTACCACAGCTCTAACTCCAACTGATTTCCTTGACTTTTGTCTCCTTGTTTGAGCTCATTCTCAAAAGAGCTGTCAGAGTTATTTTACTAAAAATCAAATCTGATAGTATCACCTTCTGATGAAAATCCAAGTCTAAACTTCTGACACAGTCTCAGTTGTGGGTGTCTGTCTGACAGCAGCTCTCTCTCTGTTTCATCTCTTACTCTCCACAGTCAAGCCACCTTGAACGAACTGTGGATATCCTAATGCTTCATGCTTACTCTTCTCTAACTTTGCTCATTTGGTTCCCTCTGCATTAAACATGCTAGACCCCTTTTTGCCTGGTCAAATGCCCTCCAGGTCTCCTTTTGGCCACTGCCCTTCTGTAGAACCCTCCCTGGCTCCCCAAAAGCTGGGTTGGATTCCTTTTTATTTGCTGTCCCTGAATCCCATATCTCTACTGTCACAGCACTTATCACACTTTGTTGAAATTATCTGGGTACTTTTCTGTGTCCTCTATTAGGTGTTGAGCTTCAGGAGTCAGGGACCATGTCTTTAGGAGTTTGACACCCTTTAGTTTTCAAGGCCCATCACAATGCTTAACACACAGTGGTGCAGGTGCTTGTTGAATGCTTGGGAAGGGAGGGAGCAAGGAGGGTACATAGAAAAGAGGGGAAAGAAGCAAGGAAGGAATAGAGGGAGGGAGGAAGAAAAGGAAGGAAGCAAGGAAAGAAAGAAGAAAATGTGTATCAACTGGTCCCTAGTCAGTGATAGAAGGCACAAAAGACCAGGATCCAGCCAGCCCTACAGAAGAAAGAACTTTTAAGAGTTAGGTGGAGTCATGGTCTCAGCAAGATGAGACCATTTCAATGTTTCCCCATCACTGAAAGCTCTATAGTGTTGGCAAGTCATTTAATTTTTCTGAGTCTTCAGTGTCCGCATTCTTCAAATGGAATTAATAATGACCACTCCAAACATCCTGTTTGGAGGATGAGGTAAGAAACTGTCTAAAGTGCTTTGCAAATTGCAAAGTCATGTTCTTCTGTGACAGGCTGTGAACTCCTCGATTTGATGTTGTTCATCTCTGTTTCCCCAGTGCTAGTTACACTGAAAATACTAGGTGAAGCTTTGTTGATTGAATGGCCCACTTAATAAAAGGATGACTAAATAAGTGAATGAATAGGGTAAGTCTGGAGCACTAGGTTGCCTAAGCATGAAATGACGGAGAGGCTGGGAATAGCTTTGCTGAGATAAGTTACATATACACGTTTATTCCTTCCTTCTTCATGGAAAGTTCCTTGAAGTGGGGACTGTTCCCTAACTCTCCCCACCACTCCTGAGTGCCTTACACACCCTTAGACACTATTTAAGAAGCACTTAGGAGCCTGAGGTGAATTTGTCCACCATGTGACAATTTTCCATTGGTGTGAGGCAGGCATATACCATCAGCTCCATTTTGCAGATGAAGAAACTGAGAGCCAGATGTTCAAGTGAACTGTCCCAAGTTTGCATGGACGGCAAGGACCAATCAAGGATAAGAACCCAGAGTTTGTCACTCTATATCCAGTAATTTTCTTCCACCAGTGAGTGTCTCTTTGCCTCCTGGCCTTCCCAGTCAACTGTGTCTGATATGAAATGGTGCATGCACACACCCAGACATCCTGGACCCTAAAGCAATGGCAGCCCCATCTTAACGAGCAGTAAGAAGTTCAGCAAAGAAGATCCATCTAATGGCTGCTGATGAATGTTTACAGATGGGGTCTTGCTTTTAACTGAAGGAGATCTAATTTTAAAATGCATTCAATTATTTTTAAGCCCAGGGGGCATTTAGAAATGACTATTGCTAAATGCCAAAACGAGGAATGTTCTGTGACCTTAGGACTCTGCCTTCTTCACCAGCCATCTTTTTCAGGGCTTGATCTCACATGGGAGTGCCAAAGCACAAAATTTATAGAGTCCTCAGAGTTTTTGTGGACGCAAATCACAGAACTTTATCAAACAGAAAAGGAAGCTTGCCTTGGAGGGTGAGAACATACTTTTCAGACATAGCGATGGGAATACAAACAGGCCAATTCAATTTCTTTTGGGGTCATAGTTTGTAGCTTTATTGAATGTGTGACATTCCTTTTTGAAAGTCCATGGGATGTTTTCACTTCAGAGAATAATTTCTACATCCCATTCAACACCAAGAAATGGGTAATTATTATATCACTTGGTGGTTATTTATCACAGTTCGAATGGAAATAAATTACTTCAAAGTGAAATCATGCTACCTGGTTACCTGTCTGCCCTATTAATCTTTCATTTAATTTTCTTTATTTTAATGTGCATACCAATGTTTGCGACCTGTCTCATCTGTCTCCCTCAAAATGCCCTCCAATGGATTTAAATATGTTAAGAGAAATTAAATAAATGGGCTAAAGAAAGGCTTGAGGTTTGGGGAATGGGGGCTTAGTGGAGAGTAGTAATTTATTTCTGGATTGGCCCTGTCACTTCCCATGCAGTAGGAACACACTAAAAATCAAAAGTCGGTAAATCACGTGGATATTCTGCAAGAGACCAGCTGCTTAGGGCATAAGTCGTGGTGACTACATTTTCTGGGTTCAGTACTATCAACAAGGTCCACTTTGGCTCTTTTACTCAGTGATTTCATTTTGCCTATTGAAATTCACAGAATAACACTGCTTTTATTTTATTTTAAGAGCATGAAATTAGTCTTCCTCAAGCCTTCCTCCCTCTGTTCTTCTCTTGTAAACTAAAAGTCTAGAATGAAGGGGCTTGTCTACTTCAATTTGGTAAAGACGAATTGAAGGCCCACTGCATCCTAGATATTGGGATATGGAGGTCCTTTCTCTGAGGGGTTTACAGTCCAGCGAGGGGGGACTTTCTCTGTTGCCTTTCCCTACCTACCACACTGAAGGAGGGAGAGGACTGCTGTATTGCGAATATTTCTAGATGAGACTTCTCAAGCAGAAGCTGATGGCTCAAGGGGTCTGAAGGTGAGAACAGCCCAGCATGGGATGTGAGAAGAGATTTGTCATTGTTCCCAAGTAGGAGAAAAAGAGAGAGGGTGAGGGAGCCAAACATGACCCCCGAGTATGAAAATGTACAGCCCAGACACTAGGACCCAATTTAACAATGAGTGAAGCCATTGGAAAAATAGATAAAGGGAGCAGCTCAAGGAAAAATGGAGACAGGGGTGTAGGTTTGGAAGCATGAGGCAGGGCCCAAACTAGGGCCATGATAGAGAGTAGCTGGCCTCAGAAGCTTAAGTTTACAGAGTGCCAATAACTCAGTAATTAATATTTGAATGGAACATTTTTATCAAAAGTTCCATGATGAGCACATCATCAAAACTTAACATGGTGACAAGATCAGCAACAGTGGTGTATGGAGCCATATTGGACCCTGAGGCAAAAAAAAAAAAAAAAATCAGTAATACTAATCTGGCCTTTGTTTAAATATTTCACGTTTACTTAAGTGGTTTTGTAAGTAGTTTTATTGGGCCACAGTGATGCTTATTCATGTACATATTGTCTTTTGAGGCCTTTGAGCGACAATATAGACTCTGAATTGTTGCAACAGAGGTCATGTGGCCCACAAACCCAAAAAGGTTTACCATGAGGCCCTTTACAGAAGAGGTTTGCCATCTCCTGGACTAGCTGATCACTGGGCTCCCTCCTGGTTCTCCTATTTGTGGACTGTGTCTTCAATTGATTTAATTAGTTGTTTTTTAACAGTTTGTTTTATTTTTTTAAATTTTTAATGTTTATTTATTTCTGAAAGAGAGAGAGAGAGAAGACTCCAGGCTCTGAGCTGTCAGCATGGAGCCTGATGCAGGGCTCAAACTTGTGAACTGTGAAATAATTACCTGACCCAGATGCCCAACCAACTGAACCACCCAGGCACCCCTAAAGTTTTTTTTTTAATATTTATTTTTAAGAGGCAGACAGACAAGAGTGTGAGTAGGGGAGGAACAGAAAGGGAGGGAGAACCACAATCTGAAACAGACTCCCAGCTCTGAGCTGTCAGCACAGAGCCTGATGAAGGGCTCAAACTCATGAACCACAAGATCATGACCTGAGCTGAAGTGTGAACCTTAACCAACTGAGCCACTCAAGTGCCCCTAATTAGTTACTATTGGTGCAAGTTGTACCTTAACCTTTTGAGAGTATTTCATTTCATGTTTTTGTAGACATTGCATGTTGTGTCACCTTAGGTAAACTTGAACAGAAGGTCTATCATGCATTAAGTGTCACATGAGGTCTTGGGCAATAGTTTAGTACATTCAGCCCTGTCTCCCCATTCCCCATACTACAACTGTGGGCTGTTTGAGGATCTGTGAGGGTATTCAGTCAGTGTTTCCTGAATTTACCTGGATTGACCACCAGCAGTTACCAGCCTAAATAAGGACTATTCCTCTAAGAGGCATCTGGAAATATGTTGGGTGGTTTGGGTGGCTACAAGGACTTTATGTCGCTACTGGAAAACAGTGACAGGGATCAGGGATACTGAATAACTTGCAATATGCAGAACAGTTCCATCTAGTCAAAAATTATTCATCCTCAAATGGCAGTGGAATGGCTAAAAACACTGAGCAACTCTTTTTTTCCTGCAGGTGACCCCTGTCCACTACCTTTATCTATTTATCTATTGCCAATTTTTGCATCCTTTTCCTGACGATACCACAAAATTCTATTTTTTGCATAGTGATGCATCACTTTAATGGAAATGCTGGCTTCAGGAAATATGAAAATGACTGGTTGAAAGGCTTTGAATGATACTTACCAGGCTTTTCAATTCTATTTTTATTGAGTCGTGTGTATTCTGATTCATTAAATTCATTAAAGGGGGAAAAAGCCTATAGAAATATGGGCAGCTTTCTGTTTCCCATCATTATTCATGAAACAGAATTTTCTTGTTCCAGGAAAAAAAGTCCTTTTGGTAAATTGACATCTCCCATTTTTCTGGAAAAGTCCTCTTAAAGAATGTCTTCCTCTTACATTCTTTATGTAAAAATAGGAGGTGACCATCTCTGGATTAGAAAACGTGGAGCCAGGAGACCTGATCTCATTAGGGCTGGTCCAGACTTTTGGGAAGGCAATAGATTGGTTCCTGGTACCTGCGCCTGGCAGCCAGTTTCACTGTCAAGCTGCTAACCTTCTATAGAGAGTCAGCTGCTTTCTGGGGTCCCACTTGATCATACTACCTTCTTTCTTCTTTATCTTCTTGTTCCTCTTTCTGTCAAATCACCCCTTCCTCAGTCGCATTAAAAGCACACAAGTGTATTCTGGGTACCATCATGGAAGGCAAACAGAGTTGTAGGTAAAAGCCTGGGCCTTAGAGCTTGTTCACTGGGTCTGATGGCAGGCTTCACCACTGACTAGGTATATAGCTTTGGGGAAGCCACTTAACCATTCTGTGCCACAATGTCCTCTTTTCTGAATTGGGGATTAAATAAGTCAATATGTGAAAAGCACTAGGGGAAGCATCTGCCAAATGGTAAGTGTGAAGTGAAGATCTGTGGAAAGGCCTGTGGTAGGCATGATGAGGGCATCTGTCAAAACAGAATGGACCTCATGGGTCACATGGCCCGGGGCCTTCAAATGTTGCCATAGACTCTGGGAGCATGGGGAAACCAACACTCAGCTGTTGTGAAGTGCAGGGCTGACAGGTGGGGCTTTATTGGCCTCTTACATAACCTCTGTGTTTACTCTTTGGTTTGAGATTCTGTTAAAAAAATATTTAATCCATTGATCTATTTATATTCACTATATTTATAGATAGAGAAATTAAGCTGCACAAAAGGGAGTGACTTGCCTTAAGTCATATATCAAGTTAGTGATAAGTTGTTAATATTTGTTAATGTTTAATGTGTGCTGGAAACTGTCCTGTGGCTCAAGTATAGACCCCTCCATGTTGTTGTTTTTTTTAATCAAGCAGCCTCGCCCTTCAATTCACTATTCAGCTAATCCCACGTTAAGTCCCTCCTGGCACTATCATGTTGGTCTCACTCTCTGGTCTGAGCTGTTCACCTTCCTTCATTCTGGATGCCTCTTCCCATATTGACTGGATCCCCATAGCTACTGAGCTATTGACTGGTTTTCCTGTCTGCAGCTTCACACAGAGCCAACCCTTGCTATTGTTTCTCCTGCTCTGATCACTCATTTCCGTCCTCCACCTAAGTTTTTTCTCCCTCTTTGATGTTATTGCTTCGCATACCACAGACAAAGACCTTAGTCCACTCTTTTGGTTCCCAGAGACCCTTAATCTCAAGGTCAGGGCCACACTAAATATGTTCACTCATTTAGTAAATATTTATTGTGACCTAATGTGTTTGATTCATACTATACCCCCCCCCATACCTTGCCATGTGCCAGACATGGGCAAGGTATAGGGGGGGTATAGTATGAATCAAACACAGAAAAATCCCTGCCTTTACTGGAGCTTATATCTTCGTGGGTGGTGACATTCAATAATCAAAATAAATTGGTAAAACATATAGTATGACAGATGGCTATACATGTTATAGAGATGGAAACAGTTTGGTAGTTCCTCAAAAAGTTAAACATAGAATTTCCATATGATCCAGAAATTTCAATCCTAGGTATATACCCAAAAGAATTGAAAGCTGAGACTCAAATTGATTCTTGTACACACATGTTTATAGCAGCATTATTCACAAGAGCCAAAAGGCTAAAACAACTCAAATGTCCATTGGAAGATGAATGGATAAACAACACACACACACACACACACACACACACACACACACACACAGGGGAATATTACTCAGCCTTAAAAAGGAACCAATTCTGACATATGCTACATTATGGATAAACTCCGAAGACATTATACTTTAAGTGAAGTAAGCCATACACAAAAAGACAAACATCATATGATTCCCCATATATATGAGACATCTAGAATAGGCAAATTCATAGAGAGTGAAAGTAGAATAATGTTTGCCAAGGGTCAGGGGAGAGGAAATAGGGATTCATTGTTTAATGGGTACAGAGTTTCTTTTTGGGATGATAAAAAAAATGTTCTAGAAGTGGGTAGTGATAAAGATTTCCCAACATTGTGAATGCACTTTGTACCACTGACTTGCATATTTTATTTAATTTTATTTTATTTTTAATTTTTATTTGAGAGAAAGAGAGAGAGAGAGAGAGAGAGAGAGAGAGAGAGAGAGAGAGAGAGAGATTCCCAAGCAGTCTCCATGCTCAGTGCAGAGCCTGACATGGAGCTTGATCCCACGACCTTGGGATCATGATCTATGCTGAAATAAAGAGTCAGACGCTTAACTCACTGAGCCACCCAGGTTCCTAAGATAATTTACAAAAAAAGATTAAAATAGTGAATTTTATGTTAAATATATTTTACCACAAGAGATGTAAAAAAAATACTACAGAGAAAAAGAAACTTGAAAGGGACATGAGTGTGGGGGGGTTAATTTTAAAAAGGAAGGAATTGCTGAGGTGATGACATTTTCATGGAGACTGGAAGAAGCAAGCCCTGTGGCTCTCTGGGAGAAGCGTGCACAAGGAAAGGGACCGTGTATGAAGGGGCATCTTGGTAAGACTGACCAGCCTAATCTGGGTGTGAACCTGGGCGTGCGTTCCAATTCCACACTTATTTTCTGCATGTCTTACATACAACAAACCTAGTCTTTTTGTGCCTCAGGTTCCTGGGATTTGTGGTGGGGATAAGAAAACCTATCTTAACTGGTATTATGAGGACCCAGTGAAATATTGCACAAGGGATTCCTCAGCATGAGGGCCCGGTGCCAAGCTGACCCTCAGCCATGGGGAGCCCAGCCATCTCTGAGTTTATGGCCAACATCTGCTCTGATATGTGTGGCACTATTCTGTCTAGGTTGTTAAGTATTTTGCCATCACCCCTGCCTGGCATATAGTAAGTGCCAAATAAATTATAGTTTTTTTTTTCCTGGCTCCTTGATCTTGATATGGGCAGTGTTAAAAAGTGTGAAAGCAGCACACACAGTACTTGGCACATGGATGGTAGTCAATAAATGTTAGCTTTCTCCATTCAACCATTAGTCATTCTTTGACTTATCAGAAATAAATAAGACACAGTCCCTGTTCTCAGGATGTGCATTATCTTATTGCCAGACAATCTAGCTAGACATGCAGATGTGGGTTTAGACCTTCCCTGGAGACCCGGGGAGGGAGGAGATGTGGTCAGGAGTGTCTGGAAAGGCCTGTCAGAAGATCAGAACTCCAGCTATGCCTCTCAGGTAGGCTGGGATGGGATGAGTGCTCAGGGAAGGGCGGACGCATCAGCACTGCGGTGGGGCCTCTGCTTTGTGGCCAGAAGTGGGGGGTGGGATGGGCACGGCTGTGGCAAGCATTGCTCCAGTGGAATTTTGCCATAGCACTTCATGAAATACCCATTTCTGAGGGGCCCAAGCAGAAGTTGTGATGTATCTCTTTCATTTACTCCTACACAGCCTCTCTTCCCCCCTCTCAACCTGCTCTGTGCCTCAGGGACTGCCCTGTGTGGACCACATCAGCCAGCGTCCTTGCTGCCTATATTAGTTTGCTCAGGCCGCCGCAACAAAGCACCATAGAGTGAGTGGGTGACTTACACAGCAGAAAGTTACTTTCTCACAGTTCTGGAGGCTGAAAATCCAAGATCGAAGTGTGGTGGGACAGGTTTCTCCAGGGGCCTCTGTATCCTTGGCTTGTACATGGTTGTCTGCTCTGTGTCTTCACACGGACTTCCTTCTGTACATGTGTTCGTATTTTCTCTTTTTATGAAGACAACAGTCATCATAGATCAGGTTTCACCCTAATGACATCATTTTAATGTAATTATCACTTTAAAGAACGTGTCTCCACATCAGGTACATTCTGAGGTCCTGGTGGTCAGAACTTCTATGTGAATAGCTGGGGACACGATTCAGCTCATAGCACCCTCAAACTTTGGTTGGGTTTGGGCAATGGGGAGATTAACAGGAGGTTGGAGGGTTGGGGGAGAGTGATGTTGGGTATTTATTTCCCTGGTTGCTGTCCTATGGTGTCGTCAGTAAGGACTCAACACAGCATTCCTGTCAGGCAGCCCTCTCTCTATGCCTCCCCCTCGCCCAACCCTGCCCTGTCCTCTCCAGGGTCCTGTAACCACTCTCTTTCTTCTTGTTCCTTCAGAAGGAGGCGGAGGCTGCTGCCCAGTAATTACTATCTCTGGTGATTATCCTTTACCTGCCCTACACCTTTGTAAGTAGGCCTTTTATTAAACACTCCTCCAGTTGTCCAATTTGAGTGTGCCATCTGTTTCCCTCTGGGACTCTGCCTGTGGGGCACAGGGGAAAACAGGGAGAAAAGATTTCATGCTAGTGCTCATGCGGAACTTCATGAGTGAAGGAGGTGGCTTCTGTGTACTCTCATAGACTTTGATTTCTTGGAGATTTTTGCAGCATCCTCTACTGATTGCTTCCTCCACTTAAACCAGCAGTGGCATGAAGCAGTGGGAAGGAGCACAAGAGTTTCAGTAGTAGAACTCCAGCCCATGAGCCAGCTCCTTTCCACGCTGTGGTATGATAGCAGGCAGGTCCCTCTCTCTGATCCTTTCATTTCCATAATTATAATTGTAAACTATAATAAAAGCCTCAAACATTTTGTTGTGAGGGATTGACTAAATTACATTAAATGAAAGCGCAAATGTTTAATAAATGTTTCAGTTTATTTCCTAAATGGAAAGATTCCTGGTGTAACTCTGTTCTGGAAACACCTGTGGGGATCCTAACTGAATAGAGGCAGCAAGGAAAGAGCCACAGTCAGGTGTGAGGGACAAGACGGGTCCCATCTAGGCTTCTGGTTGGGTGGCTTTCCAGTCATTTCTCTGTTCTTTGTTTTGCTTCCCCATGCCGTCATGGTTATTGGGTGCCAACATTGGCCACCCCTTCAGTGTCATCTGGTGCCTTGTCCCCTAAATTCTGTCACACTGGCTTCTTGCAATTCTTTTCAGCTTCCTTGCTCCTCTTTGCTTCAAGGCCTCTAGCCTCATCTTCTTTTGTCTGGTAGACTTACCTCTCCCTCTACCTGATGAACACCTGCTTATCCTTGAGAACTTGATGTCAACTTCTTTTCCCCAGGGAAAGCCTCCCTGACACCTCCTCCTTCTCCACAAGGACGGTCCTCCTGGAACGTCTTTTTTATGTAGTTATCGGAATGTGATAATGGCTTGTCCTGTAGTTCCCATTATGTGGAAGCTCCATTAGGGTAGAGGTTGCATCTTTCTTGTAACAATCATGATGGTGTATAAAGGGTAGACTGTCTGGGTGTCCATTCAGCCCCAGCACTAGTCAACCATGTGACCTTGAGCATGTTACCGTCTGTGCCTCAGCTTCTCCATTTGTAAAATGGGGATAGGAATACTAGCTACTTCATAGGGTTATAGTGAATGTTAGATTTGGTAATAAATGTAAAACTTGCATTATAGGACCTGGCACCCATATGTTAGCAATGCTTCTGAAATCTGAATTCTCAGTTGGCCCTTAATAAATATGTGTTGGATGAATAAACATTAAAAGTGGATTGTGGGACAAATCTATCCACTTCAGTGTGGTCTCTATGGTACGAAACAGTCTCAGATTCCCAAGACAAGGGAGATTCCTTGGCAACACTTATTATGCTAGGAGACGGTGCCCTTGAACATCCCATAAATGTAAGGGACTCTCAGCATGAGGAGCCTGGCAGTCACCCCTGGCTGGGATTGCTGGATTGATCAGAAGGAAAATGGTACATTTATCTTGTTTGTGATCTCAGCCTTAGACCTCTCCACTTGCGATACAAGGCAGCCTTGAAGAGAGGGCAGCAGAGATGTTTGGGCTGTTTGCCTTTAAGACCTAGGCAACTTGGGAAATGGGTGGAAACCATACATGCTTGGTATGTTCTATGAGTAGAAATCAGGAGACCTTGTTTCTGGGTACGTATCCATCCTGGTGGAAGCTGTCAAACCACCTCAATTTCCTCGTGCATTGAGTAGGGACAGTAACACAGAATCATCATCTTATCAATTACTTTTATCTAGTGTCTACTGACTTTATTAGTAGATATGCAAATAAGTGCATAAGCACGTATGTGCACATATGTGTGCACACAGTTATAAGCATTCTCATGCCACAGAAAAAATAGTTATCACAAATTAGAAATTGGCTGGTAGGGTGGACCAAAAAGAGGCCATAGAACAGAGAAAATACCACTATAGGGACACCATTCACATAGAAGTGACATTTTCTTTTTATGTTTATTTATTTATTTTGAGGGAGAAAGAGCACACTTTCACATGCTAGTAGGGGTGGGACAGAGAGAGAGGGAGACAATGAGAATCCCATGCTTTGCATGCAGCCTGACGTGCAGCCTTAACCCACGAACCATGAGATCATGACCTGAGCCAAAACCACGAGCTAGATGCTTAAGGGACTGAGCCACCCAGGTGCCCCAAAGTGATGCTAACTTTTAATCCTTGTAGTTTCCAGTCATTTTCTTTAAGAGCCAACACTCTTCAAACTCTCTTTGATGATATCATGGTGTTTTTAAACAATAGCATTTTAAAATCCAGAGAACCCATGCTCTAGTCGAAAGCTTTTATCTTCTGATGAGAAAGTTCAGGTCCAGGGTAATGAAGACACAAAGCTAGCCTGAAGCTGAGTCCGTTAGAGCCTTGGTCCTCTGTTCTTCCAGCTGTATTACTTTGCTCCTTCTTTTATTGGTCAACACATACATAGGAAACATCACAAAATGCCCAGGTCTCTACTGGACCCAGAGCTTCTGACCTCCAGGGACTTAAAGACTATCAGGAATCTTTCTCTACATGAATTTCGCTGCTAAATTATTAATATCATTTTAGGCATTTTTAGATATGATAATCAGTACCTTCAGGCTCACCTTCTACTACTACTGTATGCTGAGGACACAGAGATCTTTACGATGTTTTCTTTGTGACCCAGATTCACAGCGGTGTGTGTTAAGGGTAGGGTATTTTAAAATATCAATCAGGAACACTTTGGTAAGTTCTTACCATGTGCCCAACACTATTATGGGAATTTCAAGTGATAGGGAAAAGAAAAAGACTGATATTCTTTTCTAGAAGAATTGCTAGAAGAAACGGTGGGAGGAAGTTTCCAGAGCTAACTGACTGCTGCAAGAGCAGGGTGTCAGAAATCTGCTGTCCTGAAACCTGACTTTCCTGTGTCCTGAGTACACAAGTCCAACCTTCATGTACTTTATCTGGAAAATGGAGGTAGTAGTAATACCTATTTCTTAAGGTGGTTGTGAGCATCAAAGAAAAGAATGTCTATCATGTGTACTTCAAATATTTTCTGGAGCATAGTAAACACTGGCTTTAGAGTTTCAGGTTCTGCAGTAGAGACTGAGGATATACCCTATGAGTTTGTTCAGTGGCACCTCAAACATTTATTGAGCTCTGCTCTGTGCTAGGCTCTGTGATGGGTGGTGAGAATAAGGTGGTCAGTAAAAGAGATAAGGTCCTGAGACAGTTTATAGCCTAGAACAGGGATTTGCAAATTCCAGCCCTAGGGTTCTATTTTTTGTGAATAAAGTTCTATGAGCAGATTTGAAAAGTTGCATCAGAGTCAGCATGGCTCCCAGTGCCTGAAATAATTACTCTATGGCTCTTTGCAGGAAAAGTTTGGCAACCCTTAGTCTAGAGAGCTGTCCACGTGTGGTTCCTGGGCCACAGTATTATCATTAGCTGGGGGCCATGATAGAAATGCAAAATCTCAGGCCCCACCTCCCACCTTCTGAAACAGAATCTGCATTTAAACACAGCACCTCATAGAGTTCCAATAAGGGTTAAGAACTGGAGGCTTCTTTCCCCTCAGTTGCTAAAGCCTTGACTTAAGGGGCTGAGTGATTTTAACCAAGGCTTTCAGTTAGTGTGAGACAGAGGTGGGGTTTGAAGTCCAGTCTACACAACTGCCAGCCATTTGTTCATCATCATGTCGTTGTGCTTCCTGAAAGCAACATAAGAGATTTCACAGAGAAATCTTACAGAATTGGCTCTGTGCCTACATTCGTAAGGGTCCAATCAGGAAAACAAAATCCACTCAAAGAATGTAAAACGGAGGAAATTTAATTCAGAGAATTGGTTACACCATGATAGAGGAGCTGGAAAGCCATCACGAGATGGAAAGGTGTTCTGCCTCTAGTTAGAGTAGGAAGTTGCCACCACTCTTAGACTGGAGAGACAAGGTGAAGGAGTGATGTCCCTGGAGCCCAGCAGCCAGGGTCACCAGGGAGAGGCTGAACCCCGGTGGGCCTCTCTAGCTGGAGATCTAGCCACAGGACATAGAGCTGCTGGTAATGCTGCTCAAGGCAGAGCCAGAGGGGAGTAGTGTGGTTCTCCCTCCCACCCTCTGTTTCTCCTTTAGCAAGAAGCCAGCTAATGTAGGAGCCCAGAAAAGGCCTGCAGGGATCGAGATTCTGCAGTAGAGAGCAGAGCAGGTAAAGGGCAAGCAATGGACCTAAGAGCAAAAGGGCCAGGAGGGACTGCTAATACCCCGTTATTTCCTCCCCATGCCAGGAAAAGGCCCCAGGCACTGTCATAAGGTCCCTTCTCCAGAGTCTCGGGTAGTATCTCTTTTCATGCCCCATATTTCTGTCCTTAGATTGGTGTTCTTGTGTTTTGAGTCTAGTTTTCTTATTTAAACTGTCATATTCCCAAATCCTTCTCTTTCTGGCTATGGTTTCTCAGTTTTCCTAGTTACATACTCAGCTGTCTTTGGGTCAGTTCATCATACCCCCCGCCCCCCCGTATGCCCCACAATTAGATTCAGTACTTTGAGCCTGACTTGTCCAGGAGCTTGAACAGAAACTCTTGGATGGGATCCTGAGTGATGATGAGGAGAGTTCCTCAGACAGGAAAGGATGATCTGGCTTTCACAGTGAGGTAGGATAGCATAAAATGGGAGGCAGATAAATCTCAAGGCCTAGGTGTGAGTTTATATGATATTTTGAAGTGTTTGGACTTTTTTCTGGGAGGGAGCCATTGAGATTTTTAAATGAGATTAGATACAACTTTATCTGTATTATGTAAACTTTCTCTGGTTGTTGCATTCAGAGAAATCAAACTGGGGAGTAGAGAGTCTGGTTAGAAACCTGTTGCAGGAATCTAGGTGTGGGATGATGGTTGGTTGATCTATGGAATGTCAGAATAGAAGAGGAAGGCAGGGATCTGAGAGACTGTGGCTGCCACCCAAACCTATCCTTACCCCCTCTTCTCTTGCCAACAGAGGCCTATTTTTGTTCAGGTGCTGACTCTTCATGTAGACATTACTCTAGTACAGGAGCCTCCCCAGATCAGGGAGTGACTCTTGATAGGTTCAATCATGGCCACTGCCTTTCCTTTCCCTGTGTTTTGGCTGGGGACATGTGATGCGATGCTGGCTGACAAAAGGCATTGCATGTCTGCTGGTGGCTTAGGGATGGTGGTTCAAGGAAGACATTTCTTACTCTTAAAAAGAGATGGACAAGGACAATGAAATTCATCTCTTTGCTTCTGATTGTGACTGAGTGAAGGAAATAGGTGTGGCAGCTCTTAGATCTGTGAGGGGTCAGTAGAAGGAGGCAAGCCAACCCTCTGGGGATGGAAAGCACTTGTCTTAGAAGTACCACTGAATCTCTTAATTATCCAACTCTGGAATTGTCTCACTTCTGGAAATCTGGTCTGTGAGACAATAAACCACTTAAAGTTTAAGCTACTTTTAGTCACGTTAAAAAAATAATAACTTGAGGCCATAAAGCGTCTTAATAGATACGGAAAAAAATTAGGAGGTCATAGGAGTTGGGGGCTTGACTGGTTGTGGGTGGTCGGGAGAGAGTTGTAAGATGAGTCATTAGTTTTGAGCTTGGGTCATTAGGTATGAAATGATACTTGTTACCAAGATGAAAACCCTAGGAGTTGATTTTAGCAGAATGGTATGAAAAGGAACATGCATGTTTTGAAAAAACAAAAGTTTAAGTGGTATGCAGGATATGTAAGGGGATTATGATGAGCTGAGGCTGGAAGGAATCATTCTGATCATATGGTATGCCCTTTAGTGATGCGGATGAATCTTGGGTCTGTTGTATACCATCTCTGTGACACTGGGCGAATTGCTTAGCTTTTCAGAGTTTCAGTTTCTTAATCAGTAAAATAGAATGAATACTGCCTAACTCATAGGGTGATCATCGTACAATCTCCCCTTCCACTCTTACCTGAACTCCCAAATGGGGTCTCAAGGAATCTATAGATCACTATGGGAAGCAGGGTGGAAGTTGCTAATACAGACAAGAAGGACCAGAGACAGTAGTTGTGGAAAAGACACAATAGAGTGTGAGATTCTCAGGAGGAGCAACATTAAGGGAGGAGAAGTATAAATGTAACACTAAACCAACTTATTCAAATAAGCTATTCACAGATCTTACCTAGAGAATTCCTACTCATCCTTCGGAATATGTTCAATATTGCCTCCTTCAGGAAGACTTCCTTGACTAGCTCCCAAATGTCCTTTCTCTGTTCACCTTCTCCAAAGAAATGGGCTTCTTGCTGGGCAGTCTGCCCTCCTGACTCTGACCTGGGCTGTCTGACTTATCTCTGCAGTCCCTATAGTGCCCAGCGGACTTGCACTTGTCTGAATTGTCCTCTAAATGAGTACTGGGAACACTGACTGAGGTGCAGTCTCAGGTTCAGAGGAAGAAACTGGTTGGTGCCTAAGGCCTGAAGGTAGGCCTGGTTACCACCCTAAGAAAGTTGTAGTTTGGGTTAAGGGCAGGAGAAATGGAGATGGGAATGGATTAGAACCCAACTTCTGAAGACCAAATTTCAACTTCAAGGTACAGGAACCTAATGGTGAACAGAAAAGAATAGGGGCTCGATAGGACAAGAAGAGAGAAATAAGACACGGCTGTTGCGTCCTGTGCCCCACATCCCACAGACAGTAGTGGCGACCTTGGACTCCAAGCCAGGTCTCTGACTCTGAGGCATGCTGCCCCTCCCGCCCCTCCCATCCCCTCTCTCCAGCGGCCCTCGAGAATGGGCATGCACTGCCTCTCCAGAAAGACTTGTTGATTACATCATTGAACGAAACCATTTCATCTTGATTCTCTTTCTAGATGTCAGCTGCTTGTTTAAATGGTGTTCCTCTGACCCTGCTTGGCATTTCCACCACGCAGCATCTGTGGGCTGCATGTTGTTACACATCAGCACAGGCACCTCCTTGCCTCCTGTGCCTCCCCCCTTGCTGGTTCTTGGTGTCCAAGATCAAAGAGAAATATTGTTCTGACCACAGATGAAGAAACAAGGCTGGCTGCCTTTGATGTCAGGCAGAGGCAGTGAAATCTGTGCCCCCGACTTGCTTTTACTGCCGATGTAATTTGCAGCTGCGATGTCGAGTCTAGGTAATTGTTTTTCCAACCCAAATGCCACTAGTATTTTTTATTTAAGCGGAAATTTTCATTTGGCTAAATAAACAGTTCCTGTCTGCCCCCAGTGGATGGTGGCCCTGAAACCCAGGGGTGCTGGTGGTGTTCAAGAAAACAGGGGCCAGGTAATCAGGAAGGCCTAACAAGAGGCCATTATGTAGTGTGCACTCTTCTTTAACTTTGTCTTTTATGGGAATAGTGTAATTTCAGTTTCATAAATACTAAGAGGTTTACCGCTGGGCACTGGGGCTTTCCATCTCATTCACCTCAGAAATTAAGGCCATTGCCTTCCCTGCAATGTTTCTCTTTGTCTCTAATATCACTTTAGCTGCCTTTAGGAACTGAGCCAGGATGTAAAGGATTCAGACCATTTTATTTTTTTTGCAAGGTCAGATTGCTCATGATTCCTAATAGAGAACATTGAAAACCTTTTTATTGGGGGGCAGTCCTTCTTCTAATGTATCTCTCCTTCCAGAAACAGTTGTAGTCAAAGACATTAAGTTAAAACCTTAATCTTTGTTCAAGATAATAGTAGTGGGAGCAGTAATAATAGGGGCAGAAAAATGCCATGTTCTCATAAACATGTAACAGACGCAGTCCTAGGCCCTGCACTGCACCTACCATATTCTGTTTAACCCTTGCAACAACTCTGCTAGGCAACTATTTTAGCTCTATTTTGCAAAAGGTGATGCTAAGGCTCAGATATTAAATGCCCTCTCCCTAAAATTATGCAGCAAGGGAGAGGCAAAGCTGGGATTGGAGCCATCATTTCTCTGCTATGCTTCAGGACTGTTTTTCCTAGGTTGTGGCATGGATTTTCACCAGTCCACAGAGTACAGTAGGGTCAAAAGCAATGACCTGTGGGATAGGTAGTGGAGCAGGGGGCCCATGCCCTAGTATGTTGAGTTGTAGTTTATAAAATACTTGAATGCCAGATTATCCTGTGCCTCTTTACTCTGCCTAGAATGTTCTCTCCACTCTGTCGCCTTTTCTGTCCTGCCCTGGGTTCCTTTACAGGGAGCATTTCCTAACCTTATAAATGGCTATTTGCATGCACTGTTGTAGCTACTTTTGCTGACTTCTGTCATGGTCTTATCACACTGTCACCTCCCCCAGGTGGTAAGGTCCTTGGGGGTGGAGATAGTGTCTTATCTGATACCATATTCCAGTGCCTGGCATCACAGTTGCTGTATGAACGGTGTTTCAGAAGCATTTATTTGGATGGATGGATGGATGGATGGATGGATGAATGGATGGATGGATGGATGCTTGGAGTGAATAAATTCACAAATAGATTAACAACCTACTTTCTCACCACTAAGATAGTTAATATCATTTACCATCACATCTAGTAAGAATATAACTATAGAATCACACTTATTTCTTAGAATGGGAGGGTCTCTGGCTTTCCTATGGTCTACCCTAGGATGGGGTCAAGAGGGTGCTCCACATTCCTCCCTGATGGCTAGTTCCAAAGGGTTCTGTTAAAGAAGCTATGAATAGTCCCTCCTAAGGATTTCATTCATTCAAGTACATTTGAAGATGAGTTTTTATAAATGGGTAAATGCCCATGATATCTGGCACACAGCCGATCCTGAGTAAATGCAGATCCTTCTTTGCCACTTGGATTTCTCTCAGCAAAATGCCCCTCTCCTGTCTCTCATTTTTTCAATATCTTTCAAAATATTCTCCATAAAATTATTAAGGCAAAGCTCTTGTTCAAACAATACCTTAATCTCCTAAGGTTAGAGAGAAGAGCTCTAAAATAAGAACCTCGACTTGGAGAGAGATTGGAGTCTTCAATTTTGACTCCTGAGCTGTGTGTTTTCTATTTTAAACTCTGGCTTAAGTGTGGGAAGAACCATGCTTTTTCTCCTGATCTCCTTTGCATAGTAATGCCAGGCTGACATTTACAAAAAGAACTTTACTACCCATGGTAGGAGAACAATGGAGGAGATGGTTGATAGAGTAAAATAGTCACATATTTGCCTTTCCCAGTAGAATGTGAGTTCCAGGAAGGCAGAAATAATACTTAATTTATGTTTATGTTCTAGCTCCTCACAGGGAACACAGCGGGAGTTCAATAAATACTTGAAAGAATGAATAGATGAATGTAGACAGGAATGAATAAACCGAACATTGAAGAGCTGGACTGGACCCTCCTATCCATGGATATTGTCACTTGGGCCTTAACACGATTGTGCTAATTTCTCTTTCTTCCCTCTGCCCATAGTCTCTCCCTTTTTCCATCTCAGCCTCTTCTTTCCAAGGGATAAATGCTGTTCTACTTCCTGCCAGAGCAACCTTGCTGTTCTGCCATTGGCTGGAATCCTCTCACCCCAACACCCCTCACACTGAGTTTCCTGTCTGGGGAGGATGCTTACTTCACTCCTGATTCATCTGGCTTATGTGATTGGCATTCACTGAGCCCCAATATCAGATCAAGCTCCTCCCACTCATAAGTTCTTCCCATCTTTGGAGCTTTCTTTAAAAAGCCGCTGTCAGACTGACCTAACTGGCATATAATGAGAATTGATATGAAGGCAACAATAGAACACTAATCTTTTATTTCTAGTTTCTGATTAATTGATTCATGATATGTTTTCCCTCTTAAAATGTTACTCCTTTAAGTGTTGGTTGTCTTCATTTAAAAAAAATTTTTTTAATGTTTTATTTGTTTTTGAGAGAGAGAGAGAGACATTGTGTGAGCAGGAGAGGGTCAGAGAGAGAAGGAGACACAGAATCAGAAGCAGGCTCCATGCTCTGAGCTGTCAGCACATGGCCTTATGTGGGGCTCGAACCTTCAAACTGTGAGATCATGACCTGAGCCGAAGCCGGACACTTAACTGACTGAGCCACCCAGGCACCCCGAGTGTTGGTTGTCTTTACAAAAGCTTACCTAGAGAGAAATAAGGCTCAGAAAATAGTTACTGAGTCCCCATTACAGACTTGGGGAAGCAATAATAGCAACTACATACTAATACCTTCTAGCTAATAAGCACCGAACATATACCATGATAGTTAACTCTCATCTCAGGTGTGTCATACGTGTATTATGTGTGGCTGCTTCCATTGTATGTTTGAGGAAAGTAAGAGTTTAAAAAGTTACACATTTTGCCCAAGGTCACTTGACCGGAAGGTGACTGAGCTAGAATTTGAATCAGTGATGGTCTGATTCCAAAGCTCCTGCTCTTCGCACCCTCGCTAACAGCCCCTCCACAAGGACCTCGCAGTGTTCATGGTGGTACCTGTTAGGAGGCACTATGGGAGAACTATGTGCCAAGTGCTATTGAAGCACCAAGTATAAAGGGGCAGAAGAGCAAATCGTTTCTAAAGGAGAAGTCATTTTACCGAGCTCTGAAAAGAATAAATAGAGATTTGCTGGCCAGAGAACAAAGGGGAGAGGATTCCCAACAGACAGAACAGTGGGGGCACACGTACAGAGGCTTGGGAATACATGCCATATTCAGAAGGGGTGAGGAGTTGCACGTAGCAAGGGAGCATGAGGTAGGATGGCCGAGGCTGCCAGGATAGACGTGGGGGACGGCGGCCAGAGGGAGGGCTAGAGAGGGACATTAGAGCCTCCAAAGCTAACACCTTTAATCTATGGTTAATGAGATGCCAGAAAAGACTTCCAAACATCAGATCCAGTGGCTGGAAAATGTCCTTCTCCCCAGGGTCTGATTCTAATAGTGGAACCACACACATAGTGACAGATGGACGTGAGCAAGGGAGGGAGCTGGGGAAATTTCTCAGCAGTGTGCTTTCAATCGCCTAGTTACCTCTCCAGGTAGGAGAATTCAAACCAAGAAATGGTCTTTAAACAACTCTGTCTTTCTCTGTCTCTGTCTCTCTGTATCTCTCTCTGGCTCTGGCTCTTTCTCTCTATGTATGCATATGCACATGTATGTATGTCTTGAGAACCTTCATTTTAAAGGTGTTGAGCTGGAGCTTTGATTCTGGGCATGGGCATTACCCAGGGAGGCCGGCCTCTGCTAATGATTTTGTTTTCCAGACCCACTGTTTGAAATGCAACAATAATGAGAGTGACGCTTCTGCCCCATGCAGGGCAGTTCTGAAAAATAATGCCTCACCATCATCTAATTAACATTAAGCATTTAAATACTTAAGTGGAAATATGTAACAGCTCCCAGACAGGAAAAGCGCAGGAGGGTTTAAACCTTTAGGAGAAAATCATTTCATTTTGCTAGGAGACTTTAGCACTTTTCAAGGGAGACTGATTGTATTTAAAATATGAAGTTTTAGAGGCGCTTGGTTGGCTCAGTTGGTTAAGCGTCCGACTTCTGCCTGGGTCATGATCTCACAACTTGTGGGTTCAAGCCCTGTGTCAGGCTCTGTGCTGACAGCTCAGAGCCTGGAGCCTGCTTCAGATTCTGTGTCCTTCTCTCACTCTGCCCCTCACCCACTCATGCTCTGTCTCTCTAAGAATAAATAAAACAGTAAAAAAAATATTAGAAAAATAAAATAAAATATGAAGTTTTATATAGTGTTTCGAATCAAGAGAAATAAAAGTATCAAGACTACCCAGGGCCATTTGATTTCATGTCTACTCAGGTGGCAGTGGCTTTGTGGTATTTGCCTTATTTTTTTGAGAAGGAACCTGTAACCCAGAGATTCTATAAGAGATCACACAAGGGAGCCAGATATCAAGCCCTCTCCTCCATCTTTCTTGTCTGCACTGAGGCATACTGCTCCTGAATGAGAGGCAATTCGGTAAGCCAACATCTTCTATAAAAAAGGATTCATTTTTTTACTCCTGATCAAATACCATTCTTTTATTTTGCCGACCCTCGTTAAAAGCCTAATATAAAATCCCAGGTGTATTCAACCCATCTGCTTTCAAAGGCAATCTCACAGTCCTGTAACAACATGTACCTATGCTGTTAACCCCACTGGTGTGGTGCTGGCCTTTATATGTGCAGGAGTTTTCAAGCATGTTTTCCCCAGCACAATCACCATCATTCATTCAACATTGCTGGTGATAATCCCATGTCTTTGCAACTTAAATATATATACTTAGCATTCTCTTTCTCTCTCTAAGTTTTATTTCTCCATTTTACAGAGAAGAGAACTGAGGCCCAGAGAGGCAGATCAGTCTTGCCCAGGGACCAGCTCGCTGTTTAGTAACTGGTGAGCCTCGGGCTTGAACCCAGGTCTCTGATGAGGCGTAGGTTTTCCCACTGTAACATATCACCCACAGGCATCAGATGGAGTGTAGTTCCAGTTCTCAGTTTGTTTAAAGATGAGAATCACACACCTCTTGTAGCTGGATGTACAACGCTCCTTTATACCTGCATGTTTCCTCAGTGATTCACAGTTTCAAACAGGGTCTTTGGTGACAGCCCAGGATGATCTCCTTCCCTGCCTGTTGCAAAAAGGAAGACAGAGCCATGAAAGGAGACAAAGTCAGAGAAGAGAAAGAGGAAGGCAGCCCTAGCTTCACATAAACCTCTCCACCCTGATTATAAAGTAGAGACCCTGACCACGAGGACAACAGTGACACTCGGTAACCTTCACCACAACATACACTGACATTTATCTTGTGCCAGGAGCATCTCCTGTGATCCTCTCTACAATCCTATAAGGTATAAACAGCTATTCCCATTTTATGGATGGAGCCATCAAGTCTGAAAAACTCAAGGTGGTTTTTTTTTAAAGCGATTTGAAGGCTTTAAATATGTAGTTATTAAACAGGTGATTTGGAGACCCTGCCTGCGGCCCCTGGATATTTCTGACCTCATTTTCTTCCCTGCTTCTCTTCTTCTGGCCAAAGCAAACTGTTTGCTATTTAAGCAACACAGAGAAGAAGTAGCCTTCTACAGGGCCTGTACTTACTCTCCTCTGTCCCTGGAATGTTCTGCATGAACATACTTTCACTTGCTCCCTTGCTTGATGCCGGTCTCCTCTGAAATGTCACCTCCTCAGGAGACCTTCCCTGAACCTCTACTGGTTACTGTCTATTCCAATCATGCTGATTGGCTTCTGTCTTTGGCTATGTGTTCATTGCTCGGCTCCCTCTCTAGAACATAAACACTGTAAGCAAGGATTTTATCTATTTTATTTACTGATGCACACCCAAAAGCCTAGAACAGTGCCTGGCACATAAATGAGCATTCACATATTTGTGGAATGAATGATTTGTTAAGCGCACAACTAAATGTTATCATAGGTTGATTCCATTGTAAGAACTTTCACATAACTAAATGCGCAAAATACAGACTCCAGGTTGCAACATTGATTCTTCTATCCTTTCCATTAGTCAGCACTTAATGAGTCTCTGCCTCACCCTCACCGCCACACCAGCCTTCATTAAGGCATTGGCCATGAGAGGCAGCTCCTGGCCTTTCTAGTAGCCGGTGTCATGGAGGAGGAGTGCTGTGGCTAGCAGGAGCACAGGGTGTCTGGGTGCCCCTGAGGGGGGAAAGCTATCCTCCATCTCCAAGGCCTCCCGTTGAATCAGTGAACTCTATTGTGTGTTCTTTAGGGTGAGCTTGCTTATTCCATGATTAGGAAAAAGAAAAAGAAAGAAAGAAATGATCAGCTGATGCGGCTTCTTTGTTTTTCACCAGAAATTTCCCTCTCACGGGGGCAAGTAGGGGAAAGATCTGTGAGGGAATGAGTGCACCTCCACTCTGAGAGCCCAGGAGAAGGAAGCAGGGTTTTGTGCTGTTTTATTGACACCCAAGAATACCACTTATCGGAAATCACAACATAGAGCCTTCCTGAAGTGGGTTCATTTTCTCCTCTAAACCACTTGACTGGTTTTTGCCGGAGAAGAGCAAATTTCAAGCCCCCTCATGGCCAGTCTTCCCGTCTGCAGACTAACCACAGCAGTGCCCGTGACCCCCCCTCCTTGCAGCTTTCCCATGACGGATGTCCAAACTCCTCTTAGTTCACAAAGCCTGGAGCTTTGTGGCTCCTGCTCAGCTCACCATTATGTCCGGCCTTTTCCATACAGATGCCTGGGGCCACAGTGCCCTCAGAGAGCTCTGCTGTTTTCTCTCTTCACTTACAGGCCTGGGCCCCTGCCTCTGCCTGGAATGCCCCTCTTCTCTTCTTCCTTTGACTGTCTCCCTCACTCCACCCTCATTGTCCTTCAAGGGGTCAGTTCCGGTAAAACCTCCAGCTTTCCCTGGCTGTTCCCCTCCCACTGCTTTTCTCACCCCCCCACCCCCCGCATCCCCACTCTGGTTTCCCAAAGCACCCTCAGAGTACTGTTGACTCAGCCACATTGATGCTATCTAATTTGTACTCACGTCTCCTCCCTCACTAGTCAGGAAGCTCTTTGAGGACAGGGATTTTGTTTATTTTTGTCTTTTTTTTTTTTTTTTTAATGTAGGCTCCACACAGAGCATGGAGATCAGTGTGGGGCTTAAACTCACAACCCTGGGATTAAGACCTGAACTGAGATCAAGAGTTAGACACTTCACCAATTGAGCTACCCAGGCTCCCCTGTTTTTTGTTTTTTGTTTTGCTTTCTTTTTGTTTACAATCTTTCCCAAGGACCAGGTATTTAATGCTTATTAAATTAGGCCTTTGTAGACCGGCTAAAATCCTGCAGATGGTCCTTTATTTTGCATACTTGATTATTAAGTAATGGTTCTGGGGTATAGCCAGATCAGTGACTCACAGTGCTTAAAGGAAAAACATCCTCCACAAGCCAGTCTGGATTTGGCGTCAACATTCCATATCAGAATGAGAAACCAGGGGGAAGGAACCCAGGGCAGAGTATGGGTAGGAGGCAGAAGACCTGGACTTTGGTCTTGGCCGTGCCACTCTATCTGTGGTAATTGTGGGTAAGTCATGGCCCTTCTCTGGGCTTCTCTTTCCTCTTCTGAAAAAAAATGAGCACATGGGCTGAGGATACCTAGGATGCCTTGCAGATCTAAAATCCTACAATTCTATGATCCTTCTCATGGATTACATACTTTTCCATTGGGCTTAAAGTTTGCATTACCATTTCAATGTCTTATAGAGAAAGGTACACTCCTTTACTAGATCCCAAACTACTTGGCTAGGAAATGCAAGCCTCTGACCTCAGCGTATAAACATTGAAGTCCCTACCAGTCACATTTACAAAAGTTAATGCATTCAATGGGGGGAGAAAAAAGAGATGGGGAGTTATTCATTTACTGCTTTTCAGGCTCAAAAACTTGGAGTTTAATCTTTACTGCATTTGTCTACATATTTTCTCATTTCCTACATATTTTCTCATTTCATCTTACTGATGCCTCTCTGAAGTTATCAGAATGAGTAACTAAGTGGCCACTGATGCCATTCACCAAAAGGTTTCTTTCTCTAATCTTCTTAGAGCATAATAGGAGCATGATTCATGGCCCGCAGTGGTTGGGAATACTATGCACCTAGTTCTATCTAAGGAATTGTGAGCTTCCAGAAGTCATGATTATTCATTTCCAGCTGAGCATCTAAGTGCAGATATGAGACTGTCTTGGGTTTTTTCGTCCCTCTGCCAGGGTGGCCAAGAGTGTTCCAATCAGTAGATATTTCATTAGCCTCAACCCTGGAATGAGGCAGATATAGAGAAGAGAAATGATTGGAGGGAAAAGCATAGCATGAGCAAAACTATCTCCATTGGTTTCAGCCCTTTACATTTTGGTGCTATTTGTTACCACAACACAACTTAGTGTATCTTGACTAACACGGGCATTGGCCCCATTTTTCCCACAAAGAAACTGAAACTCAGTAAAGTAGAATAAACAGACCTTTTCAGGGTCGTGAAAACCTTATACATGCTCAAGCCTGGGATTTAAACTTGGGCTTATTTCCCCTGTACTGTACTGCTGTGTTAGGTAGTGTTAGGTATTAAGCTTGATTTCATTTGAATCAACTCTCTGAGTCCCAGTTTTCATAATTCATTTTTGGAAGGCTGATAGGGCCAGTGACAAAATCACAAGCTTTGGAGGTAAGCAGATATGAACTTGAATCCCAGCTCTAGGACTGAAGCTTCCTGTCCTTGGTGCATTGCTAGAATGTGGTTTCCTATGTTTACTGATTCAACCAAGATCACAAGGAGGAGCTTTTCTTCATGGTAGAGAATACTTACTGCCAATGGTATAGTATCAAGCATCACTGGCAATATGGATATAGATGTTTTAGGGTGGGGTCAGCCTTCCCAATATCCTCAAATCAGAGAAGCTAAGTAACTTGCCTGAGGTCATACAGGAAGTAGAAGAGCCTCAATCCCAACCCAGACCTTTCTGATCCCTTCCAGTAGGTCTCCCTGCCTCCAAGATGAAACTGACTCTGATAAAACCCTACATCATCAACCAAGGAGAAGCACAGCCTGATTTCCATGATTAACTTAAACCTGGAAGGCCCTCCCATTTCTGTTCTTGTTTGCCTTGGAGCCTCAAGTTGATTTACACTTAGAATGTTCCTCTTCTATCTCATACTCTGGCATTAGCATTGAGAACAGCAGGCATTGCCTTGGCAAGGTTACAGGATAAACTTGCTGCTTTTAGGACATCTGCATCCAGCAAACCTTTATTTTCTCTCCCTTGGGCATAATCTTGGAAAAACACATCTGTTATTCCGGGTGCTTACCTGGCTGGGCTTGTTTTTCCTCTCTTGGATGGGGAAATATTCTGTCAAGATACAGGGAAGAGTTTTCACACCCTCTGAAGCCACAGACCCTTTGTATATTTAAAAAAAGTAATAACTCAGAATCTTGATTGAGTTGTAAAGTTTTATTTAAAAGATGAGAACACCACCTGTGTTCCAGAGTTCTTCAGTTTCAGGATGTCAAAGTCACTGGAGATGCTTTCAGGGTCTTTTCCGACTAAGTCACGGAAGGTGAGCAGTGGTTGGGGTTTGGGTGCACCTTAACAGGCTATATTTCTCAGATACCTGCCCTTGGACACATCTCCCCCCCTTTCCATTGGCTAAGCCACATTTATACATGGCTGCCTCCAACTTTATTCTCTCCAGGGAACTTTTCAGTACCCAGGGAAGAGAAACAAAGACTAGAGTAAGACCTAAAAACTCGTTCTGCCTCATCGATTCATTCATTCACGCATTTTAGAGCAATTAGTGAGCACTCACTATTATCAGGCATAGCACTAAACACTGAGGAAATTCTGGTAATCCAATCCCTGATCTCACTGAGATTGTAGAAAGTGGAGATTTGAAGAGTGCCATGACAATTATAACATGGCATGATTAATTAATTAAAAATTAGCTAGTCATTCAACCAACAATATTGAGTGCTGATCACAAGCCAAGCACTGCTTTAATTTCCTGTGAATATAGCAGTGAGCAAAAGAGACAAACATCCCTGGCCTCATGAAGTTTACCTTTAGATAATATAGGCAGAGCAGACAATACAATAACTAAGGATGTGATTTAGCATTAAGTGGTAATGATGAGCATCATGAAGAAAAATATGGGGCAGTAGGTGGCAAGCGTGTGATGGAGAGTGGGTTTCAGCTCTGGTAGCCTGCCTTGGGCTCTCTGAGGAGGTGATGTTAAGGGCAAGCCTGCATTGATAATAGGGCCACCAGACCAGAAGCGCAGTGTCCTATCGGCATCTCAGAGGCCATCCTATCCATGTCTGCTTGTGATTTTGGTCAAGTCACTTGACTTCTCTGAATTTTGTCTCTTTCTGGGGCCTTGAAGAGATTTAATACCCATAACTGCTCACCTCTTCTGATGGTGGAAATGAAAAGAGCATCTGTTCCAGAACAAGCTGCCTTGTTCTTCCTCCCAGGACCTGTAACTTATCTCATCGACCTGTTCCCCAGATGGCATAGACCCATAACATCCTCAGAGCTTCAGTAGTGCAGATAGGAGGTCACAGCATTGGCTTTTAATTCTACTTCCAAAAAGCAGGTCCCCTTTCATCCCTGAACCTGATTCCCTCATCTGTCCAATGGGGATAATGAAGAGAAACCTGTGTTTTCTCATTATCGTCAGGACTAAGTGAGGTTGGGCATTTAACACCAATAGGATTTGCCCTGCACAAAGCACACTGGTTCTGTGTTCACTACAATAATGTTACCATCATTATATTTGTTAATATTAACAATAATAGCAGCACATGTGGAAGCCTCAAGCATATGTCTGGCATGTCACTGATACTCAGTGGATATTGTTCCCTACCCTTCTTTTCTCCTGTCCCATTCTATTTCCAGTGATGCTTCCCCCTTCCCCTCTGTTCTTTTTCATCCAGAGCCAAGGTTGCAGAGAGCTGACATCTTAGGTTAGGCTCAAGGGAAAGAACAAGGTAAAAGAACCCTTTAACTTCTTCTTGGGAACTTGCACTGCATATCTACAGATTGCCAGGCTCTTCTCTAATCACTTTACATGTATATTAACCTATTTGATCCTCACATGGACATTCTAAGATACATATGCTGATCATCTTCATTTTTACAGTTAATGAAAACTGAGGTACAGTGATGCTAAATAACTTCTCCAAGGTCACTGAGCTAATTAGTCAAGGAGCTCTTCAGCCCCAGTCCCAGAATAGGGAAGGATTTAAGAACTCAGGGCAGTAGTTTTCTAAGGCACTAAGAGAGGGCAGGTGAGGTATGGTGAGAGCCGGAACCCTGATATGAGGAGCACCCCATGCTGGAAGCCATGTGTTAGAAGGGGTGCCCCTGTTCCTTGAGCTCTGCCTACCTTTCCTGGCCCTCTTCTCTCCTTCCCTGAGGCTGTCACATATGTTACAGACAGTTGTAAATTGCTGATCTCCAAGAAAGGTGCCACAGAAAGACAAAGTGAATCAGAGAGAAGAAAATGGATCCTTCTGTGTTTGAACTCAGACCCTGGAACATAACAGTACTTGGAGCCCAGTGCAGCTTGCTTCTGAACTCCAGGATCAGTAGAATTGCCAACTTCCTACACTTTGCCCGCTGAGAATGAAGGCGCTCCCTCAGCACCAAGAGGCAGAATGTGGATTCCCAGGCACAGAAGCAGGATGGGAGGTATTTGGTCCCCAACCTTTAGAAACTGCTGATCCTTCCTTCCCCTTTTTCTTCTGGGAAAGCATCTGGCTTTCAGGAATAGCAGAGGTACTTAGTCATTTAGATTGCTGCCATACCCATTGATCTTTGGTGAGCTAAGGTCAGAAGAACAATTACCCACACTGTAATCCTTCTCCACCTTTCTCTCCTCTAGACCTGTTGGAATTACATAAGATTGTCAATGCGGCTGTGTTCTCTTGACCTTTCTCTCCCTCCTGCTATTTCTCTCTTCCTATCCATTGCTGTCTATAGCTTCTTCATTCTCATTATTTTCCTGACTTCACCTTTTCCTTCTTTTCCCTCCTCATCTAGGGAGTAATGAGGCCATTTGGTCCATTTCAGGGCCATTCCCTGGCTTTCTGAGGATCATCTGTCCACTGGGATGACATCACTGTGCAGAGGAAGGCTTGGGGAATCAGACAAATGTGAATTCAAATCCTGGTTTTTGGCTTCTTTGCTGTGTGACCTTGGACAAATCATTCAGCCTTAGACTTCTCTTTAAATATATTTTGTTGTTGTTGTTTTTATTTTATTTTATTTTTAAAATATAACTTTTCATCAAATTGGCTAACATACAGTGTATAAAGTATGCTCCTGGTTTTTGGGGTAGTTTCCTGTGGTTCATGGGCTACATACACCAAGTGATCATCCCAACAAGTGCCCTCCTTAATGCTCATCACCCATTTTCCCTTCTCTGCCCACCCGTCCACCCTTAGTTTTTTCTCTGTATTTAAGAGTCTCTTACGGTTTGCCTCCCTCCCTCTCTGTTTGGAACTATTCATTAAATATGTTTTGGATCAACAAATGAGTGTGCTCATGATTAGCTGATGGAAAGTGATTCACAGATGGTCATAATCACCATCGTTGCTATTGTTATTAGTACTATTATTTCCTATAGAGGAAGAGTGTGTGTGCAGTATGTAAGGTTGGTTCCCAGCCCTACCAGATTTCAGCAACAATCGTTGCTCCTCAACACTCTGTCTTCTCAGAACCTGAGCTAACAGCAAAGTCTGATGGAATATTAGGAGCTCTGTCCTCAGAAAAAGGGTCTAGAAAAGTCAGATGTGCGGTTACCCAGAGAAAAGGTGTTCCAGGAAAACATTCCAAGGCTCATCCAACCATGAACAGCCTTGGGTTACAGCTTCCTCATCTAACTTCTCCATCTGTGTTAATTCTGACCACCTGTCCTGCTTCCAAGTTCTTGGTTTTGGCTCTAGTTTCCTCCTGGGATGGGAGCTTAGCCTGGAACCACTAGGGTCCCTGCCAGATTGGAGTTCCAGAGCTCAGGGGTTCTTTTATTTGGTATGGGATACAGATGATTCTACAAAAGCCTGGTGCTAGGGTAGTGTATCTAGGAAAGGTCTGGAGTTTGGCCTCTGAGCTTCCCTAGTGCCACTGTGAAGAAAGGAATTCTGTCACTGCCTTCAGAGCCAGCAGCAATGCTATCATTTGAAGGCACTGTGTAGAGGGGAATAGGATTTATTCATGACTCTTGACACTGGCAGAAATACCCTAGTATTTCTGAAAGGGTGCTAGATTTGGAATCAGAAAACTTGGGTCTGAGTCATGGCTGTCATTCACTAATTATAAAATCTTGGGCAAGTAATTTAACTTCTTGAGAGACATCCCCTACAATTCAATGACAATAGTCCTTTAATGTGGATGCATCTACTACAGTGCTTAGTAACAGTGGTTCCTTCCTTTATTAAAGCACTTTTACAGGTGTGGAGGGTTTTTATCATTGATTTCTACTCTTCTGGGAGAGACAAGGTGTTTACAGTAGGTGCCAATTACATTATAAAAGGCAACATGTGCCCACTTGTGGGGAGAAGCACTGGGTGTTATATGGAAACCAATTTGACAATAAAATATTTTTTTAAAAAAGGCAACATGGCTTTGAGGTCAAGTGCAAGGACTCCTATGTGAGACTGCCTAGGTTCACATCTTGAATCTGCTTCAGCACATTACTCTACCTCTATGTGTCTATTTTCCATTTATTTTGGTCTATAAAGTAGGGCTTGCCTTATTAGTATCTAACTCATAGAGTTGTTCTAAGGATTATGAATGTTAATTGACATGAAACTCTTAAAACCATAACCTCCACAAAGAAGCCTTTGCTCAGTATTAGCTACTATTATTATATATCAAACTTGTATTATGTCATCTTAAATGTCTACCCCATGGACAGCTTTCATTTTTTTCTGTCACCACTGATCATGCTTGACTGGACTAGATGTGGACTCCTGATCTTTAGTGAAGCTGATCAGAGTCCCTTCCCTGTTAGTTTGGAAATACAACCAAATTGTGTGTGTGTGTGTGTGTGTGTGTGTGTGTGTGTGTGTGTGTGAGAGAGAGAGAGAGAGAGAGAGAGAGAGAGAGAGAGAGAGAGAGAGAGAGAGAGAGAGAGAGAGAGAGAGAGTCAGAGATGGGGGGAGGAAGGAAGTGAGAGACTGAAGCATGCACAGAGTGAGACACAGGTGGGCTGCTTTATCGGCCCCAGTTCTAGTGTCTTCTTGAAGCCCAGCTGCATTTCTGACCTTGGATTCCAGAGGACATTTCTGTGTCTTTATAGCCAATCCATCTGAAACAGTCAGGATAAGCTGATTTATGCTGCTGTAACAAACATCCCCAAATTTAAATGGTTTAATGCTACATGCATTTTGCTTATTGTATATGCTAACATAGGTGTTCATTGGGGAGCACTTCCTTACCATCACCAGTCACAAATACAGTCTTTATCTTGACATGCTTCCATGTAAATGTGGTAGGGAAGTAAATGTGGCAAATGTGCACTGGCTCTAAAAGTCCTTGCACATAATACCGATTTCTTCTGCTCACAGTTTCATTGGCCAAACAAGTCACATGACCCCACTCACCTTTAAGGGAGTGAAGAAATACAACTTTATCATGTGGTAATAAGGGCTACCCAGACTATTTATGAACATAGTCTGGGAACTACCACACCCTATTTTCTTCTCAATCTATCTTTTTCTTAAAAAAGCAAATGAACAAGCTGTCTTAACTTATAGAAATGAAAGGAAGAGAAATCCTCAGGCCTCTGGGCAGCCGGATGATACATTGTCTAGGATAAGCTGTCAGTGTTTTCAGACCCCAGAGAAAAGCAAACTGAAGTGGGGATAGAATTATGGAAACTGGATGAAAGATGTGGTATTTGAGCTGGGTAGTGGAGAATGGGAATATTTGCCTCGCACTTTCTTGGTTTAGTTTTTGAAACTTTAAAGTTACACATGATGTTGTGGACTTTGGGGTCATACATCCTGGAGCCTGCATCCCTACTCTTTAGGGACAGAGTAAGTTGACACATGATAGGCATCTTGAATATTACATGGCACTGATTAGCTGTTGAGAAAAATGTTATTTGTCTCCCCTTAGCTCCTTACACTATACTCTTCTCTTGTTAGTTAGTGGTGCTGTAGCTTTCTTCTTGTTTTCCTCTAGGGGATCTAAACACTTTATACTGGCAGTTCCATTAGGAGCCATGTGATTGAGGGGTTGGCCATTTTACTGGGAAGACTAGTTTAATTGTTGGCATAAAGTTCGTTGCCTTGGTGTTATAAGCCAACAGACTTGAGGCTCTGAGATACCATCTGTTTCTCAGAAACATTATTTTCCCTAGAATATTCCCTGAGAACATCATTTCCACTTTACTTCAGAGATGCATTTTTTTACGTATTAGTGGAAATCTTGGGATATTATTATTTTTTTCATTATGAAGCATAACCTGTAAAACTAAACATAGAGAGATTCAGGTATAGAAGAGTGGTGGAAACCTAGTGAAAGAGAGTTATATTTCTAATACATAGGTCTGAAAGTGGCTCTCCTCAGTGAGGCCTCAGTGACCACACCGTGAAGTTCAGGTACAAATTCAGTAACACACCGCATGTTGTTTTCTACTTCCCCACCTTTTGCTTCTGCCCATATCATTCCTCCATGTTGTACCCTCCCTTCGATTGCCAACATCCAAAATCCAGTGGACAGCAAAATATTTAAAATGCCTTTGGTTGCAACTAATAGAAAACCCAATTTAAAAAGGCTTTTAAACAATAGTGGAATGTATTGGCTTATGTATTTGAGAAGTCCACAGTTATGGGAGAACTCAAATTGATTTGAATCTGTGACTGATTAATATCATGAAGGTGTCACCCTTCTGTCTCTTTAATCTTTCTTTTTTGGAGCCAGTATCATCTTCTTGAGGCCTCCAATAGCTGATAATGTCAGCATAGGCTACATGCCTCCTGCCTCCATTGGGAATTCAACTTTTGAACTAATTTCTAAACTTCCTCTAATTATACCTTTATAAATCGGTTGCCTACTCTGGATTTTTCTGGCAAGTGTAATGGGTTGCACTGAATGCCTTAAGCCTGGATTATGTGTACATTCCTGAATAAGTCACAGAGACAAGTTGACTTAGGCTGGTCAGCTTTCCATCCCCATCCCAAACCCTACCTGAATTTCCTACTTTGAAATTCCCTAGTTGGAATTTTCAAGTCTGTGAGAAAAAGCACACATGTGCTGGGCCTGTAACCATCCATACAGCTAATGCAGTCAACACTTAACCTTGTCTACATACTGAACAAATATTTATGGAGGATCTCCAGGTATTCTACCAGTCTTAGGCTTAAAGAAAGTTACATCTAGTAGGCGGGAAGGACCAATATAGGACATTTTGAGCATCTCTTGAAGTGTCATAATAGAGATAAGCCCAAGGTGTATGAGCCCAGATGAGATTAGAGGTAGGTGGGGTTAGTTAGGGCTTTTTAGCAGAGATGTTGCTGAGCTGAGTCTTGAGAGGAAAGTTAGATTTAATCAGGTGAGAATGTGGAAAGGTGAGAGAGGAAAGAGATATTCCAGACAGAGAACACTGTACTTGTGAAGAAAGCAATGGTGATTTGAGTAATGCGAATGGTCAAGTATAACATAGGGTCCACAGTATAGACTCTGACATTGAAATGCCTGGAATCACATGGCATTCTACCACTTGGTGGCTATGTGATGGGTAACCTACTTGATCTCTCTGGACTTGAGTTTCCCCATTACAAAATAGGTATTACAGTAATAATAGTTACTACTTCGTTAAGACTGCTGGAAAAGATTGTTAGTTATGATGTATACAGTACTTGGATTATGTTCTACCATCATGCATTGTAAGAGAGTCCATGATTGTTATCATGGCCAGGGCTGCAGATAGATGTTGGCACACATACTTACCTGTTTGGAAGAAACTAAATATGGGAAATGAATGGGAAACCTGGGGATCTTTGATGTTACATATAATACAGTCTTGTTTTCCTTTTGGTTTTAACATTGGCAGAAATTCAAGGTCTAAGTACTATAAAAATGTAATTGTTCTTTTCTAAATTGGCAGTCTGGGCTGCTGAGTCATGGTTATTTTACATGATCATATCAATGTTGTAATTTTACCATTACTATAATCACTACTGCTTAGCAATTTCCTCAGTTCAAAATATGAGTCAGGATAATTTGTGCTTGAATTTTTGTGCTTTGGAGTCAGATCTGTCTGGTTCAACTCCTACCTGGTCATATGTGAATGTCTTTTAATTCTTATACCAACTCTGTGCGCTGGATCTTGTCACTCCCATTTTACACGTGAGGAATCTGAGGTTTGGGGAAGTTAAGCAACCAGCTTACCATTTTATAGATGGCAGGGCCACACTTCAAGGTCAGGACTATGGGAGAAATGATTTTTTACTTCTGTGGGTTTTTTCCTTTAATCTTTAAAATAGGATAATAAGAGTAACTATATTCATATTAGTGTGGAAATAAAATGAGACAGTGATTGTGAACCAATCAGCATCATGACTGACCAGAAATAAATCTCTGATAAATTGGTTCTGACAATGAGGGTGACATTTGCACTTCTTGCCTTTTTATAAGGACCAAATTAACTCACAGGTATGAAAACAAATGTTGGGAGAGAAGGCCATTACCTGGAGACAACCATAAAAAGAGTTCATGATGGTTAATCTAGTTAAAATTGCAACCCTCCAGCGCTTACCACCCTCACCCTGCTTTATTGTTTCTCTAGCAAACTCTATTATCTTATATACTATATTTTGTACAGCTGCCTTTTTAGTTTTACATGTTTCCCTCTAGAACATCAGCTTTGTGAGGGCAGGAATCATAGTCTGTTTTGGTTTTTGTTGTGTCCCCCATCTCTGGAATAGTGCTTACAAATAATAAGTGTTCAATAAATATTTTTAGAGTGAATGAATTAACTACTAAATTAATTCATCAAGTAATAATCAGAAAAAAAATTTCAGATCTCTTTCCATTTTGAGATCCTACAAGTATATGAGTTTCCAAGAATTTCTCAATCATTTCTACTTTCAACTTTTGAAAGATAGGATAGTGAGAAGGAATCTATCTCAATTACTTTGCTGGAAGGGCCATAGGGGCATGGTGAATCTCAAGCCTTGTAGAACTATGAACATTATTCGCTATGTATTCATTCTTTGGGCTCAGATATGACCACTCCCATGTTTGGTTGGCATCCTGTGTGTCAGGCATCAATGCCATGGCAAAGAGCAGTGGCACTGTGCTTTTCTGAGCACATCCTCATGGAGGGAAGTCACAGCCACAACTCTTGCTCACTTCTATTACCAGGTCAGCTGTTGGACTCAGAAATCTTCTCGCTTTCTCCTTTGATCTAGACAGAGTTCTGAATCATTTCTTACATGGACTTCATTGTACTGTTTGTTTTCCCAGGATAACACAGATCCCATAAGAGATATCCTTTCTTAATTTGGATAAACAGTCACCCTCATTTAAAAAAATTTTTTTAAACATTTATTTTTGAGAGAGAGGGAGGGAGGGAGCAATAGTGCATGGGCATGGGGGGAGCACAGAGAAATGGAGACATGGAATCCAAAGCAGACTCCAGGTTCTGAGCAGTCAGCACAAAGCCTGACATGGGGCTTGAACCCAAAAGCTGTAAGATCATGACCCAAGCTGAAGCTGGACGCTTAATGGATTCAGCCACCCAGGCACCCCAAGCAGCCACCGTTATTTCTTAATGAATACCTTATACAAGAAGACTTAGTCTTTTATAAGCAAATGCAGATTCTCCTTATTACTTTCTATCCTACTGGCTATTCTCACTAAGCCTTTTGGGAGGGAGGGTTCTTGTTCTTTGTGTCCCCAGTGTTCTGTTCTACTACCCCCTCACACATCTCCTTGTACCCCTCATACAGCAATCCTTTCCATGCCCTTGGATGAAAATACGAACTTTATGCTGGTGAATTCTCCACGGTCCAGTCTCTCTCTTTCTCTCTGGAGCTCTAGGCCCTGATTTCCATTGCAAGCTAGACCTTTTCCCACGACCATCTCACAGTCTCAGCAAGTCATCACCTGTGCCTGAAGCCTGCGTTCTTATCTCTTTGAGGGGCAGCACCATCCTTTTAGTTGCACAGGCTAGAAACCTAGGTGCCATTCATGAGCTTTCTTTCCTTTTCACCTCTTCCCTGCATCCTGGCCTCCAATTTGTCTTCTAGAGATGTGGATTCAGCATCCTGATGACTCACAAATCTAGCCACTCATCATTTGTGTATCCTAGTTAACAGGCCCTCATCATATATTTTTAAGTTTATTTATTTTGAGAGAGAGTGTGTGTCTCTGCATGGGCATAAGCAAGTAGGGAGGGGCAGAAAGAGAGGGAGAAAGAGAGTCTCTAGCAAGTTTTGAGCTGTTAGTACAGAGCCCAACTTGGGGCTTGATCTCATGAACCATGAGATCATGACCTGAGCCAACATCAACAGTAGGATGCTTAACTGAGCCACAAAGGCACACCCAGCCCTCATCTTCTTGAATACATGCTTTTCAAACTCCATTGCTTCTAGTCTTTGCTTTCTCAAATGCATTCAGTTCACAGCAACAGAGAGTGATTTTTCTAGAACACAGTTCCAACCATATCACTCTCCTGATGAAAACTAAGGTGATTTCTGAAAGAGTGAGTCTTAGCTTCTGCATTTGGCCTTGATCTCACTCTCTGGCTGTCCCCCACTTCAATCTTTAGTTCTCTCAGCTACAAATTGCTTATATTAATCCCTCTCTCACAGAGTCATAATGAGAATCAAATGAGTTAGTTCCTGTAATATGTGTCATATTTTCAGCAATGTCTGACATGTAGTAGGTGCTCCATGAATGCCAGTTCCCTTCCTGCCTTTTTTTGGAAGCAACATTTGGAATTGATCATAAACTTCAGTGGAGATTTCCCTCCTGTAAACTAAGCCTGAAGCATTTCTACCTGCCTTTCCTCTTCTGGGTCTCCTGGGACACAAATTGAACACCCCCCCCCCATTCCATTTCTGTGATGACAGATCATCAAATAATTAGGGCAGTGAGCAGTGGAAATTATGTCAGCTCCCTGATGGTGCAGTTCCTAAGCGCCTGGCCTAGTACTGAGCAAAGCATGTGCTTCTTGCATGCCACTTCCCCAGGAACCCTGGGCCTCTGCCTGCAATGGCTGGAGGCTGGAAGAAAGAAAAGGAAATTCCTGGGGTGGACTCTACAACCGGCCACACCTCCACAAGAGGCCGTATAGGAGGGTATTTGGCAGTGGGGGTTGAAGGTTAAAGAGAAAAGCACAGTGTAAGAATCAATGATGTGGGTGTCACTCCTGGCTGCTCTATATCTGGTATAGGTCACCTTACCTTTCTGAGCCTCAGTTTCCTCAGCTCTGAAATAAGGACATTGCTCTTTATCTCAGTGTGTTCTTGGAAAGATTTAATTGAATAGTGAGTGGATGACAGAAGAGATAATTTCAAAATGGAGACACTAAATATTACATGTGCTCTGCTGAAAGGCATGAAGGGGCACGGAGCGGTGTTCTCAGAACAACTTGCCTCCCACTTCCTGTCTGGGTGAACTAGATGAACTTGTTCTGAGTCTTGGTATATTTATTTGTAAAGCAGAAATAATTACCCTCACACTTCATAGGATGGGTTATGTATATGTTCTCGGTAAATTGTAAAGTACTAACAATCCTGACTATTGTTGCTTGTGCAGATAATGGTGGATATAATCATTTATCTTTATTGAATCAGGACAGTGCATCACAGCGTTCTTAGAGGACAGTGCTCCAGTTGGAGGCTATGAGAAGTCATTCAGTCTCTACATCTATTTCCTCAAATATGAAGTTAAGAGGGTGAGTTTGATGGGCACTTAATATAGGACCTGGTTTACAGTAAGAGTGCAATAAATAGAAGCAGAGTAAACGCTCAATAAATACAGATAAATTAATCAGCGAATGGAAAAGGGAGATCACGAGATTCTCTGAGTCTACATGCAATGAGGAAGTGCATTATGTATTGTGCAGTGAGGTGCATGCAAGGGAGTAGCTTTGAGGGCAGGTGGGCTCTATAGCATGCCCAGCTCTCTCCTGCCATCTCCTGCCAGGGTCACCTTCTTCAGCATGTCTGTGTGTGTCCTTCTGATGCAGCAGGGATGGATTACCCATACCAAGCCCTCCAGGGCCAGGGCCAGGGCTGGTCCCATAGCCTTACATGCCGAACTAAGCAGAGGTGACAGTGATAAACATATTGGAGGTGCTTTTGCCTTACTCTATTCCCACTCAATCTCACTTAGTACAGTTTGGAAGAACACTGAACCCAAGAGTCAGAGATTTATGGGGGTTTGTTTAACCTACAGTGTTCATTTTGGGTTCTAGAATGTTCAAGAAATCTGTGCAGTCATCTTTTGAAGCTTTCCTGTGTTCCAGAAAAATGGTACATAGATATGTCCCATTTTTTTCTTTTTCTTTTTTAAGTTTATTTTTGAGACAAATGGTTTGAGTGGAGGAGGGGCAGAGAGAGGGAAAGAGCATGAGCGGGAGAGGGGCAGAGAGCAAGGGAGAGAGAGAGAGAATCCCAAGCAGGCTCAGCAACAGAGTCAGACACGGGGTTCAGTCTCATGAAACCCTGAGATTATGACCTGAGCCAAAACTGGGAGTCAGACTTAACTGACTGAGCCACCTAGGTGCCCTGCTCCCTTTTTTTCTAAACATAGCTGAATTAAAGAAAGAAAATTCTCCTACATGGACTTTGAAAGTTTAGAGAACGTTATTGTTTTAGAATGTTACAAACACAGGATACTCAGATAAGGGCTTCTACCACAAGCCCCTTGGCACCCAATTTCGTGTACCTCACCTTTGACAGGTGGCCCTGTAGCCTCTAGGTGTGTGTGCACTCCGAGATGTAAGACACTTGCTATTTTTGTCCAGCATCTCATCTGTGAGGCCAAGACCAGCCTGCCCTGGACTTTAACTCCTTCACGTTATTTTGGCCCTCTGGCATTCCACAGTGGAAACTCTGTTTCTCTTCTAGGTGTTCCTACTTGAAACATTTGAGAATCCTGTTCTTGACTTACCATCTTGTGCATGCTGACCCCGTCTTTTATTTCTTCTTGCTGTATTATTGTTTGTGATAATAATTCACGATATTTGTGGAGATAAAGCTTACAATAGGCAAGACTCCGCCCTTAATGTTTTATTTAGTTTTTTTCAATGTTATTTTTTTAAATTTATTTTTGAGAGATAGAGAGGGACAGTGTGAGCAGGGGAGGGTCAGAGAGAGAGGGAGGTACAGAATCTGAAGCAGGCTCCAGGCTCTGAGCTAGCTGTCAGCACAGAGCCCGATGTGGGGCTCAAACCCACAAACCGTGAGATCATAACCTGTGCCGCAGCCAGACGCTTAACCGATTGAGCCACCCAGGCACCCATATTTATTTAGTTTTTAATCCTCACCACAGCCCATGAGTATAAGACTCTTCTTACCCCAGTTTTACAGATGAGATAGTTGAGGCTCAGCCCAGCTAGGAAATGACGTGACCAGAATCTGGTTTCAAGTGCTGGTTGCAGAGTCGCGCTCCTAATCCCTATTCCATAACCCCCCTTTTCATAATGTTACTAATAAAAATATAAATAGTACGATTATGGATACCAATTACTGGTGGATTGCTAACTGCTGGACTCGGCTAGGGGTTTTATATCCATTAGCTCTTATCCTCACAAGAACCGGGCAAGGAGATCTCATTGTTTACGGGCGAGGAGCCAGAGCTGTCAGAGTCAGTAATTACTTTGACCCCCTCTCCCGCTTTATCGGAGAAGTTCCTTCACTCATGCTTGCCTTCCACGTCAGATGAGCTCCTTCGGTCTAACAGGCACTATGCTAGGCACTGAGATGCTCGGTAACAGAGGAGGCGGAGTTCCTCTCCTGATGGTATTACATTGCCTTGGGAAAGTAGGTGTTAAACAACTAATTACACAATTGCTTATTTTGTTTACATTGTGATGTTAATCACCCAAATGAAGAAATTAAAATTATATGCAGTGCTCCGGAGGAAAAGCCAAGTGTGTAATGAGAGAGAAAGTCACAAGGAGATCCAGGGTTGTGAGATGAGAAAAAGTTAACTAGTCTGAGGGGGAACAGAGAGGAGGCAGTGAGAACAGTATGGGCAAAGGCCCTGAGGGGGTGTTGGGGTACACAGGGACTGAACCGTGGGGCAAAGCTGAGGAGACTGACCCAGTCCCTACAGAGCCATGAGGACCCAATGGGAAGTTGAGCCTTTGAAATGGGGAATATTTAATTTGGTCTTGAAAAGATCATTCTAATTGCAGGGGTGAAAATGGACAAGTGAGGAATCTGTGATTACAATACCTTCTGGTATCTGATGAGCAGGACTCTCCCTGTGACCTGGGCTGTGTGCACCTGTTAATCAAGCCAGTGATTTTTCCCAGGGCAGTAGCATAGTCTAATGGTCATGAGCACCACCCAGGAGCCCATATGCCTGAGTTTGAAGTCTGGGTCTACCTCTTATTAGTTGTGCAAGCTTGGTCAAGTTACTCAATCCACTTATGCCTTGATTTCCTTATTTGTAAAATAATACCTACTTAACATGGTTATTGTGAGATTATGCGAACTGGTATAGGGAAAGCACATAGAACGGGGCCTGGCACGTACCAAATGCTATTTTGTAATTATTACTATTTTTTAATGGCCTGACACACTGTTGATTGAAAGCAATCGTGCTTAATTAAATCTATAAGATCATTATAACAAAACCCAAAAAAGCCCATGAGAGTTTTAAGTCTAACAAGTTAATCTCTCTTCCCAATCCAAACTGGAGTGGTGTGTGCTTTCTCTTCCTTCCCACAGTGTCTCACTGTTAGCTATTTATGGTTTGGGGGAACGGCCTCTTCCCTGCTGGAGGAGCATTCTCTTTCCTTAGGTTGCTTTTAGTCTCCTTCATCCCTTTCTCTACCCCATTGTATTCATGATTTAGCCTTTAGAGAGTTCCCCTTCTTACCCCTTGGGGGGGTTCCCTGTGAAGGGCCACCCAGGGCCCCTTGCAAGGAGGGGCCTGTTGGGCCAGCTGCTTGGACTACAGTGGGCGGACAGCATCTGCGTGTTGGGCCCTCTGGGATCGGCTCAGCTGCCGGCAGCAGCCTTGTTCAAGGTCCGCCCCTCCCCTGAGGACACCACCCAGAGTCCCACATCGACAGCTCCCCGTGGCAGCGCCAGCTCCAGGAGTCCCCTCGGGATTGACCAGCGCCATCCTTGGGATTATACTGCAGCTTGGTTTCTCCCTCTGCCAGGCCCCTGCTCCCTGTGTGTGGACCCCGGGAGCACTGCCTGTCTCTCAGACATCCCGCACAGGACTCTGTCTCCGAGGGGGCTGCAGGGAGAGCCCACCAACTTGCGACTAAGCTCACTGTTCCTCAGAGCTGGGAGAGGAGCATGTTGCCCTCACTCTCTCCTTTTGTGCCAGCGCCCCCTGTACCGTTTCTTGATAGCATGAATCAGAGTCCGTCATGAACTGGAGTTGTTATATGCTTGTTTCTCCTTACCCCGCTTCCCCTTAATAAAACAGAAGCTTCTTGTCTGCCTTGAAGACATTCAACAAATACCAGGGGACTGAATACAGTATAATGTAATGGTTATGTTCACTTGGCATCTGAGGCTAAACTGCCTGGATTCGAATCCTGACAGTGACACTCATCAGCCAGGGATCCTGCCTAAGCTTTAAATGCTGGCACCGGCCAGCACTCGGCCTACAGCCTGCGGAGCACTGAGAGAGTGCTCACCAAACCCTAACAATCATGAGTCAGTTCCTTCAGGAGGCCTCCGTGAGGATTCAATGAGATAGTACATGAAATTGCTCAGTTAGCAGTGCCTAGCTCAGAGTATGCACTCAATACATTTATCTGTTGGCATCAGTCCCTGTCTTCACCACACGACCAGAGAGCGAGGTGTGTCCTCAGCCTCAGAGTCCTCTTCAGTGCCAGGCACCACGCTGAGCACAGGGGATGAACAGTCCCCTCTTCCCTGACCTGTAGGGCGGACGGTGGTCTGGCCGCCCTCTGAGAACTCCACACTGCCCAGGCCAGGGCCAGCCACACAGCAGGCTCTTCACACATGCATCTCGTAGCGGTGGTTTGAACGAGATTTCGGTCCAGCCCAGTTGCTCAAATGTGGTCTCCATGGCGACTCCGAGTCCAGCAGTTCGGGGAAGGTGCTTCCAGATCTGGGGGCTGGCACACTGCAACCTCTAAACACGTGCCATATTTTCTCGCATTTCTCAGACAGATTGTGGGTTGTGTGTTCATTAATTAAGATGAGAGTAATTGGTCCCAGAAAATAGTCTGCATCTCAGCTTGCAAATTGTGTGCACAACGAGGCCCCGTGGTTCTTTCTCTCCCATCTCGTATCTCTATAGCTGCTTCCCTGGCTCCTGACTATTTCCCCAAATCCCCAGGCCCCCGTTTTACTGGAGCAGCTGAAGAATAAAGGGAAGGTAGGATTTGAAATAGAATTTCCTTGGCTTATTGGAAGTCTCTTCATGCCCAAGGAGGGGAGAAATAACACCACCCCTCATATGTATATAATACTTGGTGATTTTTTTTTAAATGCTTTCATATATGCAATTTCATTTGTTCCTCACTGCATCACTGGGAAGAAGTTATTATTAAAGATGGTAAGAGCTCAGGCTACAGCATTCAAATCTTGTCTCTTCCTCTCAGTAGCTATGGAAATGGCAACTTGCTTGGCCTTTTCATGGGTCACTTTCCCAGTGTGAAATATAATAATAACTTAAGACCTACTTCACAGGATTGAACTGTGGACTAAATGAGAGAATGCAGTGAAAGCATAGCAGCCACAGAGTGAGCTCTCAAGGATTTTGTTATGAATATAGAATGTACCCATTTTATAGACGGGAACTAACGGCTCTGAGATGTCCACTTACCTGGCTAAGATCGCTAGCTTGTAATAGGCTTGACAAAAGTCTCGACTTCACATTCTCTGGTGTCTATATGGACACAATAAAAGTTATCATGGGCTAGGGATGTGCTTTACACTGGACTTCATATTATGGTGCTTCTGGTCTGCAGAGTGGTCTCAGAGTGGGGACCGTGGTGTCTGCCTGGCTGCCAGACAGCGTTGCGCACTAGCCTATCATAGGGTCATCCCTCACTCGGGCCTTACTGCATGAATGAATGAACCAATCTGTTGATCAGTAAATCAGGGTTATTAGCTCATATGCTAAGAGTTTGGACTCTGGCCTTCTCTGACTTCTTAGGTCCACGACTCATCAATCCCCACATGCACTCAGTTATTTCTTTTCGTGTACTTCCCTGAAATTTCTTGCAAGTGGCTTGCCCAAATTCTCATGTAGGTCCTTTGGGTCTAGCCATGGGAGAGTGAGTATCCTATGATTTCTGCTCATCTTGGGTTATAACGGCTGGGAGACTTTCTCAAGGCAGAAAGTCACTTGGGTGTTCAGGCAGTCTCTCTCTCATATGTCCCACCTGGCCTGGCATCAGGATTGGGATTCCCAATGCCAACGTGAGTATTTCCACCCTGCATAAGGTGCAGAACCTGGGGACCTTGGTGTGTTTTCCCACGTGTTAGCTTTGTGTCTTTGGATGTTGCTGAGTGGCAGAATAACATGATGAAAGATGGGTGTTTCAAGGGGAGGGGATCTGGAATAGCTGTGCAGAAGGTCTTTGAGGCTGAGAGACCAACCAAAGGCTGCTGGAATACTGCAGGCAGAAGCCCTGGCTGAGCCTTGCATAGGATCCTCCCATCTGAAAGTGACCAAGAGCCCCAGAAATGCCATGCAGGAGAGGAAAAGCCCTGGAAAAGCACTAGTGAGACTTGAGTTCTAATCCTTGCCTCAGGACTGAGTAGGCCTGTGACTTTGGAGAGGCTCTGTAGCTGTCTTAGATTCCTGTTCTTTTCAATGGGAGCAAGTTATTCTTCCCTGGTTTATTTTGTTGTGTTGTTGCAAAGCTCAAACAAGATGACGGCTGTGAGGCAGGTTTGAGACAGACAACTTATGCTACATGAGATGAACTTTTAGTGTTATTGTAGGGAAGTGAGGAGCTATATATAGGGTATTTTAATATAGTGAATTTTTCTCTGGATGAGACAGCTTCTTATTCTAAGGAGAAAAATTGGTTTGAGCCCAAGGCTACTCATTAAATCAGCAAAATGATTTTCCTTTTGTTGGCCTCAGTTTCCTTACTGTTTGAAATGGAAGTTAGATTAAATGGTCTTTAAATTCCTACTAGGGGCATGCTAGGATGATACTAAGTCTGGTTAATTTATGGATTGCAGATTAGCTACATGGAAAAGATTTCTCTCCCCATTTTCGGGAAAGGAAGTCACATTTACTGATTACTGACTGCTTTTTGTCAGGTATGTACATTTCCTAGCTCATTCACCTGTCACACGCCCCTATGCAGCAGACTTTATTATCCTCATTCCATGAAGGGGAAACAGCTTCAGAGAAAGTTATGGGTTGAACCGTCCCTGCCTCTCCAAATTCATGTATCAATGTTGTAACCTCCACTACCTCAGGCTGTGACTTTATTTGGGAATGGGGTCATTGCAGATGTAGTCGGTTAAGATGAGGTCATTAGGATGGGCCCTAATCCAATATGACTGTTAACCGTGACAAAAGGGGATATTTGGAGACACACACACAGAGACTGCTGTATGAAGATGAAGGCAGAGGTGAGGGCAGTGCTTCTATATACAAGAAATGCACAAAATTGCCTGCAAATCACCAGAAGCAAGGGGACAAACACAGAACAGGTTCACCTCCTAGCCCGCCAGAGGAACTAGCCCTCCAACTCTTTGATTGAGGACTTGGAGCCTCTCAAACTGTGAGATGATAAACGACGTGTTTAAGCCCCCTAGGTTTGTCATGGCACCCCTAGGACACTAACAGAGAGAAGCTAAGCAACTTGCATAAGGTTGCAAAGCTAGTGCTCAAATTCAGGGCCGCTGCATTTCAAAGCCCATAGACTTGTCGCTGCACATGCCCTCCACACCCTGGAATGTCCCCCTCTCTCCCCCTCTCTCCCCCTCTCTCCCCCTCTCTCCGCCTCTCTCCCCCTCTCTCCGCCTCTCCCCTGCTCCCCCTAGCATCAAACATATCCATGCAACCTTGGTCTAACGTGCTAGTCCCTGTGAACTGGGCGGGGGAGACCTTGAAAGCATTTGGGCCGCTGAAATGCAGCCCCCTGCATATGAAGGAAAGGAGCCAGTGAAGATGTCCTGGAGTTCATTTCAGACCCTGAGCATCCCCTCCACCCAGGACACTACTGGTCGGTCCTCTGACTTGCTTAAGGAGCGGGATGGAGTTGCCAAGGACCGAGGGACCTTTCCTGCTCTTCCTTCTTGCTGGCAGCACTGGAGGAAACAACAGGGAGGCAGACAGCCCCTGGCCTGGCTGGCTTCCCCACACAGTGGCCTCCTGCAGTTGGAATGTGGCATCTTCCTGCCGAGGAACCAGATGCCCCACCTAGGAATGTGATGTCACTGCAGGAGGGGGTGCTGAGCAGAGGTTCTCAGGGAGAAGCTGCTTAGGCTAATGGCGCCTTTTGCCTTTTGTCTAACAGCCTGTGGCTCCTGGCTGAGACAGCTGAGAGTTGGCAATTTACCCCAGGACTCAGCGCACACACTTATAAAACCAGAGACAGGCTTTCCTGCTGGCAGTCTAGAACTCAGTGGGCACTCGGGCAGCCCCTCCTCCCCAAAGGCTCCCCAGCGGGTGGAAAGGGCCTCAAGGGAAGGACTCTGAGAAGAAAATCTCTGTGGGAGCACCTGCAGTTTGTCACATTACCCCCCACCTGTCTTCTCTATAAGGCAGCTCTAACCACGCTCTCTCTTCCCTGGGGGAAAACATGCTTGGGAAGGTGAAGCAGGTTTGCCAAGGTTATATAGCAAGGAGCAGGAAGCCTAGATTAAAAGCTTTCTGTATACATGAGTCTGCATAGATCACAATGCAGAGAAGTGGTGGGTGCAAGCCTGCCTCTTTCTTCACATGCTCCCTAGCTTAGAGGGCCAGCAGGGGAAGGAGTGGGAACTTAGCACCCTGTGGGAGACAGCCTGAACTTTGTTTTTCTTCCTAAATCCCAGATCTAACCATGTCTTTTAACAGGTGAGTCCCTACTGGCTACAAGGAAATGTCCAGATCCCTCAACTTCTCCTCAGCCTTACTCTTAGCTCTTCCCTACCCTTCCTCATCTCCCTGCCACATTCCTCCAACACAGACTCAGATGTCTGGCATCCCTAACCAACCCACTTCCCCTGAACATGTGCTTTTCCCTCTGCTGTGCTTGGGCTGGTCTTCCCCCTGGTTTGGTACGCCCTGCCCTGTGCAGCATGAGAAATCCTGCGTGTATATCAAAGCCCAGTGTCCTATCACAGTGTCAGTATTGTGAAGGCGGTGCAGCACAGGAACTGTGCTCACAGCTCTGGGGCAGGACACCCTGGGTTTTGCCTCCGTTCTCTGCCACTTCCTAGCTGTGTAACCTTGGTAAGATTTTTTTCACCTGTTCTGACTGCATTTCCTCTTCTGTGAAGTGGCCATGACAGTAAGGAGTACCTATTCCAGTAGGTTATTGGGAGGATTAAGATGATGAACATTCTGATCATTTATAATCTATTTAGTATGGTGGGCTACTAATTCTTCCTTGCTTGTCTGTCCATCAGATGGTGTGCACCTTGAAGGCAGGTGACTGTGTCTTATTTGCCTCCCATATTTCCTAACACAGAGCCTAGTGCCTGGCTGATAAATATTTGTTAAATAAATAGATGCATATATAAATGAAAGCACACTCCTGTGGGTATCCAAGCATCAACCAAGCGATTACAGCATTCATAATAGGATTGGTTAATGTCTGTTAAGCGATGACTATGTATCAGGCACTGTTTAAACACTTTGCCTGTTAACTCATTCAACCATATTCACAACCCTCTTAAATTACTGTCATTGTCTTTTTAAAAATGTTTATTGATTTTGAGAGAGAGAGAGAAAGTGTATGCACATAGATGAGTGGGGAAGGGGCAGAGGGACAAGGAGAGAGAGAATCCCAAGCAGTGCTCCGTGCTGTCAGTGCAGAGCTCCATACTGGGCCTGATCTCACCCACCATGTGATCAGAACCTGAGCTGAAATCACGGGTCAGATGTTTAACCTACTGAGCCAGCCAGGCGCCAGTTACTGTCATTTCATTATGATTTTGTGGGAGAAAAAACCAAGGCACCTGGAGTTTCAGTGACTTCCTGATGGCAATGTAGCTAGAATACAGCAGAGCTACATTCAACCCAGCCTGACTGCAGCATCCATGCTCATGGCCACTGTGTGGTGCTACATCCAGGAAAGGTGCAATGGTGGTGAACAGGCG